>NW_024881879.1:0-584405 GCF_019059575.1 Amphibalanus amphitrite
TGGTTTGAATTACAAAACAGGCACACAAATGTGTTCGCCGTTGCGTCAAAACAATTATTGCAGAAAATGCTTACCACAAAGAAAGAATTGGATCATTTTGCTCCCTGGAGGTCAACGCTTACACTTTAGGTCATTAGATCAGATATGAGAGCACAAAGGCAAAAAATAAAAGAGAAAAAGTGTTCAATGGTGCGAGTCCAAGCGCAAAGCATACCACCATGGTAACATTTTTACCTGTCTGCCGAAAGCATAAGACAAGCGAGCGACTTAAGCATTCGCACCTCCATAAGAAATTAACAAACATCACACTGGTCCGTTCTCGCTCTAATGTCACCTTCTCTTGGATCGGATTCGGGTCATGTGTCGCTGCCGGTCCCGTATGTCTCCCCTGGAGATGTTCGTGGAGCGAGCCAGGCCAAACACGAGCGCTATCCGTGCCCGCCCGCACGCCGGTCAGGTTTACGCTCGGCTGCTGGAGTCTGGCCAGCGCGGATCTTACGTAGGCGTGTGGGGGCAACATTCGGTTCGGCGAACGGTGCACTGGGCCGCTGCACCGGCGCCCGGTAATGGCCCCCTGACATCAACAGGCCACCGGCTATGGACTATCAGGGTCGCCGGCGCCGGGCTGCCACTGGCATAGTGGTGGTAAGCAGACGGGCGTCTGTTGAGAAACATTCCGACAATGGCAACGCTCATAAGAGCTACAGATGGATGAGCGGCAGTAACCTATATAGAGGCTATCTTGGATATTTTTATCTCTTATGGTGTCATTGTGAATGCAAGGCAGACAAGTTAATCGCCACATTTTGAGCACCTCAATCACATTAATTCGAAAGTTATGTGCAGCAGTTATGATGGTTCGAACGGAAATTAGGCAATCAAGATTCAAGAGACGTTTAGTTTTTATTGCTTAATTTCAGGTCCAAACAGAGTCACAGACGAACATTGCGCAGAGATCCACCCTACAACCAAAAATACTTCGTACAACATCCGCCAGTCTGCGTGCCACAGGCCCACCCTAAAAAGGCGCGGGCTAGGCCTCGCCGGCACTGATTTTCCCAAGAACCTGACTACGGCAGGCAACCCATGCCAGAGACTCGGCGAGCTTATATTATCAAACAAAATTACGGCGAGATTGATGATCGATGCTAATGCTTGCTCAATAGACGTCCTATGCGTAATGCGCTGTTCGATACGTGATAAATCATATTTAATATCCATATTAAACATATTAATCTGACAACACGCTGTTTCTTGGATACCAAATAGGGGAGAGCGGGGAGAGTTGTATCATGTCCAAGTTGTATCAGGGCGAATTGTGCCAAACTTATCCAATAGATTGCGCTTGTGACGCGACCAGCCGACGAGTTTTTCCGGGCGCCATCTTTCTCTGTTCTGTCGTGTGGCTGGGTGGACGCGTCTCGAGGTGAGAGCCGATTTTATGTTTTTTTAATGTCATTCTAAAAAGCCAAGTTGCAAGAAAATGTGTGTTTTGGGCATTTAGATGTGCACGAATTTGAAATATCTCCGTAGCGGTAGTGAGGGTTGGTTCTAAGGCTGCGTGAGTGAAAATGGATTTCTCCAGCTGTCCGCTGTTTTTGAGCACGAGGATGTTTTTTCCAAGATGGCGGCGAGGTACATGTTGTATCAGAGCCGGGTGGGGTATGTTGTAACATGTATGTATGTATGTATGTATGTATGGGTATGTTGCTTTTGATCGCAAAAGCTAAGCCCTGGCTCACGTTTGTAGGTAGCTAGTCAATAGGTACTCGTTCCATTTCGGCACAATGTGTTGGCTTCTTTGCTCTTAACGGGCCACTTTTGCGTCTAGTCTGTTGATGTTTCGTTCGTTTCGATGTTTCGTTAGGATTGACCTAAGTTTGGTCTCATAAAAGTGAAGCCTTTGAGCATATACATTGTATTAACCCCATTTAATGTTGTTGTTATGTTCAAAACCAGTAGCAAGCACACTCCCTGAAACGTGAGATAGTGATACGAATTACCCCACCATGTGATACAACTCACCCAAGCCATGGGGCAAGTTGTATCAAAAACATTGTTCTATTCGGCAGACCGTAGAAGAAAAACTGGTTAAGGTAGCGGAAAAGTTACTTTGCACAAAAAAGCAGAAGAATCAAGGAAGGAGATAGTATGGAAATAATGAGTTTATCACGGATAGTTACGAGGTTAGGGGTCTCGGAGTAAAAACTGATACAACCCACCCCACTCTCCCCTAACTTTGTGTGTGCATCGATTCTGTGATGCGAGTTCCATTCAGCATAAAACATTCCTGCCGATATCAAGCAACTCTAGCACCTATGACACAACATACACAAATGCGCTGATTTACGGAAAACTAGCATAACTTTTCCCTGGTCTATGTGACTACGTGCATGCGGTGAAGTGTACCGCCTGGGCGCGAACTTACGTGCATGTGTCCTTGTCATAAATTGTGTACCTTTATTATCCCCACACGTGTTGGTTTACTTATGCATTATACATGACCTCGGAACACTCATATATCTGGACGTTCGGGGTGGGACAGCGGGCAGCGGAACACGCCGACAGTCGCTCCTTGTTGACCCTCAATCAATTCTGGAAGATTGGGTGCCTCAGCACAAACAGGGCTCTGCACCCTCGGCGACTGCAAATGAGAGCCAGCCACTCTGAAGTTGGTCTCGCAGACCCTCTGAAAAACAGCCCGGATAGCGTGTTTAATCATAGATCTGCGGCCTGAGGCGGCGGCTGAGCCGTGAGTGGGACGAGTTGGTACTGACGCGACACCAAACGTGAAACGGATGACGCCGGCGACGGGCGCTCTGTATAGAGACGGCTGGTGGGCCGTGGGCGGCGGCCGACCGCGCCTTGTTCGCCCTGATGGATGACACCGGACGCGAGGCGGCTCATCATTATTAATCAAACTGAGCTAAACCACACAGCACAGCTCAAGGTGACTGTGGGCCAAACTTGAGGGATCATTGGATGTCATTTTCTACTGCAGAACAAAGAGACACTTTTCCCCTTGCGAAACTTAGGTATACGTACACTGTAGTATGTATTTCGTTGACAAATCTATTCGACTTTGCGATTTTCCCCCTATACGACCGATTTTTTTTTTCCAGAGCATTTCACTGTTCAACGAATGACATCAACCTATTTTACATTTCAGAGCGTCGGACGGGGTGGTTGCCCCTCAGGCCAGCCCAGCCATGCAGTCAGGGTGGCTGCGGACGGTGCCTAGCCCGCTGCTGCTGCCGCTGCTGCTGGTGCTGCTGCTGGTCCCGCCGGCCCTCGGTCAGCACTCGGTGCTGCTGGACGGTGACCTGGTGCTCGGCGGCCTGTTCCCCGTGCACGAGAAGGGTGACGGCACGCCGTGCAGCGCCAAACTGTACAACCGCGGCCTGCAGCGGCTCGAGGCCATGCTGTTCGCCGTGGACCGCATCAACAGCGACCGCCGCCTGCTGCCGCACACCACCATCGGCGTCAACATCCTGGACACGTGCAGCACCGACACGTACGCGCTCAACCAGTCGCTGGCCTTCATCAAGGCGCCACTGGACGTCATGGACACGGTGGCCTTCGAGTGCGCCGACCGGTCCACGCCTCGGCCCAAATATCGTTTCAAATCCGTTAGTGGAGTGGTTGGTGGCTCGTATAGCACAATCTCCATCAACGTCGCCAACTTGTTCAGACTCTTCCGCATCCCGCAAATTTCACCAGCTTCCACTGCGCAGGCGTTGAGTGATAAAACGCGTTATGAATTTTTCGCGAGGACAGTGCCACCGGACACGTTTCAGGCCACGGCGTTAGTGGACATGGTGCAGTTGTTCAACTGGTCTTACGTCAGCACCATCGCTTCTGATGGCTATTACGGTCACAGTGGCATGGACGCGTTCCACCGCCAGGCTGCCGAGAGGAACATCTGCATAGCGGTGGCGGAAAAGGTGCCGCGGGACGCTACGGCCAAAACATTCGAGAACATCATCATGAACCTGCAGAAGAAGCCGATGGCGCGGGGAGTGATCCTATTCGTCAGAGCCGAAGATGCAAGGTGAGTTTAGGCCTGCACTTTAGGGAAGCCAAAAGTTCTTTTTCAGCTTGTGAAGTTTTATTTGGACGTCAGAGAATGACTTCGTATCTCGTACCTTTACAGAAGAAATAAGAACGCTTAGTTCCCATTTTTCATGCACCGGGTTTTTGTGGGCTAGAACCACGAACGTGAAACGGAAATGGTGTGCTTTGCCTGTATGGAACTGAACGAGTTAATTTATTTCGTCATCTGATGACAACGCCAAATAACGTTTCGTACAGGCGGTGCCCCTTTTTTTAATTGAAGCTCGCATTTCGCTAACAATGCATTTTGTTTAGTTTTCCATAGAAATGATTATTGATTACGTAACTCACGTTTAGCGAGCCCTTAGGGTGAGAGCATTCGTGACAGCAAAAACAAAACGGTCCGTACTACCTTCTGCGCCTTTCCATCATCGCTCTTATAGCGGTGCGCCACTGTCGACAGTGCGCTGCAGTTGTCTACACTCCCAATTTCTCAGCCGACGTTTCTATAATGGTTCCGCACGCACCGGCCCAAAACCTGGGGCTGGGAAAACGGGGAGCATCTGAAATCCGAATGGAATTCGGACATCTCGGAGTGGCCAGAAATGAAGTTTCTGAATCGCTTAGGCTGAGAAACTTTCGTTTCCGTGTCGGTGCATTTTGTTCCAAATCAGCCTAAAATTTGGATTATTCTGACCTTGCTGAGCTGACAGTTTTATAATGTTTGTGCTCGGTTATTCGGTAATACAGGGTGCACGTACTCTGTCGCCTTATTATTTCAAATCGCTAAACGATCCTTATAATTTTAAGGAGTGAAAAACTGTTTACACAAAAACGTTGATCAGTGCTTATTATGTATCCTATTTCAACAATAATATAATGCGCGATATTTTTGCTATGGACACTATTTAAGATTTCAGGCAAGTACCTATGTATGCAACACAATGGACGCTCATCAGACATTTCACAGCTCACTCTAGATTCAAAATGATTCTTATCATAATCGTTCAGGTGGAAATATATAACGTGTTAACGACAAATATCGATAAAAACGTCAACATGAATAGCACCCGTCTGATTCAATGTAAACGTGTAGGAAGCATCGACCATTAGATACTTTTATTTATGCGCATTTATTCACTCAAAGTTTTATTTGATGTTGACTTTTTGAATATTATCTGAAGTATATTCCAATAATTCACTTCAAAATATGTATATTGGCTTCTTCAGCCCCTTTTTCAACCGCTGTTTAAACTCGATATCTCTTTATGATATACACCAATATTTTTGACCAAAGTTAAGGCGAAAAAGTTAATAATGGAAGCTAGGAACATATAGCTTTAATATCAGAATAAAGAGCCTCAATCTTGGCGGTGACGTGTTTGAAATGACTTTATTTTAGAGTGCCTTGGAATTATGTATTTATGGCGCCATTATTCAATCTGGCCATTGGATTTCTTTTTGGCGTCGACGTGTCTGCATGAGTTATGTGGCTTGAAAAACGAGGGTCTCAGCGAAAGAGTATCCTACGCTGTTTAACGCCTTCTATCATATAACGTCGATGCGAGCCCTCTTCCCAGATTATTTCCAGCAGCGTAGCGAGACGCACGAGGCGGCGTTGGAAAGGCCTCATGTAATCCTCGATTGAATTATCCAGACGAGCGATTAAACACATCTGAAGTAATCCTAAAATTCACATTTTTAGGCTACGTGACATGTCAAGGTCAGGCCGAAGGTCAACGTTCAGCATATTTACACATACTCATGCATACTCGTGCACAATTTTACTGCAAGTTCCTTTTGTTGACCACAGGGGCGTGCTGGAGGCGGCGCAGCGCCTGCGGCTGCGCGAGCCGTTCCACTGGATCGCCAGCGACGGCTGGGGCAAGCAGGAGAGCCTGGTGCAGGGCGTCGAGGAGGTGGCCGAGGGCGCCATCACCGTGGAGCTGACGTCGCGCCGGGTGGCCGCCTTCGACCGCTACATGGCCGAGCTGACGCCCGACACGAACCGGCGCAACCCGTGGTTCCGCGACTACTGGCAGGCGTTCTTCGGCTGCTCGCTGGCGCCGGACGCGGCCGAGGACACCGCCTGCGACCCGGCGCTGCGGCTGCGGCCAGAGACCGGCTTCGTCCAGGAGTCCAAGGTGCAGTTCGTCATTGACGCCGTCTACGCGTTCGCGCACGCTCTCGAGGCACTGCAGCTGAATGTCTGCGGCGTCAACTTGGCAGTCTGCCAGGAGATGAGGAAGTATGACGGAGGCGACTTCTACAAGAAGTACATCCTCAACGTGTCATTCACAGGCAAGTTATCAGTTACGCATAAAAGTTATTACATGATATAGCTGAAGTGATTCAAATACAATGTCACCAAGCCACTTGCCAGTATGCTCGTTTATCCATGGTTTTGTGACGAAAAGTTACAGCTAAATAGAGTAGTGATAGAGCATAACACTGGTATGCATATGATACTGATCTTGCAGTATCATATTATGCGTTTACTTTAGGCGTGGTTAGTCCCTCTTTGTGAATACAATGCACTACAATTATATCAATGGTGACTTGATCCTGTCTTTCTAGGATTTTCGAAGCGCCTTAGCGGTGCAGTTAATTTTAAAAGAGCAGCAAATTGCAAATCGGCAAAAACATTCAGCTCGTCGAAATTGAGACACACTCTACACTACTATCCTTTATTGATCGTGACTATCAGAGCGGAGATCGGGCCCGACGAAGCGATCTACGCAAAATATCGATTCACTACCGGCCCTACCACTCGTCAAGTCATAGACACCGTCTTGTGATAGTCTTGTGTGTTTATCACTGACCGGAAGCTCATTCCGAGGTTCCGACGGTATTCGGTAGGATTTCGACTATTGTGATGCGGTGGTCGCCCATATCCTGTTGTAGCAGAATGACTGAAGCCATTCCTACACACAGAAAAATATTAACACCGTTAGCGGTGTAATTGCACAGTACATATCTGAGCACTTGAGGAAAGTTAATTTAGTCCCTTCCCCGCTTAAATTACTCGCGCTTCTAAATGAACACCAGGAAGAAGGTAATAGAACACTGTTAGGAGGGTTGGGTGTTTTGCTACATGTAGTCCTAACAGTGTTCTATTACCTTCTTCCTGGTGTTCATTTAGAAGCGCGAGTAATTTAAGCGGGGAAGGGACTAAATTAACTTTCCTCAAGTGCTCAGATATGTACTGTACAATTACACCGCTAACGGTGTTAATATTTTTCTGTGTGTACCACACACCCAAGGCATGCATGCAGAGATATCGTCGAAGAATGGTGAGAAAACGTTGGAGTAGTTTCAACACAATGGCGTTTTGATTGTCTAATATGCGACCATCTATTCCTTCATCATACGATATTGATGGATTCGTTTCAGACATGGCTGGAAGTAAAGTGATGTTTGATGAACGGGGAGACGGAATGGCTCGATACACCATCTTCAACTATCAGCGAGACCCAGTCACCGGGCTTCACCAGTATAAGGTAGGGAGTTGTGTCGTCAGTGCTCATGGACTGGTTAGTACTGGTGTATTTTTTTTCGTGCGTTGCAGTGCGCTCTATCGACTCTCTCTCTCTCTCTCTCTCTCTCTCTCTCTCTCTCTCTCTCTCTCTCTCTCTCTCTCTCTCTCTCTCTCTCTCTCTCTCTCTCTCTCTCTCTCTCTCTCTCTCTCTCTCTCTCTCTCTCTCTCTCTCTCTCTCTCTCTGTCTCTGTCTCTGTCTCTCTCTCTCTCTCGCCCTCTCTCTCTCTCTCTCTTTCTCTCTTCCCCCTCTTTCTCTCTCCATAGCAGAAGTATGCTCAGCACCGTTTTATTGGAAATAGAACTGTGACCTGTCTGCCTATTGCATCTGAGTGCTGTTTCACCTGACGAACGCTCGTCTCCGTTCCAGGTGATCGGTCAGTGGGAGGGGGAGCTGAACATGAGCGCCGACAGCGTCCGGTGGAACCGCGGCATCCACCTGAGAGGACCGACAACCACCGCTCCGGACCCCACCTCTGATGTCACCACTGACCTGACCATTGACCTGACCTCTGGCCTTCCGTCCACCACGACCTTAGATCCTGACACCGGTCAGTCTAATCCACCTACTGACCTGACCACTGACCTACCCACCACCCCCACCACCGAACTTACCGCTGATCTAACCTCAGACCTCACCCCTAACCAGACCGAAAACATCCCTGCCGACATCCTCTCTAACGTCACCGAATTGCCTTCGGAGACGACCGATCCCAGCACGGACGTCCAATCTGTCTCCATGACGTCAGAAGCTGCTGTCGATGTGACGTCACAGGTCGTAGAGATGGACGGGGACTCGGCTGACCCGGATGACCTGGTCAATAGAGTGCCGCTCTCCGTCTGCTCGCTACCCTGTGAAGTCGGAGAGGTCAAGTACATGCAACAGGTCAGTGAATCATGTTTAGGTCAACTTTGTTTGATGACCTTTCTTACCTTAAATATTAGAATTCGAAGTAATGGATTATCGTCAGCTTTGAACGTCACCGTGCGCAGTGCGCACCTTGACGGAAGAGCGTGACACCTATGATACTGCTACGTCACCCCACGTCAAATAAGCTACCATATTATGCTGTCCCGTCACCTGCTACGCTGTATGGCAGCAGCCAGCTTCATCTTTTATGGGACACGTTCCCGTCATGGAATCCTGTCATTTCGCCTGTCAAATCAGGCTGTCCTAACTAGTAGTTTCTTATGTCCCTGTCCGTCCCACCTGACTGTTCCTCACTACTCTACCTCCGTCTGCTGAAGCCTGTTTCTCATGTCTTCTTTCGCTGCAGCCTGTTCCTCGTGTTTTTGTCGACTGCAACTGACATGGGCGTCACTGACCATTTATCCAACAGCGGCAGTATACCGGGAACCCTGTCGGTGCCGATTGCCAGGGACGTTCGGTAGACTTGATCAGAGACGGCAGACTCTCTGATCAGAGCCGACAGACTCTCTGATCAGAGATGGCCCAGACAGATCTCACTGATCTCATGTCAGATTTCGGATTAACTCATTGCGCACTGTCGCCGCCCGCAAATGGAAAGAGACATCGTCACGTACCGCTAGCAAATCATTTCCGGGATTCGGACACTTCTCATATAATCTTTAGTCGCAAAAGGACCTTTTCATTTCCAACATACATTTCACATAGGTTAGAGGTGGCCACTGGTCACCTGGCTCTAACCACAAGAAACAAAATCAATACATATAAGCAAGAAGGCAGAATTGCAGTCAGCAGCTTCCGCTTCCCATATCAAATGGACTCGGATTTGATATTCGATTTCAAAACGGCTAGGTACTCTTTTTAATGCTTACACGACAGAATGATTTTATGCTAGTCAATCAAATGACACAACGAAATCAATGATGCAACGTGTCTTTGCTAAATCGCACTTGAAAGGCAAAGAAAAAAAGAAAAAAATATACTAATGGGAGATAAAGCCACATATTTAAAATCAGAGACGACTTTCATTCCTGCTCCGGTTTGGGAGCCTCCACTGAGGTCGATATTTTATTGTAATTGAGATGCATATAATTGAACAGGCTGACACTGGGGTGCAGACTCCCCTGAGCTCATGGATATTGGCTATGTGCGCTCCTTTTCGGAAGTCGAGATGCAAGCTCCCCTGAGGCCAAGACCAAGGTAGCTGCAGTCGGAATCAGGTGGTCGGTTCGATCATCAACAGATGACCCTGCCGTCGGACGGGCCCTCTGGGATCTGACATTTTCGCTGAACGGACCGCTTCTCTCGGGGAACATCGCAGAAAGGAACGCCTATTTTTTAAACCAGCTACGATCAACATAAGATCAGACTTTATTTTCCTTTGCAGTTATAAACATGACCCCTTCATTGCTACTCATAATTTTGGCTAGTCTAAACAACACACAGCAACAACCAGATCTGTCTATCCGGAGCTGTCAACAGTCGGTCCGAGCATGCAGTCACCGGCGCTGCACTGCCATGCTTACCGTGCAGCTGGGAGCCCGCCACCGGGCAGGGGGCAGCGGTGATGACCTGCCCTCCCTCCCCGCGGTGATTATCTGGAGTATCGCTGGCGGCAGCGAAGCACGGCGCTGATTGCCCATTGACGATAAGCTGACACATGTAGCAGCGATAGCCGGCCTCCGGCTGCCCCTGATGGTCGGGCGGGCTTAGAGGAAGGAGGCAGCGAGGCGGGGTGAAGCAGGAATGCCGAGACAAATAGTCTGGCTGAAAATGTAGCGAGTGTGGGTGACAGACGATAGAGCGTCTCGCCGTCTGGCTATAGCGATAGCCGTGAAGGAACGCAGATAAAGGGGAGCTGGGTTCACAGATGCAGGGACAAGAGAGTGCTTGCAATAAATTTTACTTTCAACGTATTTTAACGGCAACTTAAAAGCAAATCTGAAAATGAAGAGCGGTCCCCCTCCCCCGTTTACCGCCCGTCATAGCATCTTATGTATAATACATTTTTTGTGTGATTTAAGTGTCCCTGTCCATTGCAGGATGAAAAAGTGTTGTTCATTTCCGACCTACCTGCATATTGTGACGCTATACCCCTTGGCATGCTTTGCTAATATGTGATCGAGTGCCAGCAGTGTGGTAGGTATTGCCAAACGTCAATATACGACCTACAAAGGCGACCCATGACATAGTCCGCTAATGCGCGTCCCTGATATGCCCTGCAGGGTGAAACATATTGTAAACGTCAATATACAACCTGCATACAAATGTGATCAGCAATATGCCCCGCTAACACGCCGCCCCTGATGTTCCCTGCAGGGCGACACGTGCTGCTCGATGTGTATGTCCCGCTAATACGCACCCCTGATGTACCCCTGCAGGGCGACACGTGCTGCTGGATGTGTATGTCCCGCTAATACGCACCCCTGGTGTACCCTTGCAAGTACTGCTGAATGTGTATGTCCAGCTAATACGCACCCCTGGTGTACCCCTGCAGGGCGATACGTGCTACTGGACGTGTATTGTCCAGCTAATACGCACCCCTGGTGTACCCCTGCAGGGTGATACGTGCTGCTGTATGTGTATGTCCAGCTAATACGCACCCCTGGTGTACCCCTGCAGGGCGATGCGTGCTGCTGGATGTGTATGTCCCGCTAATACGCACCCCTGGTGTACCCCTGCAGGGCGATACGTGCTGCTGGATGTGTATGTCCCGCTAATACACACCCCTGGTGTACCCCTGCAGGGCGATACGTGCTGCTGGATGTGTGACAAGTGTGAGCCGTTTGAGTTCATGAAGGACGAACACACGTGCGAGGACTGTGGTCACGGCCGGTGGCCCTACCCCGACAAGCTCTCCTGCTACGACCTCGAGGTGCAGTACATGAAGTGGAGCTCACCGCTAGCCATCGGACCCATCGCCATCGCAGTAATCGGTACGTAAAACCTTGTTACACGTATATTTGCTGACATCGCACCCTAGACTCTTCGACTAGCAGTTCTTTACGCGCTAACGGTACAACATTTTAGGCACTTACCATTTGGTGGAGTGAACGCACGTACCAAACCAAAAGGTATAATGTTTCTTTATGGTGATTGACATGCTTTCATTACAGGGATTCTGCTGACGCTGCTGGTGATAGCGCTGTTCCTGCGGCACGACGATACACCGATCGTGAAGGCGTCTGGCCGCGAGCTGAGCTACATGCTGCTGGCCGGCATCCTCATCTGCTACCTCAACACGTTCCTGCTACTCACCAAGCCCAGTCCGGCCGCGTGCGCCCTGCAGCGGGTCGGCGTCGGGCTCGGCTTCGCCTTCATCTACAGCGCCCTCTTCACCAAGACCAACCGGATCTCGCGCATCTTCGACTCGGCGTCGCGCTCTGCCAAGCGTCCGAGCTTCATCAGCCCCAAGTCCCAGATCGTGATCACGACGCTGCTCATCTCCGTGCAGCTGCTGGCCACGGCCGTGTGGCTGCTGGTCGAGCTGCCCGGCGTGCGCTACGACTACCCGGACCGCGGCCAGGTCATCCTCAAGTGCCGCATCAAGGATTCGTCGTTCCTGGTGTCGCTCGTCTACAACATGGTGCTGATCGTCGTGTGCACCGTGTACGCCGTCAAGGCGCGCAAGGTGCCCGAGAACTTCAACGAGACCAAGTTCATCGCCTTCACCATGTACACGACGTGCATCATCTGGCTGGCGTTTGTGCCCATCTACTTCGGCACGGGAAACTCGTTCGAGGTGAGTCGCTAACCTCAGATGTTACGGTTCGACATTCGTGAATAGGATGTGGAGAGGAAAATACAACTGTTCTCTGCATGTATAAATTATTATGACTTCATAATGTGCCGTAAAACATGACCTTGACAGCGGCACAGTACGGCATCGTGTGAGCACCACCCTTTGGTGGTAGTGCACACATAATATCAATAAGGCACAATCGCGTGTCAGCCGGCTGCGTGACCGCAGCGTCCAGTACAGTAGTTGATCGTCACGTAAATTATAGACTCGGTAATCATATATTCACCTCCAGTGGCGCAATGACCAGCTCGTGCTGGTGCTCAGTGCCGCTGGCTGCCAGCGGCACAGGATATGCACTGTGCAGATAACAACGATTACCTTTTCTCGACAAATTTGTCAAAGTGTCTACGGCCTTGTCCAAATGAAGTTCGTTATTTTTCTTCCTTCTCTGCACTGATTATTCTCTCTTTATCTTCGTTCTTAAGCCCTCTCCTTCTGTCATGCTCCTGCTCCTGTTCCTTATCTTCCCCCTTTTCCTCCTCGAGCTTCTCTTCCTCCCCAGCCTCACCTCTTCACCCTCACCTTTCTCTTCCTCTTCCTTCTGTTCCTTATTTTCCTCCTGCTTACCCCACTCCTTATCCTTTGCTCTCGCCCTCATCCACTCCTCTGTCTCTCGGCCTCGCCCGACCGTTCCGCGGTGATCGTCCAGCCTGGCTCAGCAGAATCCTTTCAGAGGCTGGAGAGACGGGCCGCCCTGTATCAATAGACGCGTGGCCGGCGTGCCGTGTCCCCGGACGCAGCGGTGCGGTGCTGTCGCCGCCGACCTCCTCCGGTGTGACCCGCCGGCGTGGTCGCCTGCGTGGTCCGTCACTCGTCAGATTCGATATCGACGTGGTTCAGATTGCGTCTTGGTCGTACACCCTGATCACCTACAATCATAAGTGCAACCGAGCCAGATATAGATGATGAGCTGCACAATGCTAAAGAATAGGATGTTAGTTTTCTATTGCTTTGATGGCTATGGGCTCACACAAGTGTTTACTCAGAAATGCTTCCACTCAATTCCAATTTTGATTCGATGTTGCGCTATAGCCGTTGTAAATATGGCACAGAACAACTTGGTAAACACGTTCGAAAGCGCAGTGGAGTCAGACATTACTGCTGATTGATAGTGTCGTGCAACGTTCGATGCCAGTCGGCCTATGGCGAAGATTGTTTGCTCAAAAGGCTTTCGATAACGCGGCTATGTGTCTCCGTACTAGCAAAACAACGGTACTTGTCTCAATGCAGTGCCCAAGGCATTCGTCAGTTGGGATCAATGCTATATCTAAACCGCTGGGATGTATCCTGAAACTGCTTGTAATCCTGATCGCACGAAATGAGCATGACGTGCAGCTTGTTTTTTGTCGAGGACTTGATGCTATGGATAACTGATGACCCAAAGTATCAAAGTTTACAGCCATCGTTGCGTGTTTCAGGTTCAGATCACCACGCTGTGCGTGGCCATCAGTCTGTCAGCCTCGGTGGCGCTTATCTGCCTGTACGCGCCCAAGGTCTACATCATCGTCTTCCACCCGGAGAAGAACGTGCGGAAGCTGACGATGAACAGCGCTACCTATCGAAGAGTGCCGTCAAGTTCGGCGGCACCATCTCTCAACCACAGTAAGTTGAAGGATGACCAACTGTTGAAGACTATTGAGTCAGATTCGAGAATTCAGTAGCTCTAAGCTCCAGGGACGTAGCCAAGGGGGGGGGGGCGGAGGGGGCGCCCGCCCCTCCCTTGGGGTTTTCAGGAGGCCCCCCGAAAGGATTCAGGCCAACGTGGGCCGAAGGCCCACGTTGGCCTGAATCCTTTCGGCCTGAATCCAACGTGGGCCGAAGGCCAAGTTGGCCAAAATCACGTCGGAGGCGAAAGAAATTCACGCGGAAATCTAAAAATGACGTCAGAAAAATCAGGGCCCTCTGACCAGCCTGACAAGTGACAGCTAGGGCCCTTCTCATCTCCTGTGAATAACCACTAGTGTCTGTGTCTGACCGCTAGGGCCCCTCTGACTCCTCAGTGGAGAGGAGGCCCTCTGTGGGTAAGAGGCCCTCTGTAGAGAGGAGGCCCCCTTAGAGAGGAGACCCCCTGTAGAGAGGAGGCCCTCTGCAAAAAGGAGGCCCTCTGTAAAAGAGGCCCTCTGTAAAAAGGAGGCCCTCTGTAGAGAGCAGGCCCTCTGTAAAGAGGAAACCGTCTGAAGAGAGGAGGCCCTCTGTAGAGGAGGACTCCCTCAGTAGAAAGGTCCTCTGTAGGTAGGAGGCCCTCTGTAGAGTGAAGGCCCTCTGAAGAGAGGAGGCCCTTTGCAGAGATGAGGTCCTCTGTATAGAGGAGGTCCTTGTAGAGACGAGACTCTGAAGAGTGGAGGCCCTACATAGATAGGAAGCCCTCTGTAGAGAGGAGGTCCCTGTAGAGACTAGAGAGGAGGCCCTCTGTAGAGAGGACGCCCTCTGTAAAGGAGGCCCTCTGGAGAGAAAGACACCCTCAGCAGAGAGGAGGCCCTCTGTAGATAAGAGGCAATCTGTAGAGAGGAGGCCCTCTGCAAAAAGGAGGCCCTCTGTAAAAGAGGCACTCTGTAAAAAGGAGGCCCTCTGTAGAGAGCAGGCCCTCTGTAGAGAGCAGGCCCTCTGTAAAGAGGAAACCGTCTGAAGAGAGGAGGCCCTCTGTAGAGGAGGACTCCCTCAGTAGAAAGGTCCTCTGTAGGTAGGAGGCCCTCTGTAGAGTGAAGGCCCTCTGAAGAGAGGAGGCCCTTTGCAGAGATGAGGTCCTCTGTATAGAGGAGGTCCTTGTAGAGACGAAACTCTGAAGAGAGGAGGCCCTACATTTGTAGATAGGAAGCCCTCTGTAGAGAGGAGGTCCCTGTAGAGACTAGAGAGGAGGCCCTCTGTAGAGAGGACGCCCTCTGTAAAGGAGGCCCTCTGGAGAGAAAGACACCCTCAGCAGAGAGGAGGCCCTCTGTAGATAAGAGGCAATCTGTAGATAGGAAGCCCTCTGTAACTGTAGATAAAAGGCCCTCTGTGGGCAGGAGGCCCCCGGTAGTCAGAGACAGCGTCGTATATTAAGTACATAGACTGGAGGCCCACTTAAGCAAATTACGTTAAGTTCCATATCAGTCCATCCGTATCGTCGAGCCAAACACAACTAAGGTGTATTCATCGCTCTAGCATGCCTCTATCAAAAGTTATTCGCGAAAAAACAGTCAGATACCATTGGTGACCTGAGATGACCTCAGGGTTATAAAAAAGGGTCACGGGTGCCATTTTCATGTTCAGTGTGTCAAAGATACTAGTAATTCAGTGTTTTAGAGTGTTTATAATGACTTTCGTCTAAAAAGGCGACTTTCAATTTAAGGTCGCAAAATTGACCTGACCTTATGTCATCGATATCAAAATTCCAAGACATACATTTTTTGCATTTTGTCGCTCTTTTGCATTTGCATCTCTGAAAGTTTCAAAGCGTTTGGTCACTCCGTGTAGCTTTGGCAGACATTGAAACTTTTTATGTAGTGAGGTCATTTGACCTGACCTGGTGACCTGACCTTAAGTGACCAGGGTCTGAAATTTTCACAACATATGTACATAGAAATGATGTAGGATAAAGTGTGCCGCGCCGCCGTTTTTTTAAAAGATATTCACGGAAAACTGCAGGGGGGTGTTTAACATCCCCGGCAGGGCGCGGGTTAATGCATGAACACAGCAGTCCATTTCTGTAATATATACAGGGTTGGGCAGATAAATTGGGACAAAATACATATTTACATTCAGAACGCCGTAGCTTAGAAATTTATAAACGTAGGCATTTCAAATTTGGATCACATATTGTCACACCAATTTTGCACATTTATCACCAAATATGATCACTGTGGTCCACCTGCATCAGTCCTTATCGGTGCCTGGACTGGCCGCACGCGCGGCGAGATCTCCCTTCTGAAATGGCTCGTAATTGTAGCCAACTGGCACTGCTGAGACTCACCACAGTCACATGGGGACGTTCGTTAGACTGGGCCGCAAAAACGCCCCAGCAACCAGAACTTGTGTGGGCTGAGGTTTAATGAGGGAGGGGCCATTTAGCCTTGGGTACAGTTTCCGGGATCCTCCGTTTCAGGAGATTTTGTATTTAATTTACTGTATGCCGGGGAGCTGACTCCTCGAAGAGCATCACTCCATGCAGGATGATGCCTTCTTCCATCTTGTTGATTCGAACTGCCGGAATAATGGTTAGGTACGCTGTAAGGACGAACCTCCTCCCGATTCCGTAAAATAAGGGGGCCCCACGTGGCCGTCAGAAGTCACCGAGTGGAATGCCATCACCGATGTCTGCAGCATGCTTTTTGGAACTAAGATCACGTCTTCTGGGCTGGTTGCGATGTTTCATGGTGTTTGCGGTTGTTCATATGTTCGGTTATGGGGATACAATCGTCGAAAAAGACCTGCACGTGCTTGCTCGCTTCTCCAAAGCCCTTCAAGAGGAAACAATATTTTTAACGTCACAGCTGCTTCAACATCTATGTTAACAGGTCGATATGCATCAATGCATAAGAGTACATGTTTGAGGTGCTGGTATATCGCTTTCTCATGGCGCGGCTACCTTCGTTGTAAGCTCGCGCCACTGTTTTCGCGAGGATCCTCTGATTTAACTGAATTTTACCTTTTAACCCCCCTGGAAAACCGGGGGAGCGGCCGGTGTCAATGCAATAAGTATGTAAGGATGAGTCAACATCTTCTCTTCCTCCAACGTTTACGTCTGTTCGATACACACTACTTTCAGCCATTTGATGGAGCATAATTAGAGTATTGGCATGCATGTGGGCGCGGACTAAGTTGATAGTGACTTGCTTAAGCCCACGTTCTGTGATCAGCCGATTCAAAATTACAACGCAACCTGCATAACATCGAAAAGTATTCATTAGCCTATATTTACGTTCAAAAATTATCTTAATCACTAAAAAAATAGTCGTTTTAGAGGAAGTTGAAATTTGTCCCAATTTATCTGCCCAACCCTGTACATGTGGCTGTGTTGGTATTTTTACGATGGATGCAATTACCCAAACCATTTATCAGACCGTGGTGATATTCCCATAGCCATGCTTCGCACAACTCATAATAATTTATTTGACCGGGAAATTAATATATATATACCTATCCATCTACTGTTTGTTTCATCTACGGCGTAAATGAAGCAAACCACCTGGACCTAGGAAAATTTACTAACGAAACCATGTTTTACTTACAGCAAATAAACGTGGCATCATTCACACAGAAAGAATTGATAGCCGTATAGTTTCAATCTTGCAGACGTCAGTCAGGTCAGAATCGTGACAAGCCTATTGGAAAATATAATGATCTGTGTTCTGCTTCGAGAAAACGAGTCAAAATCACCCAATTCTTTCTGAATTACTTCAGGTTATCTAATCTGTAAGCACCCAGGTGGCATTTACTGACAGGGGCACCGGGAAGGATCATCTGAGGTGAGGTGAGGTCATCAACAGTTTTTAGCCAATAAATCACGACATGATGGGGCTAAATGGTTGTTAGTGTACCAAACCGTTCGCCTGGTCATGACGCGTCGATTGGTACCCAGCGTGACCTTCCTAGGTCAGATTTTGAAGTTGACCTATCTATGTCTAGGTCGTTATAAACCATGTTATTTGTTATGACCTCTGGCGACCTCAATATTGACCTGACCCAAAAAAGTAGCTTACAAAAGTTGTAAGTCGTGCAACGAACTATCAAACGCCGTTGCCGTTTGTCGCTACGATTCGTGCTTTTCGAGATCTGACTTGGGCCAAAAAGGCCCCCGCCCGATTCCGAGTCTTTCAGAGCCCGCCCGGAATACGGTTAAGCGCTTGAACGATATATGATAATACACCAAGTGTTACTCTGACCGTCATCCAGTATCCACCCATTCCTCGCAGATCCTCCCCCTCCTGCTGCGGTTCGGCCGCCACCGCCGCCGCCGCCGGCGCCCGAGTTTTTTTTTTTTTTTGCCAGTTACCACTTACCATGCCACTCGGAGACTTGTGATATGCGTATGTTTCTTACCGCTGCAGCAGTAAGAATAAAGAAACATACCAGTGCGCTGGCCATATGAAAGCTGAACAAAAGTGAATGCGTTATGTTGTATATGTAATTATGTAGGCATGAGACCCTCTGTAGAAAGGAGGCCCCTTTAGGGAGGAGGCCCTCTGTAGAAAGGAGGCCCCCGGGATTCCTCCGCCCCTCCCTTGGCCAAATCCTAGCTACGTGCCTGCTAAGCTCTTAGTTCTAAGCTTGGTGGAAGGCCTTGATAAATCGCTTATATTCCATTCAAGAAATTCACCCACCTCTCATTAATTTTATTTAACATGATTTTTGAATTACTTCGTTTAATATTCTTACGAATTTAAACTAATGACATCATTCATCTTCCAGCATATCCTAGCAATACGTTTACAGTGAATCGGGCAATCATCCCTCCGATAAAATGTGTCCACAAATTCATTTCAGCAGCCAATTTACAGATGAATACAATCTCTAAAAGTGTTATTGAGCCCCATCTCCTTTCCGGGCGGTCTTTATAGCCGACCATTTATCGTTTTGGTGAGTCCGAAGAAAACAATGTAGTCTCGGCGGAGGCATCGATTTGGGCTGGCCGTTCGACAGAGGGCCTCCTCCTCCCGATGTGAGGAGGGAGATACTCTCTCCCACTCTCTCCTCGGCGACGGTTGTGTCTATGTCGGTGACAGGGGCGGCTTGGCTGAATGGTCATTGTTAGAGCAGGCCGCGGACGTATTCATTATGAGTCGCGCCGAGGCGGCCGCCCCGCCCAATGCAGCTTCCCAGGGAGAACGGGGCCGTTCGAATGGCCGGGGGGTCACACCGGCACCACCCGAGAGGGGCTCAGAAAGCTGGGAGCTAAGAGACTGAGCGTGCGCTAGCAGTGGTGGTGGGGAGGAAAAACGCACTGAAAATGGGAATGTTGGATGGAATGCGGTCAGTGTGGTTTATGAATACCTAGCTTTGTTCCCAAATTCACTGACATAAGTCATAATGTTATAAGTAGCTTAGGGGAGAGTGGGGTAATTTGGCCGGTGGTGTAAATTGGCCGCCCCCACCTGTACGAAAGCTGATAAAAGTGAATGAAATAACTTAGGTCTCTATTCATTTGTCATCGGCAGAATTAACTCGAGAACAAATATCAAAACTTTCCCCCTCTTAGTTTTATTCAAAATTAATAAAAGGTGAATTACGTTAGAAAATGGTAACTTTTACTTCCGTTTAAAAATGTGTATAACGGCCGTTTTCACGACGGAACTTTCGCAGAGGAACTTATTTGATACCTAAAAAGTACCTACCCTTAGAGGCCTTAACATCCCTCAAACTGAAATATTTTATGTTCAAAATAATTTTAGAAGTTTAAATCCGGGCATTTTTTGCCCTCAAATCACTTATTTATTTACAAACACAGCAATTTTTGGTTCTAGTAGCCCACCTTTCGACTATGAGGTATCAAAGCAGCGTGGCAACTTGCTCCCTCTTTGCTCCCTCGGGTATCTAATTCCGGAATTCTTAAAAACAAGGAAAGTATATATCGAGTTCTCTTTTATACCTATTCAGTTATGTTTTAATGGTGATTAAAATATGACAAATTTTTTAATTACATTTCATATAAGAAAACACGCAAAACAATGAAACAAAAATAACTACGGCAGATAATTTAATTCCGACCAATCAGCACCTCAGTAGGATATGACGTCATACAAGAATGGTGGTGAAGGCCGTTTGCAGTCCCGGCCGGTAGGTCACGTGACCGCCGGGCGCCTCGGGTCACGCGGCGGTCGGGAGTCGGACGCGGGGCGTGGTCGCGGGCGGACGCGCGGGGCATCATGCTTTGCTTTGCTTGCTTTGTCAACTTCATATAACTTACTATCGCATTCGTGTGAAAGCCAAGCACTGCTCAGTGCCCTTAGAAATTGAGTTTTGGAAAGCTCAAGTCCTTATAGCTCCTCAGGTCGGCAACAGTTGAAGCCTCATCTGAACCCATGTGAAAACAACGAGGGTAAGGAACCTTGTGTTGCTTTTTCTTTTACCGTCATAATTATCTCAAACCATCACAATTTTGAGTTGCCACATTGTCTGCTTCACTACATTCGTGTAAAACTTGGTTGAAGGCTGGTGGCTCAAAGAAAGGTGAAGATATTTCTTTAAGTGCCTAATCCGTGAAATATCCCGGCTTTACAAATCTACACTTTTCATTTTCTCCACGATACATTTTTTAAAATTTTCATTGTTTAAATTTAATCTACATTTGTTAAAATCGGGGCTTTGGTTTTGTGTAAACTAGATCATAAAGTTTACTATAGTTTTGTGTAACCTGATGGCTGAAGAAAATAGTAATTTTGCTAAAATGATGTGCGGAAATGTGTTGCTTTCCAAATCAAATTACTCATACCTATATTTCATTCAAAATTAGGAGGCATTATTACTGTTTTTTCTTGTAAGTTGTAACATGAACTGAGTTTGGGTACGGTGCTCCGGAAACGTTGTGGAACTTTAAGCTAGCTAGAGCAGTTTCCATAAAAATTGTTTAGATAGTTGACATGGCTTGTTGACAACTCTTTTGCTGTTTCTAAAAAAGTGAAAAAATATTTTCCTGCATTAAGCACACAAGGCATGTTATTCTCATAAGCTATCGAATGTGTGTGTTTTTTTAAGCTGTTTTTTTTAAGCTTTTAAGCTGTAACTTCAGTTACTTCACTTTAGAACATATTGCCCAGAATGCGTCACTGATCATGAGCTGGTATATCATATCATATGTAGCAAATACATAAATGAGAATAGTGTGTCATGAATTTTTGTGCATGCTTCTGGATCATCTGTAATTACATCAAAGGCTCGGCTCAAGAGTGTCCTGCCGACCAGCTTATGCCCAACCCTTTCTGTCCGCAGAACGTCGCCTGCGACTCCCGCACGCCGTTTGCCCCGGCCGTCCGTACTGGTCTTCGCGCTGCGAGCCGCGCTGGAGTTCGCGGCGGCGTCGTGGAGCTTCCATCGGGACGGCGTGTGATGCCCGCGTCGAGCTTATAAGCCGTGAGCTTCGATTGGCGGCTCACGCGGTCACCAGCTGTATGTACAGCCTCGGCCCCGACGACCCCGCTAATGGCCGAGACCGGCATACCCCCGGCATGGGTTCGCTGTCCGGCGCAGCGCTGGCCGCCCGCATGCTATGCTACTTTTGGCTGTATCGCTGCCCAGCGGGAGCGAGCTCCACGCTGCGGAAGAGGTACACGTTGCGACCCGACTGAGGACTGCACCCGGATGGTGACACGTCGGCCTCTGCGCCCTGGCCGGGGCAGGCGTGACCGACGTCACAGTGGAGGAACGCCCAAACAAGACCAACCCACCGTCGGAGCAGCATGGAAATATCATGTTCTGCCTGGACGTCGGACCCGGCGGCCGCAGTGCACCTGCACACGTGCGGAGAGGGGCGCTGGAGGCTACTCTGGAGCTTCTGCCATTCCGCGGCGCGACTGCTGGCAAAACGGCGGCGATTGAGGCGGTTGGGAACAGCTGCAGCAATGGTGATGGCGGTGATGGCGACATGGCGGTTTGGGACTTCATCTCAGCGCGGCCGCCGCCCAGGCGCCGCTGCGCCCGGCTGCTCAGCCACCTACCGGATGGCGGGGTGGCCCTTACGGCCCTCACGCCCGTTCGGTCTGCGGCCACGTTGTGGGGTGGCGGTCGCGGGGTTAGCGGCGTTGGACTTCGTCCTTTATCCAGACTGCACCGTACCATCTGAACGGATGGATCTGCCAAGAAAGATGACATCCAAGGCGGCTATGAGGCGATCACAAAGCTTCACCAAGAGCTTCTCCTTCATGGGGCCGGCCGGCCGTTAAGTCGCAACACCGGCTGCCGAGTGCCAACAGCTGCGTGCGCTGGCGCCGACGCGTTGTGGGCCGCGCTGCTGACGCCCAAGCTGCGATATCAACCATCTATGAATAAGTGGCAGCGGTGGCGGCTTGTCAGTTGTTAACGTGCCTTAACAGACGTTGCGAATAGCCCGCGTTGGAATCGCATGGTTGGGAACACAACGCAAGTAAAAATGGGCTTCCTTGATGAACCTACTTTTTAAGCATTGTAGCCTTTGTAATTTTGGATGTTTTGCTGTAGATATTATTTTCTACATATATACTATATAGGCACTCACGTGCTTTAAATCGCGCAATGCAATTGAACCATGGTAGGGGAGAGCGGGGCCAGATGAACCACTTTTTATATATTGACATGCACAGCGAGATCTAGTTGTCATATCGAAAAATGCACAATGCCATGAAAAAATATGCTCTTTTGGCTTTATTTTAAGATATGTAAAATTATGTTTCAAACATATTTTGCTGCCAAACGCATGCTTATAAAACAGCTCTACGCCCGTTTCAAATGACCCCGATGCGAGGGTCAATTGAACCAGTCCATGGGGTCAATTGCACCTATCCTTAACAATGGGATGTTTTCCTCTTTAAGGCCACTTTCTTAAGGAGTTATTTTGTCCGGTCTACTTTTCCAAATGCTACATTCAATAGGTCGTTGGAAAGCTAAAAGTGCAAAGTTCCTCATAATAGGTGACATAAAGTACATAGACTATGGTAAAACGGGCGGATGATGAAAATGAGAAATATCTCAGGATATAGTGTGCTTTCAAGCAAAAGGCTGGAGAAAAAGGGGTCAAAAATTGAGCTCTATTAAACTACTATTTCAGTTTAAAAGCTCATTTCAAAGGTGGACTATTTCCTTTAATGTTTACAGCCCCTGAACAATAACCATTGCAAAGGTCACCGGGGTCCATTGAAACGGCCTGTGGCCCTGTTTCAACTGACCCTCAGAGAAGCGTTTCAATTGACCCCATCCGCTCCCGCCATCTCGCACGCGCCGTAAAGCACATGTCAAACGAGCTGGAGGGACGGCATCATGCTGAATGAAGGGCCAAATAAGGTGTTATTCCGGAGCCAGGAGTTCTTCTTTCAGCAAACAAAGGTATATGAGATATCACAAAATATTCATAAAAACGATTTCTCCCAAACGCCCCTCAAAAACACAAAAACAAGTGTCAAATCAAAATTACCGTCCGTTTGCCGCCCAAACGCCGTTGACAAAGGAAGTGGTCGAGCGCGGATGCGCAGTGGTGTCGGCAACGCCATATGTTGCATACTGTTGAAAATAAAGCCATGTTTCATCTGACCCCGTGTTTCAACTGGCCCCGCTCTCCCCTAAAGACAATGATAAATGAACTGAGAGCTGACATGCCCCATGCTTTGTGTGTGTATGTGTGTGTGTGTGTGTGTGTGTGCGTTTTTTTTTTGGCGAGTCGATAAAAGTGGTTTTGGACACTGGATGAGTTTTTAGGGGTGTGGTGAGGGGGGATGTAATTCCACAGACCTTCTGTCAGATTCACTAATGCAGTAGGTCTGTGCGGTGTTTAGTTATCGGAGCATTCTTTGAAAGTCGTGAATAGGGCCACCGAGTACCTAAAGCCGTGAAATTCCCCCACAAAAACTTCTTTTAAATAACCGGGGATAGGTACATGAGCAGAGTAAATGCTATTACGAACGCCTATCACAATGCTGAGCGAATAGGAAAATCCATAGATGGAGAGTTGTGCCGCGTTACGGGTGCTCGGGCGCAGCCAATCCACCGTTACCGCAGCGGTGACCTTGACCCGCATCGTCTGTCTCGGCTCCAAAGCCAAACCGGCGTGGAATTGGGAGCGCTCGAGCACTCATGGTCCAGCGCAATTCTCCACCTAAATCCATTCCTGATACACATTTGCTTGCTGATAGTCATGTAACCCCGGTAAATTCACCCAACTTTCATATTGGTCGCTCCATAGACAGATGGCCACAGAGATCAACTTAAAAGGCCATTGTTGCATTCATTTAGTGGAGATCATTAAACAGCCGTGATAGGCCACAAGTCGCGTGACATCATATGTGTAACAACCAATGACGTCGGCCTGCAAAACCCAATAGAAGCGGCTAGCAGCGTGCAATAAAACAGGGCGCTGCTTTCTAAATGTCTGTCGTGCGCCATAAATGAATATATTCTTTGTAGCGTGGCAACTCAGTATCTTTTTTAAACTATTGTACTAGTATTTAATAATTTCATAATTTTATAATTGTGCTTACGCTTTATGTTGATATTAGTGGTAAATCCTTAGATAAAGCAAATCGATGTGATATTTAATAGAAAAATAGCAAACTAACGCACCATTCATTCGAAAGCTGGGAAAACTACTAAAAAGAACTACTAAAATTCCTGAGGAACCAAAGGATCAAATGGGGATTAAATAGATGCCTGCTATTCCGTCGTGAAAACGGCCAACGTGTAGTATTTGGGCTGTAAACGAATTAAAACATTATAGCGCCATTTTTGAGGGTGTTCAGCGGCTCCAAGAGCAATTTCATCTAGTTCTGTACAGCCATGACAACTTTATAGACAAAAAATTTCAGAATGGCAATGTGGGGTTATTTGGCCGGGACTAGCGGGGTAACTTGGCCGGTGCGCTCAGAGTCACTATGCTGGGACGGCCGAGTTGTCATGGTCAATTATACCATAAAGGACATAATTCATGACCAACTTTGACTACCTTGATGCCATATTTCCTATTGGACAGCTGTAAGGGCATGTGACGTCATCAAAGGTTACCTAACGCTTTTTTGCTAATAAATACTTACAGAAAAAAGATACAGCCGCGCAAATGGTCTCATTGTGTTCAGTTCGTCAAGGCGCATCGAATGATATACATGATGACCTTGAACTCACGTAACCTTGAGGTCAAGCGACCTGAGGTAACGAGACCTGAAGCCAACCTTGACCTTGACCTTGACCTTGACCTCTCGAGGTCAACACATACATGTTTCGATGCGGAATGACGAGAGAATTACGATGGTGTTTTTAGTTTTGGCCTAACTTGATTACTTCAAAAGTTATTCGTAAAAAACTGTCATCGCATCTAGAGCCGCTATTTTGACTATTTTCGACCCCTGTGACGGGTGAGTCAACCTCCAAAATGCTTCAAATGCGTCGTAGGACACGCGTCATTGCTGAATGTGAAGCTGACTCGCCTATAACAAAAATAATGGCCTCAAACTAACACCGGCCAAATTGCCCCACACCCCCGGCCAAATAACCCTGCTAGTGGGGCAATTTGGCCGCTTTGCAGACCTTTGTAATCCGCCACAATTTCAATATAAGTAGTTACTCAATCATTTCAAGTTTACTGTCTAAGAAAGTAAAATGTATGCCACACCTGTCCGCGTTGAGAAAATGCAGAAATGTGTTGTCGATTTTTAGTTACATCGTTTTCTAAAAAAAGCGGCCAAATTACCCCACTCTCCCCTACATACTTTGCGTGCTTCGTCTTTTCTGTTAGTTTAAAATGTTTTATTGAAAGCTTGCATCTTTCGTCTGTTGCAGCTTCAGCCACGACCGAGGTGAAGCTGCTGGCGTCCTCGGGGGCCGGCTCCCAGGCCACGGCCACCTCTGTGGTTCCCCAGGAGGACGGCGACCACCGACAGCGGCCCAACAACACGGCGCCCTTATGAGAGCGGGCCTCGGGCGCGGCCGGCCGTGCGCCGCCGCCGGCGCCGGCCGTGCACGTGGTGGAGAACCCGCTGCCGGCCGAGGAGCCGGCGCTGCGGCGCCGGGTGTCGGCCACCGGCCGCAGCGGCGCCGCCGACTCGGACGGACCGCCCAGCTACGCCTCGGTGGTGGGGCCGGCGCGCGGCGCGCCCGACTGGACGCCAGAGGCGGCCGCCGACTGGCCCGACGAGGACGACTCGACGAGGGCGCACTGCGGCGACTCGCCGCTCTCCAACGGCGTCGAGCCGGCGCTGCTGCCGGCCGCCGACATTTACTCAGATGCCAAGGAGTTGGCCATCTAGGTCGAACTTGGACTGCTACTTCGCAGCAGGAACGATGCAGGGGAATTTGGCACAGGAAAGGTCCTTCATATGAAAGTTTGTGACTTTGTTCAAGTTTCAGAGAATGAACTGGAGTGCTACTGGACTGGAAACGAGTGCTATTGGCATGTCAAAGCGTGCACACAAGTGCGATGTCTGTGGAAATGTGCTGGCTAAGGTTGGGTGTCGATAAGTGGTTCTGCCGAACTAGAGACGGGTCGGATTTAATTAGTGCCCCGCTCTAGGAATAAGTCCTATTTTACTGCTTTTTGCCTTGACAGTATCGAGGTTATTGATGATGGAGGTCGCATGGGTGAGCCGATAGTGTAAAGAGGCTAGGCTTGAACGGTGAACGGTTAAATATTATCCTTGCATTGCCTATTATTTGTCAACACGGCTCCTGAATGTCTTCATCTCATGCTGTATACATCGACTCTACTCATTGTGTATAGTTTTGTTAAACATACTATACCTAGATACAGATAGTGAAACATGCGACCGATCTGCTTAGCTTACCCGGGTCATAAACGGCGGTCAACGTAGCTGACCTGTGGCCATTCTCACCTATCAATCCATCGCCTGTTTGAAAAATGATTGGCAGAAGCGCACAAAAGTACATCTTCAACTTATAAAAAGACTGGAGCCTAACTCCACAAGAACAGAGTAACAGCGGATCATAGAAGAGCATCACAATGTACTTTATGACACATTGGCCCTATTTTTTTACGCTGTGTACGCATATATTTGTTCAGTCTCTGTAAACTACGCAGGTCTTTTATTGACGCCCATACGACTCAGTGAACGAATACCTATTGGAGTGCATCCCTTTCAACGCAATAGGCTCTTAGTATTCATGTGCACTATAATTTGTATGCTTTGCCCTGTGAAGGTGCGTGTGTCTGTGATAAGTTTAAGTAACTCGTGAGACATTGCTCTCAAGTCAGTTTTTCAAGTCAGCCAATAGTCAGTTTTTCAAGGGAGCTTATATTTAAATCTATCATGGTTCTTATTGTCCTCTACGGCAATAGCGTTTCGGAAGTGTTGTTCTGTGTTTACATGTGTGCAAGTAGATGTGACGTTGCTTTCTTGGGTAATAACAATCCTACGATCTCTACCAATACACCTCTCCGTTTTTATTGTTAAAAGTTTAGCAATAACTCTGTCTTAATTCACATGTGCTGTCTATGAGTGTGCGTATCCATAAAACATACACTACACAGGGACAGCGTTTCGGTCTTGAAAAACCTCCCGTTTGTTGCTTTGTGAGTTGTGACTTGTGACCTATGTAGTCGAAGCTAGAAGGAGAATGCTGAAACATGCTCCAGAGTCCAGACTCCAACAGGCCGTAGAAAACTAGAAACTCTGTTAGGTTCAGGTTAATTGTTTCTTTTTTGCCCAGTTATGTTAGAATAAGAGAGAGAGAGAGAGAGAGAGAGAGAGAGAGAGAGAAGAGAGAGAGAGAGAGAGAGAGAGAGAGAGAGAGAGAGAGAGAGAGAGAGAGAGAGAGAGAGAGAGAGAGAGAGAGAGAGAGAGAGAGAGAGAGAGAGAGAGAGAGAGAGAGAGAGAGAGAGAGAGAGAGAGAGAGAGAGAGAGAGAGAGAGAGAGAGAGAGAGAGAGAGAGAGAGAGAGAGAGAACTTTGTATTTACAGACACTTAGTCCAATGCTACATAACATGAAGATTCATGGCACTCCCAGAGCATCATTCCATGCCGCTCTTAGCGGCATGGAATGAAAATAAGGACTGTTGGAAATAAGGACTGGAATGGAAATAAGGACTGTTGGCTGATGCGGCCTGCGCCTGCGCGTCAAAACATCGAGTGATGCATGGAGCCAGTCGCCAGTATTGTCGCGCACTGCTGCCGGCGGGCGCCACGTGACGCTGCGCCGCAGCGCTTCAGTGTACGGCGGCACAGCATACCTCACAGTGGCTTAGTGTACGGCGGCACAGTATACCCTCGCAGTCACTCAGTCCGGCCGGCGCTATTGCGCGCAGTGAGTGTTACTGAGGGTGACTTCGTTTTGCGCTTTTCAAAATCTTTATAATAGGCCTATTTTAGCATATATCTACAGAAGCTTTTGTAAGTAGTAACAGCCGTGAAACGATACCAATAGCGTAACATTTATTAAAACATTGAGCACCAGCACTACAGGAAAGGGTCCATCGTTTTAGGAGCTATCTCAAACAGATACTGCTTTTATAACCCAGCACAGACATCGATGTGTAGGTACAACAAACAGTGACGCAGATGATAATCTTAGACTCATTCTTGTCTCGAAATGCGCAATACATAGGTACACTACGCAACATCATTTTGAACATTGATAATCATGGCGATGGCATTGAAATGCAATGCACACATGTAGCAGTGAAAATACACTTTCTTTTCACAGTAACAGTCATATACTATGATGATAACGTTCGAACATTTTGATATTCCGACACACCAATTCTGGAACGAAAAAGTTGCCGAGATTCCGCTAACTAACAAACAAGACGCACAAGCCAACATGAGCATTTGTAATCAAGCTACCAAAAAATATTAACTATACAGGGTGATCCAAAAAATTTGGAACCCCTAACTTAAAATGTCTGTAAGTCCGAAAGTATTCACTTTATTGACAAATTGCAAACACCATTAGAAAGAGCATTAAATCCTCTATGAAATCACGTCAAATTCGTTAATGTATGTTGTAAAGCATTGACACACTATTAGCTTTTGGAATGAGCGTCAGAAAACTGAGTGAAACGAAATCGCCAATTGTTAACAATGCACTGAAGTCCGTTAGCACTCTATCTGTTGTCTTTTTGCGAATAACACCACATCCAAATTCAATTTTATTTCATAAAAGTTTACACAGAAGCACACAATAGAACAAATACACGCGTTCTAGCTTCCGCTGTTCATCACAGCATGTGCTCAAACCGAGCTCCGTTGGCCGTCACGCAGGCCTGCAGTCGCTTCGGGACGGCTCCGACGGCGCAGGCCAGCAGTCTCTGGGACAACTGATCCCAGCAGGCCGTCAGCCTTTCCTTCAGCTCCTCTATGGTGCTGATCCTCTGACCTCTATACATAATTCGCTCCAGTTCGCTCCACACGAAGAAGTCCAAAGGGTTGAGGTCAGGACTCTTCGGTGGCCAGGCATCTGGCTCGATGAAGGCCGGGCAGGCCTGTCCCACAAATTCGACCACTGAGTGGGCCGTGTGGCACGGAGCACCGAATGACTTTTTTGCGCCTGTTGAAATTTAAATCCCTTACAATAGCACGTGGATGAGCTATTTTTATTCATGAACCTCCAACATGCGACATGGTCAGAACAGCAAACCGCAAATCACTGATTTGCGCATAATGTTCGAAACCGTTTCAGTGAGTTTTGTGACACAAATTTTATAGGCATATAACTAGGGCAATATTTGTAATAATAGGTAAGTTCAATCAGCTTGGTTTCATAGAAAATTGAACGCTCTTTCTAATGGTGTTTGCAATTTGTCAATAATGTGAAAACTTTCGGACTTGCGGACATTTTAAGTTAGGGGTTCCAATTTTTTTGGATCACCCTGTATATCATCACTGGCAATTGCACACCGATATGTCGCGGTTCTATGGTACTTACCTACGGGTGAGCTGGTGCCGATTAAACCGTCCCTCCACTTTATTTGTAAAATGGTAATAGTCTCGCAGGCCATGAAAGTAATAAATGCTCTTAAAAAAACGCGCTGTTTATGCATTGATGGATATCGGCCATGATTGGCCATTGGGTCGGCATTATAAGAGTAAACGCATTTTTACATTTCTTGGCGTTCTTTGTGTTTATCCTTGCAGACAAGTCACAAGTTTATCAACATGGTAACGCTCGGTTCTCTCTCTCTCTCTCTCTCTCTCTCTCTCTCTCTCTCTCTCTCTCTCTCTCTCTCTCTCTCTCTCTCTCTCTCTCTCTCTCTCTCTCTCGCGTCCCTTCCCGTGTCAGCACCACTCTCGGCTGCCGTGCTCGGCTGGCTGCCACCCGCTGGGCCGATCGATACTAAGTGACAGCGCTCCGGTATCCCAGGTCAAGGTCCACCGGGTGTTCGGTTCTCAGTCTGGCCGTCACAGGTTAGTCTCGTCACGGATGTGACAGGTCGTTCTGCACGCTGGCCATGGTGTGATCTCACGTCACGTCTCTCATGCTCGTCTGAAACGTTGCGGCGCCGGCTGTGCCGAACCGCCGCGGGTGGACCTCTCAGTCGCCGCCCTGAGGCGGACGCTGTCGACAGGCAGAGGTCATTGGTATGCGCTGTGTCGGCCACGGAGCAGAGACCCGAGGCGGAGACGAGATCTAGTCTCCTAGATCAGAGAGAGGCGCGAGGGAAAGAGTCAAGCCCCGGGGGAACTGAGGGATGGGGTGGTATGCATCAGCGTCCGATATGATTCAGCACGCACAAAACAATGAGCATGGTTGCCGATGGATATGCCATAAGAAGGATGAAGATATTTTACCAGATATGCTTCGTTTGTGAGATAATTCCTCCATCCCGGCTTCCCGGAACCATTCGAGGATGACACTACGCCAGAGTGATCGAGTCAGGGTTTTAGATGCAAGACCTGCGATTACCTAGACATACCAAATTAACCCATTTATGCCCAGGAATATTGACCATCATGAAAATCGATGAAATCAAGATATGTTACGCTTCTACCAGGGCCTTGCATGGAATCGAAAATAATTTTTGCCGGCAGCAAAAGTTTTTCGAGAAAAACGTAAAAAACGTGCGTTGCGAAATCGCAACGAAGGGCACACCGGGCGCCATCAGCGTTGCGAAAACGCAACGACGGGCACATCAGACGGACATAAAGTACACTAAACCGCCGTATATGCTAGTTTGTTTTAACCCTCGCATGTGTAGGGGGGGGGGGTCGGATGGACCCCCCCCATGGTTTTTCGCGAATAACTCGCGTAAAAAGCGGCCGATCGCGACGAAACTTTCAGTACCCTCGCATTGATCAATTTGACACCTACCCTGAAAATTTCATGACCCTGACCCAAATGACCTTTGACCTGTGACCTCTTTTCCGAGACCATGTTTGGCCAGAATCGCGATTCGGCGTACGTCGGCTCGCATTAGCCGCGCGTTTGCAAGCTTTTCGTGGTTTCAAACGTTCAAACATGTGATTTGATGTTGCTCCCATGCATTATGGTGGGTGTCAAGGTCACCTGAAGGTCAGGTCAGGTCATTGACCTTTGGTGACCTCGGGTGACCTCGGTTCACTTTTTCGAGTTTTACATGTTTCTAGGCTAGTTTTTGGAGCTGAATTCGAATTTAGCAACCATTTGAACATTTACGAAGTAGTTTTGGTGCCTTCGTAACATGTTACGAAGCTGTCAGAAGCGGTTGACACGTACTACGAATACCCGTCACGACGCCTACTGATTGACCTGACCTGACCTGACCCGACCTGGTCTAAATGCTTAAAGACATCATCTGTGATCAAAACTAACACGATATTCGTGATCAGCACCCCGAAAAACCCCTTAGCAGCCACACTTTACGACTTTCTAATAGGTCCCGATTTTCCCGACTTTGGGTCATTGACCTGACCTGGAAGGTCAACCAATGACCTAGGACCTTAAAATTGGGTATCATCGGCTTCCTCTCGTCACGGGCAACACGCTCGTTTTTTCCGCGAAGCTCTAGCTCGATCAGGGGCCAAACGGCAAGGGGGGGGGTCCAACCGACCCCCCCCCCCTACACATTAGAAGCTGGAAAACGCCGCACACATGCGAGGGTTAACATATATTTCACCAACTGTTGAAAAATATTGCTTGAGAATGCGGAACCCACATCCCTCATGCTTTATTACCCGACTAAGAGCCTCAATGAGGGAGCATAACTTAAGGGTTCGCGAACGGGGAGATGGCAACAAACGGTCATTATCAACAACAATCGTCCATTTAAAGTACCTAGTGGTCGGCACGTACCCTGGGCGGTGCTTTCTTTTTGAAAATTAGACAGAGCCATTAGCCCATTACCCTCTCATATGAGAACCCCAAACTGAAAACAATTTAACCGAGGATTGGGAGTCAACCAGTGCCTCGCCTAAGCGCCTATCCGCAATACCATTGTTAACCACCCTCCTAGGAGTAAAGACAAATTCAAATGCAGGGTAGTCGTGCACACTCTTATCAAAAAATGAACCTATCCGGCTTTCACACATTACCTGCGTAAGGCGTAGAGCGTCATAACAACTCGGCTTAAAGTGTCTCCCAGGACCCATTTTATCACTTTTACACCTAATCCAAAATTTTCATTGTCCCACTCTCAGCGACCTTCACACTTGTAACCTCTTTCTCGAGACAATGCCAGGGCAGACTGGTGATTGGACGCAGTTCACACTTTCCAAGTGTTTCGTCAATCCGTCCTTTCCATCTTCAGGATAGTAGAATCCTTCTCCATGCCTCAACCTTTGTTTCGAGCTGGACGGGCAACTAGGTATATCGCGTTCGAGCAGCTCCCATAGGAGCACAGGTCTGTAGCCGGATACAGAAAGTGCTTGGGAAGGGGGGGGGGGGGCTGGATCATGGGTGGCCTGGATGGATGGGCTCAGCCTCGACGATTCACCATGCCCGCTCAGACCAATGTTTTACCTAATTCCAATAATGCTTCTAGCTCTAAAATGGTCTGATTAGACAAAAGGCCTACCCTTTAAACAAACAAGCAATGCTTCACATCAACCACCTTATCAATCCGTGCAAACCATGAATTCTAAAAATAAACTATTATTTTCCCAGACGCCCTCATCACCCCTGCCGAAGGGGTCCGTTGCCCCCCCCCCCCCCGAGGGGACATATCCCACATTTGCCGCTTCTGGGAGTTATCTTTTCTAACGTAAGGGCCAGCGGATTGCATCCAGAGAATGACAATGCCTATCTGTCGTCTGATACCAGACTACGTCCCCATTATTTACTACAAAGTAGATCCAATTTTCAAAGTACCTCGCTATCTCTCAGCTCCGTTAGCATCGCCGACCGTTTGATGCAGGTCCTTTTCCTACCATGCGATTTTCAGATGCTCGAAAACCCATAGCTCGAATAGCCCGATAATCTGCGAGAAAAAGAAATGAGTGTTTGATAGCTGTTTAAGTGAGTTAATGTGAAACGTGTCGCAACATTCACGTGCAAATGCACCTTGCACATTACATACCTACACGTCCCTCACGACTACAAAACGAGAGAGAAAGAGAGAGAGAGAGAGAGAGAGAGAGAGAGAGAGAGAGAGAGAGAGAGAGAGAGAGAGAGAGAGAGAGAGAGGGAGAGAGAGAGGGGGGAAGGAGAGAGAGTTGGGGGCGCGTGGAAGAGAAGGAGGAAGATTGGGGAGAGAAGGAAAGAACCCACAACGTATCTCAAGTGAAGTCTATTTGATGTTCCTATACTTCCGCTGCCCTGCCAATTTGCCCCTCGTTGCATTTTCGCAACACCCCTGTCTTTCCGATGTGCCCAACGTTGCGTTACCGCAACACGACTGTAGTCATATTTGAAAATAGTCACAAACCCTATTTGCAGCATAATTTGTTAATAAAATGTATATTCTAGCTATTGTAGGGACTCTACAGAATATGTTCACACATTATTCATTACGATATAATTAATCACTTAATCTACTTATTTTGGTTTTCGTGACGTCATCACTGACGGGACCTTCGACTTCCCTCTGGGAGCTCTGGACGGTAAGTTACCGGCCGCACAGACTTGTAACTGCATAGCATCATGCGCGGATCCATGCTAAACGCGCTGAAACTTGTCTCATCGGTGAGACGCCATTATACACTTCTCAAGATTTGATCACGTCGACGCTTGCTTGTGTTGCGAAAACGCAACGAAGGGCGTAAATGGGTTAACCCGCACCCTGGTGGGGTCTGTTTATAACGCGACCTGGTGGGGGGGGGGGGGCTATTTTTTGCCCCCCCTCGTATCTCTGAAACTACTGGACGGATCCGCAAAATTCAAACGGCGTTCGAAAGGCCTGTCAAATTTGTCGCGGAAAACCAAATTTCATTGACCTCGGGGTCACCGATGACGTCACAGGTCAGGTCAAAGATGAAATGTTTCACCGTTCACGGGTCATCTAGGGAATGCGCTATAACACCGAAGAAAACGCATTTTGTCGAGAATCAGCGATAGGGCGTCAGTTGCCTAGTACATATGTTGCTATAAGAGGTCACTGACATTACCAGGTCAGGTCACAGGTCAGGTCACCAAGGGTCACAGCCCACAGGTCAGGTCACATGAACCTAACTTTAGGTACTAAGGCTGTGCGACGCATGTTTTATGGCCAATTTTTCATTTCCAACTCAATGGTGTTGGTTATAAGACTATCAGGTACGGCTTAGGTCACTTTCTGGTGGAGGTCAGGTCAAGGTCAGGTCAAAAAAGGTCAAATTTCAAAATTGATATTTTTGCATAAAATGGGTATTGATTCGATGCAGCTCGTCACGGGGAGTCTAATGGTGGTCTTTGTTTTGCGCTACGAGGTCTAGAATTGCTAAAAATTGAGTTTGAAAATTTGACGTCATCAATTTTGAACAGTTTTTTCGCTATAACTTGGCCAAAAAAAGAGGTATCGATCTCAAATTTGGTATGTAGATAGAAGGCGGTAGGGACTATCACATATATTCCGTTTTTTTCGAAATTCAAAAAACTTTTTGGATTTTTCGGCTATTTTAATCAAAAAATCTATTTTTTGATTTTTGGGGGTCAAAATCCAAAAATTTCAAAAATCCGAGATAGCAGTTTTGTAGCCCTGTCAATTCTACAGCTTTTATGTCCTAATCGTTTTTCTGTATTTGCAAAGCTATAGGCCTGACAGCTCTTCCCGCGAAACCCTTTTTTCGGTCGAAAACGGCAGAACATGACGTCACTCTGACGTCATTTCCGGCCAACCTATCATAGCCTTTGGAAAAAATTTTGGTCACAATGTGTAAAATTGATGTCCGGGAGGGTACTGAAAGTTTGGTGACGATCGGCGCAGCGGTTCTGGAGATATATCGAAAAGTCTGGAGGGGGGGGGGGGGCAAAAAATAGCCCCCCCCCCCACCAGGGCGCGGGTTAAAGGGCAACGACTTGCTTGCACTATAAAATAATGGCATCCAATTATGTAATCATCCCTTTTAGGAATGATTGCATAATTATTTGTATGTTTGGTGTATGAGGGTTAGTTGCTTGAGCATTTCCACTGAGGTTATTAGCACGTTAATTAAGTGAAGATGTCATAAGATGGAAACAGTTCGAATAAGAGACCAAATAAGATCCCAAGGAGATTGTCGCTGAGCGGAACTAATTGTCCCCTCTCCGTTGCAGAAAATGGTCCGGAAATATTTAAGATTTAAGAATCACAACAACTAGCCATCTATCAACAAAGTGGGATCGTTGGAATCAAATCTTCCAGTTTTGAGTTTCGACTCTCCACTGAAGGCGAACAGATGACATTGTCGAAATATTGTTGACAGCATTGAAACGAAAAATTGCGTTAAAGCTTCTGTCATATTTGATTACGAGCGAGCGAGCGCAGCGAGCGAAGCGAGTCTTTTCAATATAACGGAAAAATCTCAGTATGAGCGGCCCGGCCCGGCCTGTAACGCTTTTGAGAGGCTTATATCTCAGCAACCGCTGGACCGATTGGCCTGCGGTCTTTTTTGTTGGGTAGCCCCATCCCTTCTACCCCGTAATTGACTACTTTTGATACATCTCAGTGACCGTCGTGGCACGTGCCACGTGAAATGTCAAGGGTGTTCAAGCAGTTTTGCAAAAGTAGTGATTTTGAGAGGCCCATATCTCAGCAGCCGCTTGGGCGATTGTCTTGCGGTAATTTTTGTAGGGTAGCTGCATCCCTTCTACCAATGGTCGGACACTCTTGATCTATGTGAGTGACCCCCACTGCACGTGCAAAATACAACAATAAGAGGTGTCAAATTTGTTCCCATTTTAATAACTCGGTAATTACTGGGGCGATTTCGCTGAAACTTGGCATACAGGTAGGCACCCACCAGGCAATGCATTCCCATGTGTTGCGGTTAAGGTGCTACTGCACGTGCGCACGTGCAGGGGGCGCTCCCAGATCTCGAGAACGGCTGGGCCGATTGCTCTCAAATTTGGTACACGGTTGGGGACCAGTTAGTAGGGTGCCGTGCGAAAGTCAGTTTGTACCCCGTTTGCACGTGCGCACGTGCAGAATGCCGCTTCAAGATCTCAGGAACAGCTGGGCCGATTGCGTTCAAATTTGGTACACCGTTAGCGACCGGGTAGAAGGGCGCTTTGCGCAAGCCCGTTAGAAGTACCCTCTCGCCCTTCCGCACGTGCAGGGCTCACCATCTCGCTCGCTCGTTCTTCGCCCAAAAGGCGTTTTACTGGTGTAATGATCTTAAGCTCGTGCAAAACTGGTTTAAATGTACAATATGTATGCACATTTCACTTAAAGTATTACTTGTAAATAGATGAAATCGTTACGGCAAAATCATTCCGCAATGATCAGGTTCCGGTAGGAGCGCTATATCATTAGTTGCCTTGTATAATCTGTTAACCCTCGCCGGACCTATTGGTTTTCTACATACGCGCCGGCCGAGGGGGGGGGGGGGCGGGTACGACCCCCCCTTGCCGTTTCGCCCCTGGTGGAGCTAGTGCGTCGCGGAAAAAACGAGCGTGTGCGCCGTTACAAGACGCAGAGATTGGTAACCGATTTTAAGGTCCTAGGTCAACCGGTGACCTCTGAGGTCAGGTCAAGTGCCCCAAGGTACGGTTCAGGTTTTGGTGAATAACTTCGCAAAAAACGGCCGCAGAGCCACGATTTTGGCAGCATCGTGTTCGCCTTGCTCAGGCGCGTCGAATGATATATTTTTTGTCCGGGTCAGGTCAACTTGGGGTGTTGACCTCAGGTCAAGGTCAGGTCAGCACCCCCAGGTCACGAAGTTGGTCAAAAGAGGTCATGTCGCATATCATTCGATTCAGCAGGTCTTCCTGAGTCAATTGGTGGCCTTCCCGACTCGCTAGCTCAATTTGATCAAGAGTTATTGACGAAAAACTATATGACCTTGATGACGTCATAAATGACGTCACGGAAGGTCAACATTGCAAAAGTGACGCATCTAACCTTGCAAGGAGTGCATCAAATCACGATTCTGTGTGCTTGAGATAGTTGGAGATCGTTCTCGGCGCCAGAATAGCAGTTTTCATTTTTTCCCCATTGACTTATAATGGTGAGGTCACGAAAATGACCTGACCTTATATGAACTTTAGGAAAAATCCGAGATATACAAGTTGTGAGACTCATAATGGATACTAGATCCTGCGAGTTTCATTTCCCTGTGACATCTCCTCTGGCAGTGAGGGCGTTGCGAAGTTGCGACATCTGAAGACCATGCAGAGGTTCACTTATGACGTCATAGGTCAGTGACCTGACCTGACCCAAAATTGTGGTTGAAGTCAAAAGGTCCGACTTGAATCAACGATCAGGTATGCCAAGTTTCAACTCTCTATCGCCAGCGTGTTCGGAGCTATCGCGAAAAAAACCTTATGGGGGGGCGGCACCCCCCCCCCCCCCCTCCTCGGCCGGCGAGGGTTAAAGTAGGTACCAATCAGCGATATGATTCAGCGCATAAAGCGTTTGTTGGTCGTGCAATGTAATTAAACGTCAAAGGACTGAACCTGTTGATTTAGGCTCTTAATTCAGACCCTTGTAACCACATTGGATCAGTAATATAGCGTACCTGACTAGCGACATGGCGAGTGAACTAACAGGTTAGCTTATGAGCTAAGTCGGGATCAAGCGCTGCCCGGTCAGACTGCACTGAGGGAGAGGCGAATTCACCCAGGACAGAGCTGTCGTGTCCACACTCTACATAGGGAACAGTGCAGCGGTTTAATCTTTCCGCGATTGATAGTTGTGTTTTGAATGGGCGTGAGTGAACTATGGACAACACCTCACAGCAGAAAGCGATGCGATGCTGATATGCTCGCAGAGCTTCCAACATATGCCTAAAACATGAACTGACAACATAGCAGCATCACTCCTAGTCACAGGCATTCTCCACTCAATGATAGGAAACACTCAGCGTTGTCTCGTACACCTAAAAAATACTGCAGGTTTTTGGATCAATCAGTTCATCGGGTTACATATATACGTAATTACTTAGATGGCCAACTCCTTGGCATCTGAGTAAATGTCGGCGGCCGGCAGCAGCGCCGGCTCGACGCCGTTGGAGAGCGGCGAGTCGCCGCAGTGCGCCCTCGTCGAGTCGTCCTCGTCGGGCCAGTCGGCGGCCGCCTCCGGTGTCCAGTCGGGCGCGCCGCGCGCCGGCCCCACCACCGAGGCGTAGCTGGGCGGTCCGTCCGAGTCGGCGGCGCCCCTGCGGCCGGTGGCCGACACCCGGCGCCGCAGCGCCGGCTCCTCGGCCGGCAGCGGGTTCTCCACCACGTGCACGGCCGGCGCCGGCGGCGGCGCACGGCCGGCCGCGCCAGAGGCCCGCTCTCATAAGGGCGCCGTGTTGTTGGGCCGCTGTCGATGGTCGCCGTCCTCCTGGGGAACCACAGAGGTGGCGGTGGCCTGGGAGCCGGCTGCGGAGGATCCCTGCAGTTTGACTACCTCCGTCATAGCCAGCGCTGTGGAACAACCGAGCTTCAGTTAGAGATGTCACTAAACACACAGACACCGACAGTTATGTCGATTACGTCGAGTCTTTCGTGCCTTATCAAGTGTCGAGTCATGCCAAACCGGTCACCGCATATTTTCAATGGCCAGCTTTGCCTATGCTTCCTGCCGTCCTCATATCAGTAACCAGCAAAACGCGCGTCAAGTAGCCTGGCCTACGATCAGCAGCAACTGTGCAATGCTCATCAACGTTGTGAAATCCGATTATATGCAAGATAGATCAACTGGTCATACGCCACGATCTCCATTTATTATTTGGTGGACCAGTAACCACACCATCACCGTTTCTACCCAGGTGTGGCGTTGTTCCGGCACCCGGTCCGGCTCCGCCCCGAGAGACCCACGGCACCCGTAACCTACAGTCACGTCAGGCGGCAGTTGATGGCATTCTCCCGTGACGCGCGGGGCCCACAGGTATGTCACAGGCGGGGCCCACCGACCGACCGCTAACGTCTGGTGTCGCTCTGTGGCTCTCTGGATGCCAGCGGAAAACACAAGTGCAGCAAATTGTGACTTGTAATGTTTGTGATATCTACTACAAAGCTAGGAACTATGGTTGTTCTAGCTTGTAGGAGTTATAGAGTGATGTGCGCCTATCCCATGGAGAATCAAAAGTTGCTGAAAGTGCAGCACTCGATCACGATTCATGACAGTTTCAGAGCATACTTCATACTGCAGTGATTTGTTATGTGTCAGGAATGGTGGAATCAAGTATTCCAGTTTCGAGTTTCGACTTTCCACTGAAGGTCAACAGATGTCTTTCACAGCATCTTAAAATATAAAAACTGTTTTCTGTCACCATCCAAATATTTATAATGACCATAATAAGATTTGGTCTTAATCCTACCTGAATAAGACAGTCTTAAGAAGAAAAAAAGCGTCATTTGAATTGAAACACATTCACGTGGCGCAAACACACAGTCAAACACAGTCTGCGTGGCGCGAGCGATAAGGTTTAAAAACTCGGATCGGTTGGACTCGGCGTTTGAGTTAAGGGTTAAAATGGCCGTCATAAAGTTTAGTTGAAAAGGCGGATAACTGTCAGGAAGGCAACCAGGCACATAAACAAGCTCAAACTGTCGGATCGCCTCGTTTGATATAGGTTCACTTACAATACAATCGGTTTAAAAGATTACAAAAACATTAAAATTTCATTCATATTTTTCTTCATTCACAGATTGTTTGGCATTATCACTGGTATTATCACTTTCACGCAAAATGTAGCCCATTTCTGGCCTTACAGAGGGACCGAGCCAAGATAACATGACAGTAAAACCGTACCACCTGGCATGGCACACATTTCCTGGCGTCTGACACACATTTCCACTGCTTTCCCCGGACACATTTCATGCGGGTATTGTCGGGAGCGACAGCTGTCACCTGTGTGTGGCACGCGCCGTGACGACACCACTACAGTCAGGAGTCGTGCAGCGAGCCGACACACAGCCGCCGTCAGTCCCGTGGGGGCAGGGAGGCGCCTGCCACCGTCAGACCGCTCGTATGCGACATTGTTGCTGTTATCGACGAGCCAGCGCTGTCAGAGAGGCCCTCTGTTTACCTGCGCGGCGATTCGCTGTCGTTTGTGCATATCGGCCGGCCGACGCGTACTATACAGAACGAGTCATGTCGCAGTCTATAGTGAATGGCAGGCGCGTCGCCGGTATAGGGCCGATGGCCGGTGGCAGCGAGCGGAGGGGGCTTAAGGTGACGGCCGGCTACACGTACTTGTATAAAATTGCCTAAAATTCAATAACTATTGAAAGAAGAGCTACTTAAAATATAGGTTTCTAAGCCTTATTAATTCGTCGTCGTTGTAAAATATTGAAGCACACAACAACTCAACACAACAAAAATGCGATCGGTATGCAGTTATGTTTACTCGTTAGGAGGACATTTCTCCATTACAATCACTCAGTTCTTCTCTCAATATACATCTGGTGGCGTTCTTCCACCAATGTAAGATTAATGTAGTTTCTTCTCTCCTGGGTTTTCGCAAATAGGACGATATTGAAGACCATTTATTTTCCATCGCATTACTCTCCGACAATGGAAATATATTGTTGTTATTGGGTAAGCGAGACCACCCATCAATGTCAGGACCTGGCAAACACTAAATTAGGCAGCCTCCTCTAAATTCTGTTCGTTCTGCCGCTTTGTAACGGTTCCGCAACAACAACTCACGGTTCACAGCAAGAACAGTGCTGCACCAACGTTAGATAAATAACATATCATTGCACAATACTGTTAAATCGAAATGAATATTTTTCATTTAAATTACGATACTTATACTCCAGCTCCATGCTTCGCCAGTTAATTTCAACAATTTACAATTAGCAAAACATTGCCATCAACCTTCTGCATATTATGACAAAATGATTGAAACTTTTCATTACCCACGGTAAATATGCATGGGTCCGTTCTGCATTCGATGGTCGTTTGAAACCCTAATGAGCTCAGACACCAAAGGAAAGCAGCTGGAGTCTCGGCTCTAAAGACATAACGAGCTCATACGCCACCCATTTCGTCACGGTAAAACACAAAGTAATTGGAATTGGTCACCAGTGAGGACAGCAATCTTCATCAGAGGCATGTGTGCATCCCCAACCCTCTCAGCAGCTCAGATCATGCTAAATATGGCATGTTGATAGCAGTCATGTCAAAGGTCATGGGAATGGTAATTTTACATTGATATGAAAAAAAATCCCGTGTAGTGGAATAAAGATAGATGTGGTTGCAAGGGATCGCGGCAATTATGATCAGCTTGGGGCATGATCGACCAGGCTAGGCGAGAGATCCACCATCAAGTAAAATAATTCCTTATTGAGACACAATTTTAAGGATTCTAAAGCAAAAAATGGGTAAATAAGTAACTCTTCTGAGCGTTCTGGAATATGATAGTAAATCGTCCCACTTTAATTCAGCTCTGTCATAAAAAATCGCATCACAGCGTAAAGTCTTCCCATAAGCATCCAATAACTTTACATCTCATTAGCGACGAATAAATGACGTAACATGGCCCGTGAAAGCAGCATGGTTTGCCCATGAATAAAGCAAGGCTGAGCCCTGCATCATCAATATGAATGCCTGCTTCTGAGTTCTGACCTATGCCCAATGATGCCGGCTGGTTGCTTTGAGATTGTAGTATATATGTAAGTTGGTCACATGAGGAAAAAAAAACATTTCTTTCAACTTCAGCGCCTGAATGGACATCCAGAACCCGTTTTGGCATTCGCAAGCATCTATATTGTATTCTTCAGCGTACGTACTGCTGCCGTGCCTGACTATGCTCTTGTTAATTGAGGCACGTCAGCTCCGTTATTTCATAGGTTTGTCAGACTATAATTTAGTTCACTGAACCACCAGCGATGTTGACGGCGACTCTCCCTGTGTCCCACACCGCCACCCGACTGATGAACCCCGCCTGAAGAGGAGGTGTGTGTGGCGGGCGGGAGAGCGAGAGAGCAAAGTCCGGGCGCCACTTCAGGCGGCCATCAGCGGCCTAATTAAAGCCGGCTCGTGCGGCGCGCCGGTCTCGGCGAGTAACTTACATGGGAGCCATCATTGGGTTGGCGGCCTCCCGGCCTGGGTGACTGAGCAGCAGAGATGGGAGAGGCGAGAGAGGGTGTAACAGAGAGAACGAACGGGACTGATAGCTGACGGAGCAGCGGAGATAGGAGAGACGAGAGAGGGCGAACGGAGAAAACGAACGGGACTGATCGGTGAATAGGCAGCGGAGATGGCAGAGGCGAGAGAGGATGTAACGGAGAGAATGAACGGGATCGTTGACTGAATGAGCAACGGTACCTACTGGCTGCAGCAAAAGGTTGCATTTATATCTGTTATCAATGTGCAATTTGCAAGTTCACCTCCAATTACAAAGGTAGGAACGAAATATGTGAAACCACTGCTTCAAATACAAAATTGAATTCGTCTTATCTAAATTTCACGAAGTTCAATGGATAAGGTACTCAAAGAAATGCCTATAACAAATTGGTTGCGCTTTAAATAGCTCTGTACATTTAGTCATAGGCGTAGGAACAGGGGGGGGGGCAGGTGGGCAAGTGCCCACCCACTTTTCGAGGTGGGGGGGGCCAACCATGTGTTTTGGCCCACCCACTTTTTACTCGAGGCCCCTCGTCTCGATTTGAGAGGACGTCGTCACCTTCCAGAATAAACAAACTCGGTAAAAATAAGTTCCACGAATCCCCATGCACGGACTCCAAGGGGCTGTGATGGATCCAAGGAGGCCCTCTGTTCATACTTGTCAGTCGAAGCCCCTGAGACTGATGGCCTGAGAGGCCCTAGTGGATCTGAGGAGGCCCCAATATCCACACTGGTCTGGGGAGGCCCCTGACACTGGCGGTCTGGGAGGCCCCTGTATCCACACTAGTCAGAGGTCTGAGAGTGGTGGTCTGGGAGGCCCCTCCATCCACACTAGTCAGAATAGGCCCCTGACACTGGCGGTCTAGCCGAGGCCCCCTACCCTCACTAGTCAGAGGAGGCCCCTCTATCCTCAATAGTCAGAAGAGGCCCCTGTGACTGATGGCCTGGGAAGCCCTTATATTCACACTAGGCAGAGAAGGCCCCTGAGACTGATGGTATGAGAGGCCCTCATATTCACACCAGGCAGAAGAGGCCCCCGAGGCTGATGGCTGTGAGGCCCTTCTGTTCATATAACTGGCCACTGGAGGCCCCTGAAACCGGTGGTCTGGGAGGGCCCTCTATCCACACTAGTCAGAAGAGGCCCCTGAGACCGATGGTCTGAGAGGCTCTTATATTCATACTGGCCACAAGAGGCCCCTGAGACTGATAGTCAGAGAGGTCCACTCCTAATGAATCTGAGGGGCCCTCTATCCACATTTACACTTTTCTAGGGAGGCCCCCGAGACTGATGGTCTGAGAGGCCCTTTTATTTATACTGTCCACAGGACAGTATTAAAAGATTAAAAGATTAAAGGGACACTCCCACCTTAACATTAGTTTTGAGTTGAGATAGCCAAATTGGTGGCCATGGCCTGCAAACACTGGCGGATCCAGGGGGGGGGGGCCACGGGGGCCATGGCCCCCCCCAAAGGCCTAAAGTGGCCTGTTTGGCCCCCCCCAAAACGCCAGAAAAATTGCTAAGAAAATATACCTTGATGGAGGTTTTTAGCCACTTGGTGAAGTAAAGCTTTCCACAGCATAATATGGAAGCAATATAGTAGCAGTGAGGGTCAGTCAAAAGTTGCGCGAGCGGAGTAGACCTTAAAAAAAAGACTGTTGTTGGCACGTGTTTATGGCGCGGCAGCTGGTAGTTGGCGGTGTTTCGCGTGGTGTGGCATCACTGGCGGATCTGGGGGGGAGGGGGGGGGGGCACGGGAGCCTGAGGTGTCCCTGACAGGCCCGTGGTGCCCTTGCTAGGCCTGTGGTGCCCCTGGACCCTGGCAGGCCTGTGGTACAGTCCACAGCAGAAGTAATGTGGGGTTTCAGTCATGGGTATGTTCTGCTTCTGAAGCTTAGGAACGATTAGCCAGACTACAATGAAACTTTGAATGTAGCTTATATGTATCGTCACCCTTGCAGCTGCAACTTTAGCTATTGACATCTTCTTTTCAATCACTTCGCATTAAACAATCGCCAGTCAAAGCCAACCGTTGAGTTTGGTAAAACCCTACATTACTTTAGCGGTGGGCTGTACCTCTGGCGGGCCTAGGGTGCCCCTGCTAGGCTGCTGATGCCCCTGGGACCTGACAGGACTGTGGTGCCCCTGACAAGCCTAAAGTGCCCCCAACAGGCCCGTGATGCCCCCGACAGGCCCAAGGTGCCCCTGGCGTGATGCCGTGATGCCTGCGAGGCCGGTGGTGCCCCCTGCGAGGCCGGTGGGGCCCCTGACAGGCCCATGGTGCCCCTGCTAGACCGGTGGTGCCCCTGGCAGGCCTGTGGTGCCCCTGCTAGGCCGCTGGTGCCCCTGGGCCCTGACAGGACTGTGGTGCCCCTGACAGGCCCAAGGTGCCCCTGCAAGGCCGGTGGTGCCCCTGTAAGGCCTGTGGTACCCCTGCTAGGCCTCTGGTGTCCCTGACAGGCCCATGGTGCCCCTGCGAGGCCGGCGGCGCCCCTGGCAGGTCTCTGGTGTCCCTGACAGACCTGGGGTGCCCCTGACAAGCCTGTGGGGCCCCTCACAGGCCCGTGGTGCCCTTGCTAGGCCTGTGGTGCCCCTGGCGGGCTGGTGGTGCCCCTACTAGGCCGGTGGTGCCCCTGACAGGCCTGTGGTGCCCCCGGGCACCAAGGGGGGTCATGACCCATGTGGCCCCCCTTGGATCTGCCACTGATGCATAATATATTGACTGATGCATAATATATCAATTGCCGATGGCCTCCAGACAGATGTTATCTACACGGATTACTCCTCAGCTTTCACCAGCGTCAACCATTCTCTCCTTCTTCACAAACTTCATCATTCCTACAATCTGTCTGGAGCTGCCCTGAGGTGGTTTGAGTCCTACCTATGTGGGAGAGAGCAGCGCGTGGTGCTGAGCGGGACGGCGTCCAGTTGGGTGCCGGTTGGGTCGGGGGTGCCGGAGGGCAGTATCTGTGGCCCGATCTTGTTTGTGTTATTTTGCAATGATGTTCCGTCCTCTATCTCATCGACATGCCTGATGTACGCTGATGACGTGAAGCTGCTGAGGCGGATTCGCTCTCCCGACGATGCTGCCACCCTTCAGGCCGATTTAGACATCCTATCTTCTTGGTCCACCGTTTGGAAACTAAAACTTAACCCAGCAAAATGCAAGTTTATTACCTTTACTCTGCGCAAAAAGCCTGTCCTGACGTCATACTCCATTGGCAATGTCACCCTGGATCGCGTATCTGAGATGCGTGATTTAGGCGTTATTCTGGACTCAAAATTGAACTTTGCTTCTCACATCGATGACGTCGTCGGGAGGGCGAATCGTGCCTTGGGAACTTACCTGCGATCGCTCCAAACCTCACGTGCGCGGACAGGGCGCAGGTTCGAGCCAGCTCCCCTTATTACGGCCTTTAACGCTCACGTTCGTTCTGTTTTGGAGTTTGGCAGCGTTATTTGGTCGGGCGCCGCAGTAACTCACATGGCGCGACTGGACAGGGTCCAGCATAAGTTTTTAATCTGGCTAGCTGTTAACTCTAATCGCCCTTCTAACTCATTTGACTACGCACAGCTATTGCTCCACTTCGCCGTTCTAACTATCAAACAGCGCCTGGCGCAACACGACCTCGCCTTCCTACATGGCGTCTTCGGGGGCCGTGTTGACTCCGTGGAAATCCTGGGCAGCTTCGGACTTGCTGTCCCAGCCAGGGCAACTCGCGCGCAGCCCTGTCTGAATGTCCCAGCCGCCAGAGTAGGCACCATCAAAGATGGATTGTTTTGCCGTCTACCACGTCGGATTAATAGCCTGTACCAGGTGACTCCTGGAGCGGACATTTTTGGAAGGCGCTCTCGTTTTATGAAGTGTGTGTCTGTGTTCGTTCGCCATACAGTGTGAATTTTAACAATGTGTGTCGTATTTATTGTTTTTATGTGTCTGACTCCGTCTATTATTGGGTTTTCGGACCTGTTGATGGTATGCAATAAATACAAAAATACAAAAATACAAATTTGTAAAGGCGTTATGGCTTATGCAATATGCAATTGCAGGCACTTGGTATCCCTCACTTATCCCTCATTGGGGCTCTGGCGGGCTCCTGAGGGCCCACGTCTATCTCCGGGAGCCCATATAGACAGGCTCCTTTGGGTCCTTTCAGTACACTATAGCATAAGAGGTCTCCATGCGAGTCCTATACATACATCTGAGGGCGTACCCTGATGTCTGAGGTACCCAACTGCAGCTCCAATGGTCTCTTCTTACACTGGCGGATCCAGGGAGGGGGCGTTTAGGGCCATGCCCCCTTCCCAGAGGCCTAAAGTGGCCCGTTTTCCCCCTCCCCCAAACGATAATGAAACATAGTTCAATCAGGGCGTGGCCCAGGAGCCGAGTTAGACAGGGCTGTTTTACCACCTCCGGCCCGCAAAGGGACCCAAGCACTGACTCGAAGCGGGTTAAAGAGACCCTCCCACCTTCAAAAAAGTTAATGAATTGGCATGAAAGTGATGTCGCTAGGTTCAGAAAGGGCGAAAACGAATATCTACCAAATTTTATCGAAAAATATTCACCGGTTTTCAAGAGATTAGACTTTTATTTTTGTTTACTTTTGGGATATCCGCTGCTGTTCCTAGCGACTTTATTTGAAAGTGCGGCATTTGTTGCGCGCAAAGCAGCCTATACCACCGCATGCTACCAAACGTTTTAGTAAAATATTAAAAAATCATTAGATCTCCGCTGACGTCACACATTCAGAGGGGTACCTATCCAAAAGCATTAGCCCCTCTGAATCAAAATGCTGCAATTTTGAAATTCAATATTTCCGATTTAAGGCATTTCTCGATGTTGTGAGTGCGTGCCGAAACCGGTAATTGTGAGCCAGGGACCCCATTTTGGCTATCTCAGCTCAAATCTAATGTTAAGGTGGGAGGGTCCCTTTAACTGGTCGATAAAAACAATGGTAAATGTTTACAAAGTAATATAAAGGCATGGGTCGGGTGGGCTACCATTTATATATTTTTCTTTTTAGTAAAAAAAAAATTCATAGTGTCAGGGCTGTGACGAAAAATAAGTGGCCTAAATCCGATGAGAAAACAGGATTTGGGGGTACCCTAGGTTTGGCTCCTGCATGAGTTGGCCCCCCCCCCCCAAAACGCAAGCCTGGATCCGCCAGTGCCTGCAAATACCGGTTTGGGCACTCACAACATCGAAAAATGCTTTAATTCGAAGATACGGAATTTCAAACTTGCAGTTTTCGGATTCTAAGGGGCTAATGCATTGGAATGCCCCCTTAGAATTTGTGACGTCAGCGGAGATCTAACGATTTTTAAATCTTAGACTAAAACCATCGTTAACACGTGGTGGTATACGCCGCTTTGCGCGCAACGTCTGCCGCACTTTAAGGCTGCCAAATTATTGCTTCCAAATAAAGTCGTTAGTAACAGGGGAGATCCCAAAAAGTAAACAAAAGTAAAAGCCTAATATCTTGAAAACCAGTGAATATTTTTCGGTGAAATTTGGTAGATATTCGTTTTTGCTCTTTCTGAACCAAGGGACATCACTTTCATGCCAATTCATTAACTTTTTTGAAGGTGGGAGGGTCCCTTTAATGGTCTGAGAGGCTCTTCTAATTATACTAACCAGAGGAGGCCCCTAGGATTGATGGTCTAACAGGCCCTTCTATTTATACTAGCCAGAGGAGGCCCATGAGACTGATGGTCTGAGAGGCCCTTCTATTCAAACTAGGCAGATGAGGCCCCTGAGAATGATAGTCCGAAGAGCCATGCGGCGGCAACTGGCCATGGCCATATTTCGGCTCGGTAGGGCCCCACAGAGCTCATGAGAGCACCTCAAGGGCTCCTAAGTAGACACGCTTATCCCTATAAGGGTGCCACGCCGGCTTCTGAAGGCTCCTTGTAGGCATCTAAGGGCCCTTTCCGGCCTCTTACGGCTCCACCCGCCTGTGATGGCTCCACATCAGTGTTAATGAGTGCCACACAGCGGCGCCTTTGAGGGTCATACTAGTGTCTCTTAGGGCCATATATCGGTGGCTCTGGGGGCCCCACACCGGCGCCTCTGTGGGCCACCACACCTGTGCATCTCAAGGCTCTATAGGTACATCTGTAGGACCCACACCGACACCTCTGAGTGCCCCACACCAGTATCTCCGAGCTCTGAAGGCCCCACACCGGTGACTCTGAGGACTCACCGGCTCCTGAGAGCACCATGTTGATGTCTAACGGCTCCCCACAAGGCCACTGAAGGCACCACACAAGCTCTCACTTAGCTCTAATGTCCATGTACCGGCCTCTGAGGGATTTAAGCCAGCGCATTCATAGCTCCACAGTCCACACCAGCAATTGTAAGGGCTTCACACTGAAGTATCTGAGGGTTCCACACCGGTGTCTCTGAGGGCCACATACCGGCATCTCTAAGGGCCCCATACCGGCGTCTCCGAGGGTCCACATCTGGCAGGCACCCATCAACGACTGAAGGTCCCACACTGTCGACTCCGAGAGCCCCATCTGCGTCTGGGAGCACCATGCCGTCTCTAAGAACCACAGCGGCTCCTCCGTACGAAACATGGGCGTCTGCATGCCAAAAGGGAGCGGTTCTGAGACAGTAGGGCACCTACGTGCAATAGAGGGGCGCCTATGATGCCCATAGCGGCGCCTCAATGCGAAAGAGGGGCGCCTGTGAGGCCTACATATATGGGCGTCCACATGCAATAGGGGTCTGCAATGCAATTGATCAATGCCATGGGAGTGCATTCATAACAAACAGGGGCGCCGGCATGGCAAACAGAGGCGCCTTCAGGCTTCAAGTGTCCATAAAAGGGAGACGCCTATGATAAGCGCACATTGTATGCGACTGTGGGACATATAGGGATGTCTCTGATGACTATACAGGGTGTCCGGAAAGTCCTGGCGCTTTTCAACATTGTTAAGATAAATGCCTTTGGTCCATAGATACTCAACAATAGAACGAAACAATGACCAGGAACACCAAGCCACATCCTTCTGCTAAGTGCCCATTCATTGTAACCACCGTCTGTGCCGACGACGGCCTCGACGCAAGGGCGGAAACGCCTGCGGGTTTTGACGGTGCAGGACATTTCCTGTCCTCCCATGCTGTCATGATGCGAGTGTTCAGGGACTCCAGGCTGGGATGAGAGGTGGCCTAGAGCTTATTCTGCAAAACGCGTAGCATGCCTTAGTCGAGCGGGTTAAGGCTGGGATAATAAGGTGGCCTAATCTCATTTCACCACGGTGATCTGGTCCGCCGAGCTCCTCTGTCAGTTTGGTTTGGACGGCAGCGGCGTTGTTGGGGGGCGCTCCGTGCTGTTGAAGTGCGACATGACCCTTAGGGCAAGTCGCCTTGATTGTCGTGTCCAGGAACCCCTCGTGGACCAGCCTATCAGTCATTTATTTGACCTTGACGAAGATGATGGGACATTTGTGTCCATCAGACCCAAGATTTTCTTCGATTGCCGCTGAAATGCTGGTTCAGTCTCAGCAGCTTTGGCATACCGTGGTTGTAGCTGAGTGAGAATATTTTCTAAGACATTTCCGATCTGGAGTGCACCTTTGCCTGCTCAACCGTTCGCCGGGAAACGCCGCATCGCGTTGCAACTCGCGCCTCGTTCAAGCCGCACCGGGCCCCCGCGCGCGGGCTCTCAGCGACAAGGCGCATCTTCGCCCATATACCTAGCACTGAAAACGGTTTCAAGGTCATATTTACGCGACCCCTAGCTGAGCGGTGAACGAGGGGTCATATCTGCGGTGATTGGTTGAAAGTCCAATAATCACAGCGCGCGTTAGACGACGTCCAAAAGAGGCGCCAGAACTTTCCGGACACCCTGTACAGTATACATAGGGCGCTTATATGCCAAAGAGGGCGCCTATGAAGCTAATGGGGGCACCTGGGAAACGAGGAAGACATTTTTGTAAGGGTTTTCAGGGGTCATGCGCCGTTTGCGGCAAATAGATTCTAAAGAAAAAATCGGAGGGGGAATAAGTTTTAAAAATGGTGCGGACTTCCCGCTCTGTTCGCTTAAGCGGTTACGCCCCTGGGGCCTGGGTTCATCTGCCCGATCTCAGAAGCTAGATTTGGAGGTCATACCTATTTGAAAACAGCCAGCAGGACGAGGCAAAAGTTGGAGGCCCCTGAAAATAGGAGGCCCCCTGGAAAAGGAGGCCCCTTGACAGGGTGGCCCACCCACTTTTCATGACGTTCCTACGCCCGTGCATTTAGTTAGCATTTGCAGTTACTTCCCTCTTCTGAGTTCACAGCGCAGCAGTAGCGGCGGAACACCTTCAATTAAGGGGGGGGGGGGCACTGCCGACTTTTGTTCCCATTCTTCCCATGCAACGCCCATAGGGCTAAAGTCAAAATGCCAAAATCAAAGGGGGGCACGGTGCCCCGGTGCCCTCCCCGTTCCGCCGCCTATGTATGTATGTGCAGCGCAGCGCTGAGCAGCAATACCTCGTCCCTCCGGGAACGTCGGTCCACCAGCCGCTGTCCGAACTAACCGTCCAACACGGCTCGACGCGCAGATATTGGCCGGTCCTGTTCCTCGTTAAACGTACTCAACTTGGGTCATTGCCTGGTCATCACCAGAACTTGTAGACGTACGTGAATACTAAGCAACGATTCCCTGGAGCTTGGTGAAGTCCTGATATCAGGTGACGAAGAAAAGTTTTGGTGAGCCAGAAGTAATTGTGCAGATAATTGTACCTATCAAGCTAGTAATTGAACCAGATACAGGTAGGCAAGATGTTACATGGAGATAGCAAATAAATGATAACAAAAATAGCCAACGCTAGGTCTCTAATCTACCGAAACGACCCAGACGCTGTGGGATAGCTCTGTTGGGAATCTAATCGATATCTATATACTTCAACATTAATTCGTATTTGATGTAAGATAAAAACACCAAAACCACCCAACGTTTCGTGTTATTCACTTTTTCAAGGGTGATATGACACATTTTACCTACAGAGTCAAGTACGTTTTTTCGGTTTCGTTCGAATATAGCGCGGGCACTTTTTCACAAATTTCCTCTGCCTTGCATGACATATTGACGTATACATACACACATACTACAAATTAACGTCTTTCCTAGCCAACAGAGCAGACACCGAAGCTAGTCTGAAGAATCCACTCGAAGTGTTCAAAACATCACCTTTCGCAATAAACGCCGCTTCTATAATTCTCCGTTGGGTTTTAGAAAAGTTTTGATCCACATGTGTAGCCCGCGTCCAATCAGGTAAATGCCCTTCTTTCTCAGCGTGAATAACAAATGCATTAGAAAGTCTGTGATTACGTAAATCCCCCCTGTGTTCACGGACCCATACTTCAACATTCTCTGATCACAGTGCACAGTTATGGACAATGATATTAGTTTGAAAAATGTCATCCAACGTCGGAACAGCTGACAAGTGTTACAAACAAAATTGAGGGCTTCAAGGCTATCATTGATTATCATTGATTTACCATTGTGAAGTAGTTTTAGATTGCGATTTTTGTTTTGCCGGAGCACGCGAAGTACCTAGAGACAATTCTGAGGGAAGCTTTCCGTAGCTGAAAAAAGAACATTGCACGCATCCGGATAACCTCTCAGAGATTAACTCGCTATGGAAGTCTCCCAACGCGACGCGGAGCGAGCTGCATTCATCAATGGCAGCTCATTCTAGCTCTGATCTTTCTCAAAGGAAAGCCGGTGCTGAGCTCGACAGCACATTCCGCCTCTGCCGTCCGCTCATCAGTGAAATGGAGTAGGGTGTGACCGAGTCGCTCAGGCGGGGATATGGTCCAGGACACGAGTAGGCGACCCTCCAGCACGCCTGCAGCCAGCACGCCGCCGATAAGAACAGTATGCCGTGCTGCCAGCCGTGAAAGTCGCCCGTATTGAACGAATGCTGCTCTCAGGGGAGTGACGTCAAAGCAGCGACAATCATCTGGATAATGTCGATCATGACGTGGTGTCGGCGAGTGATTTGTTCTCCAGGTGAGCCGAACAAATCGCTACAGATAGCTACAATGATGGGAGGGCGTCCAGTGAGATCATCCAAATGTATGAGGTGGGGTCCGTGACCTCGCAGACTCAATGGCGCTGGCAGGAGATTGGTCAGAAGTTCTACCACAATGGCAGTCGATCATTCGTTGTATGTATTGCTCAGGTTAGGCGGTTATTGACGGGGTGTAATTTTCTCATATCTTCCTCAGGTGAATGATTGTGTCCCTGAGATAAAAAATATTAAAACCCCTTCTACCACTGCATTAACCTATACTTTAAACTCTCCCTCTACGTCCTTCTCATTTCCTCTGCAATATTGACTGCACTATTGCTTAGCACGGACGCCTGTCATTTGACAATACTGGGTAAATTATGGGCCCTCACGAGCACCATTGGACGTACTCTCACAAGGTCAAATGCCCATCAGGGTTATGAACCGGTCGTAATGACTGAGCAGCCCATGATGGATGTTCTTGACCCAGTGACGTCATATTGAGCCATTGACCCGGTGGCAGTCGGTGTGGACGGACACAGGCGTTTTCGCCCTGCTGGTCTGCCCCGTCATAGGGCTACGAATGACAGCTGTGTTCCATAAATCAAACCACAGTAGTCCTTTGAGCAGATAATACGTGATGTGAATGGTCACTCCGGCCTCAAACGATTCCTGCCTTCCCTGCTTCAGTTGATGGATTTATTTGTGCCTACTGGCATTTATTATGGGCTAACATTCAGTTCGTAGGGCTGGTGTCGGACGTGGGACATAATTATATGATGAGTAGTATGAACTATGAACTGTCGTGACAGCAGTCGGTAATGATTACCTAGAGGACAGCGCAAAGGTGATTATCGATATACGGTGATCCGGCGACCGAGGCTGTCTTCCTGACTTTAGAGGACGATGAGGTTAAATAGAAATATCCTAAAATTGCAGGAAGGCTTTCTCGTGGCTTCTGTTTTAAATTTCATGCGACTCCACCAACTAACTTTTCCATTGCAACACATCATTTCAGCACCCCATTACCCCACTTGCATGCTGCTGGCTGTATTGAACTTGTCAGCTTAGGATCAAATAACCCACTTTGGTGCGCCCCGGTCAGGCGTGCTGGGCCGTAATCTTGGTCGCTGCGGGGTGTGACCGGACTGACAATGCGCACTGATCATGGGATTATTTCGGCAGTGCACTAGGAGTGCGGCAAATCGCCACGGTCCACCCAAAGCACGTCGCAGGCCGCCGATGGAATAATACTCGTTTGGCTGGGGAGGGGGGGGGGGGTCCTGAAAGCGCGACGGGACTGTGTGGGCGTCCCCACCCGTCAGAATCAATGCCTACGGCTGGTCTTACACACGTTCTTTGAGTTTGAGTTTAATGTCACTATTGGTATGGTTCCATTTTTTGTAAGTATTAACACGCGCACTGCAGCGGGTCTGAGCCGAACACGAACTGCAGGGGGGGGGGGGTTGAAAACAACCCCCCCTGAGATCTCGAAAACGGCGCAACGTAGCGACAAGCGGTAAACGGCGTTGGATAGGTTAAGATGAGATCGACAAGAAATACTAAGATCATTTTTGGGTCAGGTCAAAAACGAGGTCACCAGAGGTCACCGAAGACAAAATGTTACGATTTTCACAACAGGAATTTCGCGGTAGTTTTTCTTGAATAACTTGTCTTGCACACAAGACAGAGGATCGATTCGAACGCCATCGTTCTTAGCTCGTCAAGGCGCATCGAATGATATATAATATGACCTCGAAAGGTCAAGTTGAAAATTTGACCTCAGGTCAAGGTCATGACCTGACCGAAATAGGTCATGTTGCATATCATTCGATCCGCATTGACGAGAAAAACACGATAAACGTCGAACGGAGTCTCTATCTCTACTCAATCTCAAGTTATTGAAGAAAAACCGCTGGTGACCTCAGGTGACCTAAGATGACCTGGAGATCACCTTCCAAAGGTCATAAGTGATATGTTTCGGTGAAATCACCAACAGGGACCTGTAATACTATGATCCTGAGCGTATTGAAGTCATAGGATGGCATTCAGAGTAAGTTGAAATTTCTCCCATTGACTTATAATGGGCCGGTCGCAAAAATGACCTGACCTTAGGTCATCGATATAAAAATTCCGAGATATACAAGTTGTAGCTCGTGATGACTTTACTATTTCCTGTGGGTTTCAAGATCATATCTCAACAACTGTGGGCTTGGTGGGATTGCAAACTTCGAAATTTACGTTTCGAGGTAGGGTCACTTGACCTGACCTGGTGACCTGACCATAGGTCACCTGGGGTCAAAATTTTTACTCAAGGTGTGGAAAAGTTGTGAGAACAGGTATGCAAAATTTGGCGGCGCTACGCGCCGCCGTTTTCTCGCAATTTGCGAAAAACCACAGGGGGGGGGTTGAAAACAACCCCCCCCCCCTGCAGTGCGCGTGTTAAGCCTTAAGTACTGCACGGTATGTACGCCCACACCATATTTTCATGCTACCTGTAGGCTGTATAACCACACGTTAACCCGCGCCCCAGTGTCAGTCTGGATTTTCCACGACCTGGTGTGTGTGTGTGGGGGGGGGGGGGGGGGTGTTTGAGCACCCCCCTTTCTAACTCGGCTCCTAGGCCACGTAGCGACACACGGTAAGCGGCAGTCGAAAGAACGTCAAAAATAAGGACGAAAACACCTCGGTCATTTTTGGGTCAGGTCAAAGGTCAGGTCACCAGAGGTCACCAAAGGTAGAATGTTGACTATTTCAACATTTTGGAAACTGCCAACGACTATCTCGGGAACCGATAGAGCTACAGCGCCGCGGAAAAGCGCATTCGATAGCCCTTTTACAGACCTTTCTGAATAATGCTCTCAGATTTGACCTCAGGTCAACAGTTTAGCCTCCAGAGGGCAAAAACTCCAAAAATAGCCATTTTTACGAAAATTGGTTTTTCGGCGATAACTTTTGACTCAAAAGAGCCATGACATTACTTTTGCCAGCATCGTGTTCCTCTCGTCGAGACGCGTCGAATGAACTATAAGTTGACCTTAAAAGGTCAACTTGAAAATTTGACCTCAGGTCAAGGTCTGACCGGAAAAGGTCATGTTGCATATCAGTCGATCCGCAACGTCGAGCCGAACACATCTAAGGCGTTTTCAGCGCTCTAGCACGCCTCTATCAAAAATTATTAGCGAAGAACTATTAGATTCTGTTCGTGACCTGAGATGACCTCGGGGACATAACGAGGGGTCACAGTTGCCATTTTCCGGTTCAGTGTGTCAATTTTACCTACATCTCGATGTTTGAGAGTGTCTAGAATAGCGTTCGTGCAAAACAGACGCTTTTCAATTTTCTCCCGTTGACTTATAATGGAGAGGCCGCAAAATTGACCTGACCTTAGGTCACCGATATCAAAATTCCGAGATATACATTTTATAGATGCTGTTACCCTCATTAATCGCTGAAAGTTTCAAAGTGATCGGTCACTCGGTCTAGCTATGGCAGACATTGAAACTTTTTATGAGGTGAGGTCACTTCAAGTGACCTGGTGACCTGACCTTGAATGACCTTGGTCTGAAATTTTCACAACATGTGTAGAATTGATGTATGATAAGTTGTACCAAAAACGGCGTTTTTGAGATATCTGCGAAAAACCGCACGGGGGGTGTTCAAACACCCCCCCCCCCCCCCACACACACACACACTTGGGCGCGGGTTAACTTTATGAATTCGGAAGGGCTTTAACTTCACTTACGCCTTGTCTTTGTATACACCGAAGGCATGATTTTGTACTGTCCGTTTCCATTTTGCATTATACTGTACCACTCTTCATTTCTGTCAGGAAAAATTGTATATAAAGTTAGCACGTTTATCTGTCAGAAGTTAACCCTCGCCGGCCGAGGGGGGGTGCCGCCCCCCCCCCATAGGGTTTTTTCGCGATAGCTCCGAACACGCCGGGGATAGAGAGCTGAAACTTGGCATACCTGACCTTTGATCCAAGCCGGATCTTTTGACACCAACCGCATTTTTGGGTCAGGTCAGGTCACTGACCTATGACGTCATAAGTGAACCTCTGCACGGTCTTCAGATGTCGCAACTTCGCAACGCCCTCACTGCCAGAGGAGATGTCACAGGGAAATGAAACTTGCAGGATCTAGTATCCATTATAAGTCCCACAACTTGTATATCTCGGATTTTTCCTAAAGGTCATATGAGGTCAGGTCATTTTCGTGACCTCACCATTATAAGTCGATGGGGAAAAATTCAAACTGCTATTCTGGCGCCGGGAACGATCTCCAACTATCTCAAGCACACAGAATCGTGATTTGATGCACTCCTTGCAAGGTTAAATGCGTCATTTTTGCAATGTTGACCTTGCGTGACGTCATTTATGACGTCATCAAGGTCATATTAGTTTTTCGTCAATAACTCTTGATCAAATGGAGCTAGCGAGTCGGGAAAGCCACCAATGGACTCAGGAAGACCTGCCAAATCGAATGATATGCGACATGACCTCTTTTGACCAACGTCGTGACCTGGGGGTGCTGACCTGACCTTGACCCGAGGTCAACACCCCAAGTTGACCTGACCCGGACAAAAAGTATATCATTCGACGCGCCTGAGCGAGACGAACACGATGCTGCCAAAATCGGCGCTCTGCGGCCGTTTTTTGCGAAGTTATTCACCAAAAACTGAACCGTACCTTGGGGCACTTGACCTGACCTCAGAGGTCACCGGTTGACCTAGGACCTTAAAATCGGGTACCAATCTCTGCGTCTCGTAACGGCGCACACGCTCGTTTTTTCCGCGACGCGCTAGCTCCACCAGGGGCGAAACGGCGAGGGGGGGTCTTACCCGCCCCCCCCCCTCGGCCGGCGCGTATGTAGAAAACCAATAGGTCCGGCGAGGGTTAAAGCTTTGGCCTCAGCATCCAATTAAACACATGTGTGCCTATCTATACACACATGCTGGACAAATGCATCCATCCGCATTCCACACAGATACTTGCACCCAGTCGGAGTGGGTTCAGGAGCATGAAATCACAGTAGCTGCACCGTTTTAGTTCCATTTTAAATACCCTGACGAACATATTGTCAAAGTTGTTCGGACAGCTGCCTCATTTCAGATGCAGCGCACAAGCAATGTGTCTCTTACGTCTCCGTGTCCATTTACCTCTTTTAGTGCTAGCATCTCACTTCATTGCAGTAAAAGGTCTCTTAAAAAACGCAGCTCCAAATTGAAATCGCTTATCTGTTTAGGGCTAAGGTTTAGCTGCACACGATTTGGCTGCACATATGTGAAATGCTAGCTCAAATGTACATTTCATAAAACTTGATAACCAAAGCCGGTGAAACAATCTTAATTTGCTTTACTTTGTGAGTAAAGCAAATTAAGATTTAAGAGAGTCAGGGATTATAAGACCTTACTATTTTGTATTGTATTGTATACAATACAACAAAATAGTAAGGTTTTGATGCAATTTATGCTGATTTTCTGTTAAAGGTAGTGTGCCACCTTTGAAAGATTTCCCATTTTATTTTTCCTAGGATAAGAAGCTTCTGTTTTTACCTAATATCGCAAAAAAAAATCAAAAATGGGCCTGGAATAGTGCCTTTTTCGCCTAAAAGTTTATCGGTTTTTAGATATGTATAACAACTGTAGTGGGCTCACCTGCAAACAGGCGTCGGGCAACAATCGCGAATGCGGCGCACTTGTGACAATAAGCAAAGGTCATTATAGTGTTACGACCATACGACGTACGGGAATGAGTTATCAGCTGTCTAATCGTAGACAACACAATGTCGAGCCTTAAACTGTAAGCCCGTATTGTATTGTTTCTTTTATTTGGCTGTCGAACATTATTTATGGTTTGAAATATGATTTTATGTAAAATAATTGATATGAAAAAGCCGTCTTATAAGTTATGACCCCATTTCACCACACGCAAGTGGCAGAAATGACAATGATCAGCTGACGCATTTTTCTTGGCCGAAGTCAGAGCGCGCGGCCCGACGCACCACGCGTATTTGGAAATTCCGACCTCGACGAGCATCAGAAGCCACCTAACAGGCGTGTTCGAAACCGCAGGAGATGATGATGAACGGGTTTATCGAAACTTGATTGGATGAGCATATCGGTAATAGCGATTTCAGTGTGTGCATTTATTGTTCATAGTGGTGTGAAATGTGGTTGGGGTACGACCGACAACCCGTCGGGGCGAATTTCGCACTGGGGTACTCAAAATTTGAAGAATTTAAGACGTTTCCATGAGTTTTGAAGGTATGGATAAGTTCTAAAAATCCGGTTCTCCTTATCTGGGCCATTAACTCCATACGGTCCAAGAAAGCTGGCACACTACCTTTAACCTTCGTAACGTAAAATTAATATCATACAAAGGTACACAAAATTCAAATGTTTACTACCAAGCATAATTTCCTAGAATGAACCTTTCAGTGTATTTTTACAGCTATAGAAAACACATAACATACCAGAGACTGATATCCGTCACGAAAAGTCCGCGCTGCTCTATTCAAGCGTACTGTCTAGTCACATCTGCAGCGCTCACCGTGGTTGAAGGAGGGCGCTGCCGAGCTGGAGACGGCTCTTCTGTAAGCTGCGCTGTTCATCGTCAGCTTCCGCACGTTCTTCTCCGGGTGGAAGACGATGATGTAGACCTTTGGCGCGTACAGGCAGATGAGCGCCACCGAGGCCGACAGACTGATGGCCACGCACAGCGTGGTGATCTGAACCTGAAACACGCGCGGAGTTTTGTTTGAGGACCGGTGGGATCAACATTGTTTTGCAATCAGCTTCAAGAATCTCCAGCTCTAGAAACGATTACGAAGTCACACGGAAAGTACTGGAAAGTTAGCTCAAACAACACAGATAACAACCTAAAGTTCGCTCTCATTTATGGCTGAGACGTGATCAACTAGTGCAAGCAAACAATAAAAACGAAAAAAAGATGCAAAAACGACTCTATTACGCTGTTTTGCAGGTGTTTTACGGTCAAATGGTCGTGTTATCCAAAAATGTGCTGAAAGCCTCACGTGCCGAGGCAGATCCTTCGTTCATTGGCGGTCATAGTCGTAAACTTTAATGGCTACCAAGCTCAATAGCTGACTTTTTCCGCTTTCCCTTATTTGACCTATCCTCGTTTATCAAAGAGCATGACAAAGAGCCCTGCTGCATCCTCGCATTGTACAGTGGCATTATACCACCATACTACGGCACGTCAACAGCGAATAATGAAGGGGCGTGTTAGTACCTTCCAGTCGTGCATGTCACAACGCCTGAGCGTGCCAGTGTTTCAGTCAGTATAATACGCTCCCGCTTCACGGTACTGTGTTACGACCTCGGCGCATACCGTCCGATAGTGTCATCCATTATTTCCTGAGTTTCGGTCAGCACGACCAAGTGATGGAACAGTCTAGTCCACTGAAAACACCGATCCATCGATCATCGATGACCCCGACTCACCTCGAACGAATTTCCTGTGCCGAAGTAGATGGGCACAAACGCCAGCCAGATGATGCACGTCGTGTACATGGTGAAGGCGATGAACTTGGTCTCGTTGAAGTTCTCGGGCACCTTGCGCGCCTTGACGGCGTACACGGTGCACACGACGATCAGCACCATGTTGTAGACGAGCGACACCAGGAACGACGAGTCCTTGATGCGGCACTTGAGGATGACCTGGCCGCGGTCCGGGTAGTCGTAGCGCACGCCGGGCAGCTCGACCAGCAGCCACACGGCCGTGGCCAGCAGCTGCACGGAGATGAGCAGCGTCGTGATCACGATCTGGGACTTGGGACTGATGAAGCTCGGACGCTTGGCAGACCGCGACGCCGAGTCGAAGATGCGCGAGATCCGGTTGGTCTTGGTGAAGAGGGCGCTGTAGATGAAGGCGAAGCCGAGCCCGACGCCGACTCGCTGCAGGGCGCAGGCGGCCGGACTGGGCTTGGTGAGCAGCAGGAACGTGTTGAGGTAGCAGATGAGGATGCCGGCCAGCAGCATGTAGCTCAGCTCGCGGCCAGACGCCTTCACGATTGGAGTGTCGTCCCGACGCAAAAATACCAAAATGACCGCCACAGTAAGCTGCAACAAAATAACAGACTTAAGTTGATGAAGGCTGGTCCCGCAACTATCAAATTCGTTCCATGCGTATATTATGCCAGGGAAACCTATACGTCCTGATACAGTTTCACCAGCAATGCTTCACAGCTTGCTTAAGTGAAAACATACAATATTGATGACCAAGAACTAACCGAAATGGTGTACGCGATGTCACGATTGGTGCTTCAGTCAGCCAACTTACCACTATTCCGATGACTGCGATGGCGATGGGCCCGATGGCCAGCGGCGAGGTCCACTTCATGTACTGCACCTCGAGATCGTAGCAGGAGAGCTTGTCGGGGTAGGGCCACCGGCCGTGACCACAGTCCTCGCACGTGTGTTCGTCCTTCATGAACTCGAACGGCTCACACTTGTCACACATCCAGCAGCACGTGTCGCCCTGCAGGGGTACACCAGGGGTGTGTATTAGCGGGACATACACATCCAGCAGCACGTGTCGCCCTGCAGGGGTACACCAGGGGTGCATATTAGCGGGACATACACATCCAGCAGCACGTGTCGCCCTGCAGGGGTACACCAGGGGTGCATATTAGCGAGACATACACATCCAGCAGTACCTGCAGGGGTACACCAGGGGTGCATATTAGCGGAACATACACATCCAGTAGCACGTGTCGCCCTGCAGGGGTACACCAGGGGTGCGTATTAGCTGGGCATGTTATTGGTCGCATGTGTAGGCTGTATATTCACGTTATCAGCATGTGTCATCCTGCAGGGGACATCAGGGGCGCGTATTAGTGCAGCATACTGCAGGATGTAGGAATGAGGATACATGTTTCTATTTGTAGGTCGCATATAAGTGAGTCCACAAGTAGGTAGTTAATTACGGGAAAACAGAAACAAATAAAATGCATCAACATGTTACCCTATTGATGCTTACGTATGCCAATGCAGAAAACTCATTATCTTGACGCACCGAGAGGAAAAACCAGTTATATCTTAACATTTCTAAGCGCATGTGTTTGCATATTCCCTGTTCAATGAACATGAGATAAAGAAAACTAGCTTAATACTGTGTCATATAACTCCAAATTACTTGAAAAGTCATCGGCTCATTGTCCATTGTCTGCAGACCAAGCTCCTGATATATTCGCAACATTTTCTGTCGCGTTCATTTATTTAATATCGTGTGTGGTGGCATTGACGTAAATATATAAGTACTCCCAGCGCTGCCTGCACTCCATCGGCTCCAGAAGAAATCAATAGGTAACGTTCATCCCGGTAACGTTCATCCTGGTACACGCGCCCACATGATCGAAACCGTTTAAGACTCAGTAGCACACGGCACAAAACGAGCTGTTTCTAAACATACGGTCGTTTAGTGTTTACAATGCTCCAGCCGGCTATACACGCATCTCAGGTTGAGAATGGCCAAAATGGCCAAAAATGAGACATGGCCAGTAATGACGCTATTTATTATGGGTAGGAGAATATGTAATGCATATAATGCGAGACACCGCGAGAAAACTGGCAGATTGATGGCCGGACGAACGGATGGCCGGACACACAAGCAGCCATAAAGGGGCCAAAAATCAAATACAGAAACACAAACAATGAATGTCTTATTGGTCAACTAACTCTAATAAACTGATAAATTGCGTCATTCGGGCCTCGAGCCCTGATTACCTACCTACTGCGAAAACTGCTGCGGATTGCAACAAGCTAGCCTCAGAATCAAATGAACGCAAAAGACACTCTTTAGTAGGTGCTGAACCAAGGCCTCGTCTAACATGTTAACTGGGGGGGGCCAAACCCCCGCAGTCATCGACCTGGCCCCCCCAGTCAGGGCAAAAAGTCACTACTGGGGGGCCGGCAATAGCCAAGAGGGAAACGAATTTTTATTTCGAGGCGTCAGTGCACATAAAAACAAATGCGTAAACGAGGCGATGCAATGTGAGCACATTGAAATACCCCATTACCTAGGGCTGTTATGTGTTTATTTTGTTTACCTGAACCATTTTTTCGCTCAGCAATACGTTACATTTCGTCTTTTCATGCGCCCAACTCCGTGTCCCGGATATTCTTTTTTCATTAATTTAGTCTGAACCTTTTGAATGGAAGGATTCACAAGTACAGAGCCCCCGCTAAGCAGAGCTTTGCGTTGGCCCTGCCCTCTACCCTCCGATCGCGCAATTCGTGATCTATGGCAGAATTTAGAGCCCAAAGTTTAACGTATGCACATAGCCGCGCACGGCCGGTCCCCTCACTGACTTCGAATGGCTACGGCCTGCCACCAACCGTAACCATACTCGACAGGAGGCTCATAAAGATTCAGCGGTGTCGCGCTTCGAACCCGGACTGTTATAACCGGGACGCATGCTCTCACCACGCGGAGTCCAAGGCTCTACCTGCAAAAATTTCTCCTTTAGGTATCAATCTGTTGTTTCTGTCCTCGGGGCGTCAATCTCTTGCTTTTGCCTATCGTCGACCTCGCTATGCGGCGTCCAACTTCTGGCTGGACGGTCACCGGTGTGCGGCTAGAGTAGCTCCTAATCGTAATGAAGCAGGCTCCCATTTTGGGTGGTCGTACGTAGGCGCAGATGCCAGATTGGTGGTCTGTCTGTGGGGACGGGAACTCTGACAGCTGGATTATCTAAAAAAGTCGGCATGGAGTCCTGGAGGGCAAATGCCAGCCACTTAGGGTCCCAACGGGCCTCAAAGCACTACTATCTTCATTTTTGTTTAGTTTAGGTATAGCCTCTGTCGAAGATCCACGGCGATTACGGAGAATCCACCTGAGAAGCCATCAGTCTCCAAGTTGATACACAGGCATTACACTGGTCTAAGAGGGCCCTAGTGGAAAAATACGGTCTCCACTAAGATTGACCTTGACCCTTAACCCTATTAGTGGCAGGGGGGGGGGGTTGTTTTTATCCACCCCTCAGGTTTTTCGGGAATATCTCCGAAACCGCTGAAGCTACGATGCTGAAATTTTCTGACTTTTCCTAAAACTAAATTGGGCACATTCCCTGAAAATTTCAAGTTCATAACTTTACCAGGGGCGGCTCCAGAGCACTGGGAATTGGGGGGTCCTATTCGTGAAGCGAGTCATTTGGGCGAAGATCACGATGCTGCACCAGTTTTACGAACAGTGAATGAAAGGTATCATGTGATAACATATACAGTTATTGTGCATCCTCTTTTGACACGTTTTTGCTATAATAGGCGGATCCAGGCGTCCAAAAAGGGGGGTTATGTTTTACCTCCCAACATAGGTGCCCTGACACCGCCTATGCATGACCAATACAATTGTAGTCGTTCTCTCATAAGAAAATTGTAACATAACAAGACCATTACCACCCTTTTTAGAAACAGTGCCAACAAAAACCTTATTTACTATACTTTTTGTGCACCCCCAATCTCAATGATCTGTATCCGCCTATGATTTTTGAAAATGCATATTTTTAGGATCCATGTGAATTCCTGGTTCATTCTCTATCGATCGGCAAAAGTTGCGTTAAGATTGGTTCAGAAACCTGGCCGTGATAAACAGTCTAAAATGTATCTGCAATTTGCCCGTTTTTACCCCCCTCTACCCCCCTATTGACATTTTTTAATTTTTATTTTTTAGAAATGTAGATCACGTTGAGCGAAATCGAATGCCGTTTGAATTTTGAAAATCGGCCCGTTAGATCTCGAGATATCAAGGGGGGGTCGTAAACAGCCCCCCCCCCCTGCCACTAATAGGGGGTAGCCAGGAGCCTGCCACTAATAGGGTTAAAGCCTGGTATGGATCATATAAAACAGGTGTGGGCTACCATAGAGGCCGACGTAGGTCCAGAAGCTGGCATTAGCCCTCAGAGATCGGCATCGAGCGCTCACAGGGGCCCATCAGAAACCGATGTGGTTCGCAAAAAAAATATATATATATATACGTGTGGGCCCTCGACATAAGGCTCGGCAGTCGGCATGCAAATTTAGACAAGGCACTGCCACTCAAACACACGCTCAACAACGAGAAGTGTGATTATTATTGTCTGATGGGGCAATGTGAGGAGGCTATAAACTAATATACAAGCATGAGTCGGATGTCCTACTACTTTTTTTTTTGTTTTCAAAAAAATATTCATGGTGTCAGGGCTGTGATGAAAAATAAGTGGTCTAAATCCGTTGAGAAAACAGGATTTGGGGGTACCCTAGATTTGCCTCCTTCAGTCTCTGGCCCCCCCAGTGAAAATTCCTTAGACGAGGCCCTGTGCTGAACTGACCTGGGCCGACATAGCTATCTGACCCGAAATGACTTCTAAGCTGACCCAGGGAATTTCTGACCTGACTCCATGTAACCACTGATATACCATTACCAATGACGCTAAGCGGCTTCCCACAATTACACATGGAACATAAATCTAGTGCAAAGTCACCGGCATTTTGCAAAGCCCCTGCGGCCTACACGCCGACAAACAAATATCTTCCAGAGTTTGACACATCCTAACCTAAGCCGATAACGGGCGCATTTGGTATTCAAAGTTGCGAAGAGATCGTCTTTTCTGGTTTAAATATGTACATAAAAGTGAGGCCAAGCTGCCGGGTAGGTGTAGAGGATCGATCATCGCTCGGATCGCCTGCCGTTCGATGAGCTCCTCTAGCTTTAGTCTAGCGGGACCGGGCGAGCGGAGAACGCAGCGGGATGCTGAGCAGGGAAGCCGAGTGCTGGAGCTGTGACCGTAGCGCAAAGATTGCGGCTGTCGTACCAAAATACGCATATCATTTGCTTTGGAAGAAGGAAACATAGAATATTCAAAGGAGACAACAAAAAATCTAATCTTGTCGATCATTTCAGTACGCGTGGGAGCACTTCCATTCTTTTATAATGATTTGGGAATATTAGAATAATTTTCAGACGTTTCAGCTATTTGTTAGACATTATGATATCAGCCCACCGTGCGTAAGGTGTTATATGCTGTGCTGATTTACGCTTTCATTTATCGAATATTTCCCATAATCCATAAATCTTGAAATTGTTTACCAAACCGTAAAATATCCATTTATCTTACCGTTCCTACTGAACGCTAAAACGATTGGCCGCGTATTTTTCGCTAGATGATTCGATACCGATCAAAACTGATTAGAAGTCGACGCGATCTTCTGTGGCGTCATCTATCAATTTCACGGCTCGTTTGGCGTTTCGTTCCCGGGCATTTTGGGGCTGCGGGCCAGTCTGTGACACTGGTCGGTCGGCCGCGCCGGGTCGGAGCCGCAGTGGGGTGCCGGTTTTCGACCGACCGTCTCTTCTCCCCTCTCCCTCTCCCCGGGAAGAGCTCAGAGCAGAGCGCCATTACGACGGCGCTCTGTGGCCGCTCGTTAGAGTTAGAGTCCTCCAGATGTTCTCAAACGGCGCCGTCCTAACGAGGCTCGGCGACCACAGGTGGTCCGAAGCGCTCAGCGCTCCTAGCCCCGCATGGCAGGATCTCAGAATGTCAATATGAATGGTGGAGAGAGGAATCTTCTCATCATATACGATTATCTCTCCCCACGTGGCCCGTCGCGCGTCACTACATCACATCCCTCCGTACAGCCTCAAACACGCAAACAGCCTCCGCATGTCACACCCCGTGCTTCGTCCCGTCACATCCCATGTCACGTCCCATCACGTCCATGTCACGTCCCTTCACGCTAGCGCCGCACATCACCCGAGCCTGATAGGCGTCAGTTTCAGCGTGACACATGGCTCAAAATGACTGCGTCCGTCGGGCTGCCGGCTGATTCAGTGGCCAGCGACAGGCCGGGGACGGCGCCGGATAACTGGCGTAGATTAGCGTGACACGACCACTTTGGGACGGCCGTCACGACACGACCCACGATGGCCGGTCCGCCACGAGAGCATCTTTATATGACGGCTCACTGCCGCGGGAGGCGCCCCACAGGGCTATTTCAGATGAACATCAACACATAAATTCAGTGGACATGATAATGTATCCGCTTAGTTCTTCAGAAGTTTTGTTAATGATGCAATTATTTTCTGTGCAGGTTGAAATCAATTTGCCATCATTCTAAGTAGCAAACATGTGCCTTATGATGATGGAAAATATATGGAAGCTTATACCGAATAATGTTTAACGGTGTTTAACCGTTGAATGCATTTTATGCGAATGCAAGAAACTTAACTGGACACCCAGCCGTAGATCGACTGTCCGTGTTTTCGCTATCCAGCACCTAGTTCAAGCTACCAAAATAAGCATTTTCAGGCCCTCATTGAGCCTGATTTAGCCCGCGCGGGGCTGGGGGGGGGGGGTAAATTTTACCCCCCCTCGCGAATTTTCGCGATATCTCAAAAACGGCGGCGCGCAGCGCCGCCAAACTTTCAGTACCTTTTCTTACATCAATTTGACACGTTCCCTGAAAATTTGAGCGAAATCCGTCAGAAAATTTTTGAGAAATTGACGTTTTAGTGACGTCATGTTCGCCATTTTCGCCTCAAAAACGGCAAAAGTTCAAACGCCGCTAACATCTTCATTTTTAAAGGAATCAAGACGTAACAAAAAAGGTTATACGTAATTTTACTTTGTCTATCAAATGGCTATCTCGGTTTTTTTGAAAATTTTGGATTTTGGCCTAATTTTTTTCTCAAAAAACTGATTTTTTTTGGAAAATCATTATAAAATCCAAAATTTTGAGTCTATCGAAAAAACCGGAATATATGTCAGAGAAGTGGTCTATGTGCACCTTCATACCAAATTTTAGAAGAATCGGTTCAAAAATGTGGGAGTTATTCAAAATTTTATGACGTCACGACACACAAATTTTTTAAAAATGACTTTTTTGGAAGTTCTAGACCTCGTACGGAAACAAAAATAGTACCATTCGATTCGCCGTGAAAAACTGCATCAGATAGACACCTTTTTAGGCCATAACAACCAACTTCAAAATTTGACCTCACTTGACCTGACCATGACCTGACCTCGACCTGAAATTCATCCAGAGGTGGTCCATATCACTTATTGAGTGTGCCTATTGAATTCTATGAGTAAAATGACCCATAAAACATGTGTCGCACATGCCCTTTTCTATATTTTGTTTTTTGGTGACCTGACCTGACCTGACCTGACCTTGACCTTGACCTCTGAGTGATATTGTATGCAACGAATATTGTCCTGGTAGCCTAAGAACACGTTTTGGGCGATCAGTCTCAGTCCATGACTCCATTCTTCGGCAACTACGGTGCAAGGCCGATACTGTAGAAACTTGCAATTTGTACCCTTGACCTGACCTTGACCTTGACCTCAAACTTTAAATTAAGTACATGTTTTTAGTAGTTCGTGATGAGAGCTTTCGATTGGCGTTTGAATTTTCCAAATCGGACCATTAGTTCGGGAGATAACAGGGGGGGGTAAAATTTACCCCCCCCCAGCCCCGCGCGTTCGGCTGGAGACCCCAGCCCCGCGCGGGTTAGAGGTCGCAGAAAGAACACCAAAGAGATCAGACACAAATCCCGCAAATCCTAACTGGTTCCCAGTGCAAATCCTCAAAATTACATTCTTTTTCACGCCTAATTGAGCGCACTGGAATTGATTGCTCCACATCCGGCGCTCGGCGGCGGCTGTCCGATCCACTCGCCTCCCCCCCCTCCTCTCCCCCCGGCGCTCCTCCATCGGTGCGTGTCGTGCCCGGTCACCCCGCGCCGACCCGACCCGATCAATGGGGTCACACAGGAGCACTGCCGGGTCTGGAACTGACTGCACGGGACTGCGGGCCGAAACGACTGGCCAGGGCGGGTGGCTGAGGCGCAGCTCCGGATGAACGGGAGCGAGATACTTCAGATATGTAAGTAAAGAAGTTCTATAAGCATCTTTCCAATACCCCAGCCAAAGCTCTTGCACAATATCTATGAGAATAGATGCTAACCCTTTTATCGAGGTAATTATGTTCATAGCATGCAAATGAACGACAATAATTAATGAGAAAACGCCTCTTTGGCGTTCCATTAAGTTTGCTAGTGTTCACAGAAGCAAGATCTCTATATGGATCACTTATCTCATTATAACTTAGAGAAACAGTGCAAGCTCATCCTGTCAATTTTCATATACAGGGCGCATAAAATGCGCATTGCACATTGGTATCGGAGAAAATCAAGTACAATAGATTACAAATTTGCGCAACAAAAAATCAAATGCTCATTCCAACTCCAAAATGAATAAACCTTAATCTTTTTGGTTGATGTATTTCCATAATGGCGTTGAATGTTTGCGGTTCGTATTTGGGATTAAGCTGTGCCAGGCGCCTACCCTGCAGCGTCTGAAATATTCATGTATGCAGCGTTGTCACGAGGAATCCTCAGACGGGCTGCTTCATTTAGACGGTCAGGATGTTAGTGGAAAAGCTTATGTGAGACGTGGAGGAGCAGTTCTGTTTTGCCTCGCCTGTTCTACACCATTATTAATTGCAGCCGACACACACCGCCAATGGTGAATGTCAAACAGCATTTTATAAAACGCCCGCCATGCAGTTAGCCAACTGTGCTGGCGCTGCAGGTTTGTCATTTCACAAGAGCGCAAAACATTTGAAGTGTGTCAGCACATGTAACTATGCATGCATGATGCTTGAGAAGGTTGTAAAGCCCGTTAACCCGCGCACCGACGGGGGTCTGCGCCAACTTAGTACCGACGGGGGGGGGGGCGGATGACTGCCCCCCCCCCCTGAGATCTCGAGAACGAAGCAAGATAGCGACAAGCGGTAAACGGCATCGGATACGCACGGTCAAGATCTACAATTTTTACTAAGGTCATTTTCAGGTCAGGTCAAAGATGACGTCACAGGGGTCGAAAAAGTCAAAATGGCGGCGCTAAATATGGAGAGAGTTTTTCTCGAATAACATTCGAATTAGTCAAGATAGGAACAAACTAAGGGCATCATCGTGATCCTCTCGTCAATCCGCATCGAATGATATATATGTTGACCTCGAAAGGTCAAGGTCAAAGGTTGACCTCAGGTCACGTGACCTCGAGGTCATCATGTATATCATTCGATGCGTCTTGACGAGCTGAACACAATGAGACCATCCACGCGTCTGTATCTTGTTCCTGTACGGAGTTATTGGCCAAAAACCTTTGGTGACCTTTGATGACGTCACATGACCTCACAGCTGCCCAACAGCAAAACAGACCTCAAGGTAGTGAAGGTTGATCGTATATGAAGTCATGTTTGGTATATGGGGCCATTCCGACCCGTTTTAGTGGTAAAAACAGGGAGTTGATTTTTCCCCCATTGACTTATAATGGGGAGGTCGCGAAATTGACCTGACCTTAGGTCACCGATATCAAAATTCCGAGATATACAAATTGTAGCTACTAATGACCTAATAACATCCTGCGACTTTCAAAGGCCTCCGACATCTACTGTAGCTCTGGCACGGTGACAAAGTTGCAAAAAAGTGACTTGAGGTTGGGTCATTCAAAGTGACCTGGTGACCTGACCTTGAAAGGTAGGAGGTTCAAACTTGCACACCATATGTAAAATTGATAAGGGAATAGTCATACCAAATTTCGCGGCGCTACGCGCCGCGGTTTTCCCGCTATTCGCGAAAAACCTCAGGGGGGGCGGATATCCGCCCCCCCCGTCGGTGCGCGGGTTAAAACTCCGGTCCAAAAGAAAACAAAAACAAATTCATAGATAAAAAACAAACAAACAAATCTTTCGTCTGATAGGCGTCCCTTGAAGTTATGCAATGTCCAATTAGCGTCCAAGACATAACTCATAAGCTAATCTTCCGAAGTGAGTCGCATCAACCCACAGGTCATCAGCTTTGCAGATGATGTCAGGCGAGGGTTAGTTCAGTTGGAAAGTGTTTGGTCAGACAGCTGAAGCCGCCGCCCGCGCCAGCGGAGCTTGTTGCGCAGCAGATCGTCGGCCCCATCCCACCGATAGGAAAATCCTCAGTGGTCGGGATAACTTACGACGTGTGTTTACCATGTCCACATTGACGGACCGACCCGTCTCCCTCGCCGACTCCGACTGAGTGCTTCCACAGCCACAGAGCGTCCCGTGACGGGCCTCAAATATTGGGGCAATCTATACGGGCGACATACTCAAAGCGACATGTCTCGAAACCTGGCTCCAACGATGGGAAGCTACACGCCCCACTAGCTGAACTAAGGAGCGCACAAATTGCTGTTGACATTCCAGTTATTATGTGCTCGTGGAACCGCCTCTCCTTACCACAAATTGGTCCTTACATAATTCGACCTCCTGGAATGTCGCGTGCAGCTAAACGGTACTGTGGGGACTACCATGGCAATAATCATAGGTGGTAGTTAGGTTCTGCTGCAGGCATTCGTATATTGAAAACTAACCAGGATGTAGTGAGGCATGAAATTACGTTGGTCAACAATTTGTAGGCATGCTAATTGAACGTTTCATGTCTAACGCATCATTGTCATAAATTTGTACATGTGAATATCGTGCGAGTATGTTTAAGTATTTACCTATTGGTCGCTTTAGCATGGTCTGCCACGACTGGCAGTGGACCGTGATACGAAGTGCTGGAGGTATGTGCCATGTGAGACCATCTACCGTAAAGAAGGAATGTCCTCGCAAGTGCTTATGCTGAACACTGGACAGGAATTGTCTATAAAGCTGCCAGGTCCCAATAGGTACCATTGTGCTGCGTGGATGATAGGATAGGTATATGTATTATGTAGGGATCTCTAGAGACCCCTGTATGCCCCGCTGCTCCTACAATGCATGCTGTTTGGAAGGCATCCCATGAACCCACCCTGCCTCGCCGCCGCGCCGGTAGCAGCAACCTGTCGCGGTCGCTGCGGGTCGGCGGCTGGCCCGACCCATTAGCGTCCAGCCGCGACCCGGGGACCGGCCATCGGTGGCCGGGTCGCCACCGATATATCGGTGCCCGGCCAAATGGCCCGGTGACCGCCGTCTGGGGAAGGGGGAGGCAGGAGCCGGTGGGCAGGCGGGAAAAATTCCTTATAGAGCGGGATGTTTGCAGACTGGTCAGATGATGCTAAAAGCAAGGCCAGCTAGCGAAACATTGAAGAACGAAGGCAAGCCTCTCGGTTGCGGAGCTCGGCGTACTCAATCCATTGTTCACTTCTCTTTTCCTTTTCGGTAGAATATGCCATGAAGTCATAAGGCTTCAAGTAGGTACTAATATCCGATTAAAAAGCAATTGTGCATGGGAAAATATTTCAAGCGAAATTAGTTGGAGGGCAATGCCCTCGTATTGTGATTAATCAAACAGCTATATGGTAACCATACAACTGAGAAGACATAACGATAATTGCCATTTTTAGCCCAAGGTTCCTAAGTAATAAAACGGATAGGTCAATCCCCAGGAGCGGAGCCCCGGGACCTTATCTTGAGCCCACGCACTGACCGCCAGCGGCGAGATCCGCTTGGCAAATCTCTCCCCAGTTGGCCGATTTTAGCCCCTGACCTGTCCGGTAACAGGGGCTGATCCGGTCGGCCTGACCGCACCACTGCCACTGGCCGTATAGCTAATCTCCGCCGGGGACTGAAACGGCCGGCGACCCAAGATTCTTACACGGCGACCGCGGTCTCACTGCCGGCGGGCCAGCAATGGAACGCTGAGCGCCACGATGAGCTGCCGATAAAGGCTGGCAGAAGAACTGATACTGGTGTATTATTTTAGGAAACTTATTAGCCCGCTATGGTTGGTTGGATAGGTATTTACTTTTGACAAGAAAACTTGATGCTAGGTCATTTGTGGAAAACTTGATGCGCTGTGACTTGCTAGAAAGGATGCTTAAGAAGTGGGTCCAAAATACTTACTTATGTTTAAAGGAGCTTGTAAAAAGCCTTTAGTGAGACTATTTTTAAAATAATAGGTATGCGAAGCTTAGCAAGCTTATTAGGTATACAAACTTATACATAAAGATGGTATGAAGGTGAACATCGTTGGGAGATACTTATTGCTACGTCAATGGGTGACTTAATTATAGTTACTTCAGCCGAGCTTCTATTCCATTACCGTCGTGCAGATAAATTACGTCCTGATGAGCTGCAGGCAGTGGGTCGAAATTAATGCACGAGGCGGTCCTGACCAGCGACGGGACATTTCTATTTTCCTGCCATTTAGCCGGTAGAGTTATGTGCCGTCATCTCCCGTTGCTTGACCAAATGGTAGGTATTCCCGGTACTGACAGTTCTACACTTTCTAAATTTGATTCTACGGAGGAAATCGTCCCGCTATGTCAAAAAGAGAAATCTGCCCCTTCTTAGATGACATGTGTAAAAAGAGCTTTTTGAAATAATCATACTCCTCCAAGTGTGAGCATTAACTTAATTAGCTCTGTAACATGAGAGGAAACTAGAAAAAAAAACTGGAGAGTTGAGCACAAATAAAAGCACCAAAAGCGTATGTTACGAGGGTATCGCACCGCACAGAACTTTCTTCAGATTTCAAAGACACATGACCAGAGACAGTCCAGAATCAACCGTTGACACTCTCAGACCTTTCACTCACCTGCTGCATCAGTTTGACCTCTCCCACGCCGCAGGGCAGGGCGCAGACCGACAGCGGTACGCTGACCTCGACCGGGGTCAGATCGGTCACCCAGAGGTCACCGTCTGGGTCAGTAGGGGTCAGCGGGGTCAGGTCTCGGCCGTCGGACGGTGACTGAGACGGTCTCGGTGGTGGCCGGTCGGGGTCTGTGCCTCCGTTCCACTGCACTTCGCCGCGACTCATGTTGAGCTCACCCTGCCCCCACTGACCTATCACCTGTAGAAAGACAACGCTCCGTGTCATTATTGTAATTGCTGTGCAGTTGTTCGTGGTCCCGTTTGTCGGCTGCACAATGCTATGCGTCATCAAGCGGGCTCATACTTCTTATGTGCCTTATACGATCAATGCTGTCAGTCATGCTCGTGTCAATCACACAGTCAGCTACATATACCTATCTTCTGGGACTGACCATGCTGTTAAATGCCAATTAATTTATACTCACTTTGTACTGGTGCTGACCGTTGGCCACACGCTGGAAGTTGAAAATGGTGTACCGCGCCAGACCATCACCTCGTGCGTCAAATTGAACCTTGCTCCCAGCAATATCTGCAAACAAGACGGAACAGCCACACTATAGTGTTTCACAGTGATCAGTAATGTTCTCGCTTTACAAAGAGGCTGTTGCAAGGACTCATATTGATGAAACTGCAGTCAACCAAAACAATCAAAGTCGAATGTCGTCATGCCATGATCCGGCCAAACAAACAAAACACAAGATGTCCAGCAGCATATCATTCATCGAACCAATTAAATAGAAACGTGCTTATTTGTAGGAGTGATTAGTGATCCATATTGCTCATCCCGTTCGGGTACGTATATGAGATAGGTCACTGATAAACGATCCACCACTTCGCAGACAGGGTTAATTTGTTGACCTTAATGAAACTCATGTCAGAGCTTTCGACGGTGGGAGTACAGTGATTGTCGTCATATTACCAGTGAAGTAGCAAAGGCCAAGCAACACTATTTGTAAGACAAACAACGTCTATTTATTGATTTGTTAGCCGGCGGTTCGGTCGATAAACAAACTTCCACTCAGATTAAAATGGTATGTCCCCCATCGAAACGGCTATTGTGACTGTCGATAGGTCGCGCTGTGTCATCCCAGCAGTTCGCTTTCTGTGAGAAAGACTGCCAAGTTCAATTAATAACATACGTAACACAGTGTAACGTTGTGAGTGCCGAACAGCTCGTGTTCCGTGGAGAGCCCCTATGTCCTGAACACTGAACACTGAACAGTCTCTTCAGCATTTGTATGTCTCTACCGTTTACTATTTAAGCATACGATCAATGGTTCGTGAGTTCAAAGCCAAACCTACCGAGCTTCAACTATGCAGAAAGGTCACGTTGCAAAAACGTTGAAATATCCCACAGAATCTCTAGGCAAAGTTCACTGAGCGTTGATGAAGAGAAATTGCTAGCTGATGTCAGCCGTTCATGTGTCTTCATTCTCATTCTAAGCCACTAAAAGTTGAAGTTGAATGTGTATTTGTAAATTTGCCTGATGGTTGCTTTGAAACCATTTTCCTATATCTGTTTCCCATGTCCTGTCTGTTTCTGTCTGTCCTATGTGCAACGCATCGTAGCATCAGTGTTGATTTCTTCGTGTCACAAGGAAAGGAAACTGACCGGTGGGTGAATTTCCGGGTAACTCATTTGTCCCTTGCAGAAAAGGTCACCAATACAGGGATCCTCCATAGATTAATGTGGCGCTCAGAAACAGACATTTCACTATAAAAAGTCATCATCAGGAAGACTTTACAAGAATCGTTTAAAGATAGGTACTTGCCTATAGAAACTGACATATCAAATGTCCCTAAATATCCCTATCCCATAAAATATATATATATATATATATATATATATATATATATATATATATATATATATATATATATATATATATATAAAATATATAAAATATCCATATCCCATAAAATATCCCTATGTCAGCTAACAGCTGTTTTCACGCCTAACGAACAATGGGCAGATTGATGAACCAAGTGATTTATGTCATCTTTTCAATTAATGCCGCATATTTTCGATATTGTACAATATTCTCCATAAGTTTTTGAAGGACCTTACATTTCATTCATGTATTTTTTGTTTTAGATGAATTTTCGGCCACGGGCCATGATCACAACAATGCCAAAATATAATAAAATTCATTTAAAACAAAAACAAATACATGAATGAAAAGCCTAATTTTGTAAGGAGGTCATTCAAAAACAATTAAACGATTTAAATGCTTTACATTCAGCAAGCACTAAACCAATTAAGATTTATTCTCTATAAGATCCAAATGATGTTCGTGATTGCTACTTGATAAATGCTGATACATTTCTCACAAACTGAACTCTTGTACCTAACGTGAAAATTAAGGCGTGAGACAACAGGTTATTATAAAATATCCCTCGCCCGGCGAAGAGGGGGTTGATGCAAGCCCCCTAAGGTTTTTCGCAAATAACGTGAAAACGGCGTAGCGCCGCCAAATTTGGTATGGCGTAATTTGGTATGGCGTAAATTTGGTATGGCGTAGCGCCGCCATACCTTCTGGGGCAACAACTTCGCACCTATCCTGAAAATTTCAAGTCCCAGTCTTTTCAGGTCAGGTCACCAGGTCACAAAAACCGGTACAAGGTCAGGGGAAAATTGGACTAGTTTAGCGACAACTGAATGACTAGAGAGTTCGTTGATAGCGTGGGTGTTATGGCACGTAGCGCTACGAAATTTCAGACACAACTTGGGGAATCTATTTGACAGGAGTTTTAGATTCCATTGACCTGAGGTCAGGTCACAAGGTCACAAAAACCGTTACATTGACAAAATGGCACCAAAAATGCACTATTTTGTTCATGGAAACTAGAGTTCTTCATAGATTTGATTCACACTTGCAGGATATGCTTAGGTCACCGATTGCCATCATATGCACCCCAGTTTTTTTTTTAATTCGGTTGACCTGAGGTCATCTAGAGGTCATGACAATTTTTGAGGAAATTTGCCCGAATGTGTAATGATAAGCTATTTGTGTTTTCTTTTAACGTTTTTGTGTTGTACTACCTTGATTTACATCTACTTGGTGTTTGGAAGCTGCAAGAACGCTTGGGTTGGGTTAAAGGGACCCTCCCACCTTCAAAAAAGTTAATGAATTGGCATGAAAGTGATGTCCCTTGGTTCAGAAAGAGCGAAAACGAATATCTACCAAATTTCACCGAAAAATATTCACTGGTTTTCAAGACATTAGGCTTTTACTTTTGTTTACTTTTTGGGATCTCCACTGTTACTAGCGACTTTATTTGGAAGCAATAATTTGGCAGCCTTAAAGTGCGGCAGACGTTGCGCGCAAAGCAGCGTATACCACCACGTGTTAACGATGGTTTTAGTCTAAGATTTAAAAATCGTTAGATCTCCGCTGACGTCACAAATTCTAAGGGGGCATTCCAATGCATTAGCCCCTTAGAATCCGAAAACTGCAAGTTTGAAATTCCATATCTTCGAATTAAAGCATTTTTCGATGTTGTGAGTGCCCAAACCGGTATTTGCAGGCCATGGCCACCAATTTGGCTATCTCAACTCAAAACTAATGTTAACCCGGCACCGCCTGGGCTATTTCCGTACCCACGACAGCCTGGGGGGGTCGGATCCGACCAGGGGCGGATCCAGCATTTTGCCAAGGGAGGGGCTATTCCGAATCGGGGGCCCCCCATCGATGGGGGCCCTACCTACCCCCAAAAGTTTAAGCCTGGATTTCGTCCACTTTATTTTTGGGGGCCCCCTATCATGCTTTTTTTGCAAAAAAAAAAGAAAATGAGAAAGTCGCCCGGGGGGCGCTATAGTCCCTATCGCCCCCCCCCCCCTGGATCCGCCCCTGCTAGGAGGCCATGTATGTGAACTAGGAAGCCCTCTGTGCAGATGCGAGCGCAGGCCCTCAGTACAGACTTGGAGACCCTTTGTGTGGATGCGAGTGGAGGCCCTCTGTGGAGATTAAGAGGTCCTGTGTTGGCGAAGAGGATATCTGTGCAGGCTTGGAGTCCCTCTGTGCAGGATAGGAGACCTTCTGTGTGAGTTAGGAGGCCCTCTGTGTTGGCTAGGAGGCCCTTTGTTCGGATGCGAGTGGAGGCCTCTGTGTAGGCTAAGAGATTTTGTGTTTGTTAGGACATCTGTGCAGGCTTGGAGGCCCTCTGTGCAGGTTAGGAGGCCCTGTAAAAGTGGTCATCTCTGTGAGTATAAGAGACCTCCAAGTTATGAAAAGCTTTACCAATCTTCTAACAAAGAAGTCTTCTCAGCTAGTCTTCTAAGAAATAACTAAGTGGGTAGGTTAAAAAAAAAACTCATCGGATTTCGGCCACTTTATTTTCAGGAGGCCCCCTTTTCAGCTTTTTAACTTTTTATTTTATTTTTGAAAAAAATCGGCCAAGGGGGGGGGGGCCATGGCCCCCATGGCCCCCCCCTTGTATCCGCGCCTGGATCCGACCCCCCCCCCCTGTTATCTCGAGAACCAATGGTCGCATCGAGCCCCGCGAGGCGGCGTTCGAAAGGTCTCTACGAGACCTTCCCAAAGCACTCTTAAGATTTTAAGATTGAGGTCAACTTTCGGGTCAAGGTCAGGTCAAAGGTCAAATTCTAGGGTTTTGCATGATTAGGCTTACGGACAGCGGAATCGATAGCTGCTGCTCGACACTCACCAAAAATGACCTCAAAGGCCTAGTGAAGGTACCATGTGCGTATAGGGGTCATACTAATTACGGGTCAAGGTCAGGTCAGGTCACAAAAGGTCACGGTTTTCACTTTCTGCTACATAGGCGTGCGACACATGTTTTATGGCTTATTTTTCACGCCGAATCCGATGGTAATGGTTATATGTGACCCCAAGTCACTGTGCTGGTGATAAATGTGCATTGAAAGCATAAAAAATTGTTTATACCATACGAGGGCTGAGAAAAAAGGTCACTTTTTCAACTTTTTATTTTTGACATAAAAATACAATTTTCTAGACGAGCTTTGTCCCAGGCATCTAGTGGTGCCATTTGTTTTCACATGCGATGTTCAGAAGTGCCTCTAATTCACGAAAATGCTTATGACGTCACCATGCCCTAAGCATGTTGAAGCTATTTTTTTACAATTTGGGGGTCAAAAATCAAGATAGAAAGTTGAAATTTGGGACATCTAATGTTCTAATAGAGCTATATAACATATATTCCGGTTTTTTGGAAATTCTCAAAATTTTGGATTTTATTAGCTGTTTTCCAAAAATGTAGTTTTTTGAATTTTTAGTGGTGAAAAACGCATTTTAAGGAAAATCCGAGATAGCCATTTTAAAGAACTCGTTGAGCTGCGTCTATTCATGTCCTTAATTTGCAATTTGCTTCAAACCCTGATTTTTGGCGATTTTTTAAACATTTACCACTTTTTGACTAAAAACGCCGTGTAGTTACATCACTAAAATCGATATATCTCAAAAAAATTTGGAAATTTTTTCTTAAAAATTATACATAAGACGTCAAATTGATGGGGGAGAAGGTATGCCAAGTTTCAAGTTCATAGCGTAAGCGGTTCTTGAGTTATTCAAGAAAAACGGAGGGGGGGGGGGGTCGGATCCGACCCCCCCCAGGCGGTCGCGGGTTAAAGGGACCCTCCCACCTTCAAAAAAGTTTATGAATTGGCATAAAAGTGATGTCGCTCGGTTCAGAAAGAGCGAAAACGAATATCTACCAAATTTCACCGAAAAATATTCACCGGTTTTCAAGATATTTGACTTTTACTTTTGTTTACTTTTTTTTGGATCTCCGCTGTTTCTAGCGACTTTATTTTAGAAGTGCGGCGTTTGCGGCAGATGTTGCGCGCAAATAGCATATACCACCGCGTGCTACAAAACGTTTTAGTCAAACATTTAAAAATCGTTAGATATCTGCGCTGACGTCACACATTCAGAGGGGTATTCCTAAGCATTAGCCCCTCTGAATCAAAATGCTGCAATTTTGAAATTCAATATCTCCGATTTAAGGCATTTCTCGATGTTGTGAGTGCCGAAACCGGTAATTGTGAGCCAGGGACCCCATTTTGGCTATCTCAACTCAAATCTAATGTTAAGGTGGGAGGGTCCCTTTAAGGTGGGAGTGTCCCTTTAACTGAAGTCAACTTAGGTAAAACTACGTTTTTGCTAATAACTTGGCACACAATGAGGCTAGAGCTTCAAAAAAAAAAAAAAAAAAACGGTGTCGTTGTGCTCCTTGTGATCAGACGGTTCGAATGATATGCGATATGATGCATTTTTATCGTATTTCCATACTCACCGTCCGTGTTATGGAAAAGGATATGAAACCGTGAGAAAACCATGCTTATGAATCACAAAACAATGTTGGTCCTCACCTGTGAATGAGACGTTTAGTAGATATTTCTTGTAGAAATCGCCTCCGTCGTACCTCCTCATATTCGCGCAAACATAGCGATTGCTTCCGCAGACATCGAGCTGAAGGACCTCGAGGGCGTGCGCGAACGCGTAGACGGCGTCAATGACGAACTGCACCTTGGACTCCTGGACGAAGCCGGTCTCTGGTCGCAGCCGCAGCGCCGAGTCGCAGGCGGTGTCCTCGGCCGCGTCCGGCTCCAGCGAGCAGCCGAAGAACGCCTGCCAGTAGTCGCGGAACCACGGATTGCGCCGGTTCGTGTCGGGCGTCAGCTCGGCCATGTAGCGGTCGAAGGCGGCCACCCGGCGCGACGTCAGCTCCACGGTGATGGCGCCCTCGGCCACCTCCTCGACGCCCTGCACCAGGCTCTCCTGCTTGCCCCAACCGTCGCTGGCGATCCAGTGGAACGGCTCGCGCAGCCGCAGGCGCTTCGCCGCCTCCAGCACGCCCCTGTGGTCAACGGAGGGGAATAAAATAATGCAACCAAAACAGACACAGGCTGATGTGAAATATCCAACACTACATCATGATATCACATAGCAGCAAGCATCACACAAAAATCCAAATGGCACAGTTTGTCCACCCTCAATTCCCTTTTCATCCAACGGCGCTTCATCTTTACTGCACAGAGATATAAAAACAAATCACAGTTTGATTGAATTCGCAGTGGTTGGTGGTTTTGTTGAGCATGAATCAATGTTATGTAAGTAACTGCGCACCACATGCATTCAATTTGCTTATATTTGCTATGGATATGCAGGTATAAGCGAATTGGGAAAGTATACATACTGATTTGGTGCAGTATGGTTTGTTTTTGTGGACGGATCGAGGAAACGCAATCGGACCCTTCGATTTTCTTTTCATTACAATGTTTCTTTTTGGGAAATGTCATAAGGCTATTTTTTAAAGCGTCAGGTTCAGAAGCATCTAGTTGTAGACGTATAACGCCTGTGCAGGGTGCCCAACATGCCGTTCTGCCCTGCCCTCCGCCGAGCCGGCCAGAGTTTCCCATGGTCAGCATCCAATTTTGCTGACGAGAGCAGCCAGCCATGTGGCGGGGCGGGGGATCGGGATCGGAATGGAATTAAACAGCTCCGCCATGTCCAATTTATTACACGACCGCTGGAAAGCCGGCGTTTAGCCCATCACAGAATGCAAAGCGAGGCCGATCGGCCGCCGCCGGTGCTCCCAAATGGTCTAATAGCCGGCCGGGTTTTCGGCGAGATCCCATTTCGAGGCGACCGTGCCGCATATGGCCTAAATGGGAGTCATCTCTCGGGCGTGGAGGCCACAGCGTCATTACGCGAACGTCATCGGCATCGACGCCAATGAGACGGTTTGCGACGGCTTATGTAAAGCGTAAGCGACAGGGGAGCAAAACATCGCAAATGGGTTATTCAGCACCGGTGCGAGGGCGCGACTTTCTCACCGTTGTATTTTGAGCCAGCCGCAGAGGGTGACACTCGTCTCACTCGAATTAAATGCACACTCTCATCCGGTGTAGTTTGCCCGGCGCCAACATGACAAGTGGCTGTTGTTTGGAAAGACACCTAGCGATGACAGAAGTGTTTGTGGTGTGATATTCGACCTTAATGCGCTGCTCCTGGCCAGCAGTGTGTTTTCAGAAGGCAGGAGAGAGAGAGAGAGAGAGAGAGAGAGAGAGAGAGAGAGAGAGAGAGAGAGAGAGAGAGAGAGAGAGAGAGAGAGAGAGAGAGAGAGGAGAGAGGAACTATTACATTTTTTACATGTGTAGTCATTTATAATTACTTTCATAACAATCAACAGGGAAAACAGTGATAAGATGAATAATTGAAGCAAATTTGCATAATTGAAGCGCAGGGTTGTAAAGAAGCTGAAAAAGGATGTAATCACTTTCCAAAAAAATGCATATCTATCTGTGATCAGATTGTTTCTATGGGCCGATATTGATAAAAGTTTATAAATGACGAGTCGATTTTTAAAGAGCACATCGCTTCAACACTTGCTTCAATTGGCCGAACAGTTAGTATGAAACATTCGACGCATTTTGTCAACTATAAGTCGAATGAATCTTTGTTCACAGATTACTTACTGCTCGTTTTATCGTTAACCTGCTCTTCTATGAGGTTTAATTGCGTGGAGAGATATCTATTCACTATTTCATTGAATTGCCACCAATTCATTGACATTCCAATGGAGTGCGGTGGATTTGTGCGACAAGAAACAAATTGGTTTTGACCGGGATAATCTCATTAGTCCGATAAATTGAGATTGCACATAATGAGATTGCAGAATTGGCTGGGAATATGCCAATGTCATGGAGCTGAATTAGGAAATGATGTAATCAAGGATGTCCGATATCCTATATTTTTAATGGGTTATAGGTACGTAGCAGACTATTTTACTCGCGAAACGGAAAATATTACTTTATCCATGTGACCAGAACAGTATTCAAAGGTATTATGAAAGCATAACCTCTTCACTAAGTGAGCAAGTCCAAAATTGAACTTAAAGCAGGCTCGCTAATTCCACTTTTCAGGCTAAAAATGCCTATAAAGGAGAAACAATTGTATCGCCATGTGGCAGTTTACACACGGTCTCCTATCACAAGGTACAGCTGTTGTTTCGTTTATTGTTCTCATGTGTTAACAATGCATATCATATTCATTATGCACGGTGCACACCCTAACCGTGAGTAACATAATATCGCTACACATCATCTGCAAGCTCATAATCGGCATACAACGTGGTGTGAACAAACCCCGCAGTAATTCTGATGCGGTTGCAAAAACGCTGTGGATCTCCCGGCTTTGTAAGAAGCCCGGCGGCCGGCAGTGCTAACTTACCAGAAGTGCGTAACTTACATCAGCCGGATTCAGCGTTGCCGAACGCAGGAAAAACATCTGATATAAAGCACAGGCCGAATGGCGTCTTAATTACCTTAATGAGGATAGGAGCTGAGAGGGAGACCAGAAAGAAACAAAGAGAAAAAGTGTGTTAGAGAAAGAGAGAGGAAAAGGATAATAAAGAGATGGAGAGAAGAAAGAATTAAGTGGTCACGACCTGGCGAATAGGTAAATTTCGACTAGCAAGGCAGATGGACTCTGCTGGCTTGGAAAGGACATTATCCATAAAACTGAAAGAAAGAACATTTGGCTTTTGAAAGAAAAAATATTGAACCGAGAACCAATTTCGGGACGGGTATTACCCGTACGGAGGAGATCGAATCTCGACGGTCTTCAGATACATGCATCGTGCAGCTTGTTCAGTGTCTAGAACCGTTCCAAAATTTATTCATGGTTAGAATCAAATAAAGTAAGCTCTTTAGCCTAAACTATCATCATTATGCCCGGTTACATAGCATTTTTGTCGGGGCTGTTGCTCACTTCTTCTGCAATAATTTTAATGCAGTACTTTTCGTATATTTAGATGAGATCATTGTGTAAATTGCAAAGCGTCATTGGCATGTTTTGCAACATCACAGGCGGAGCTAGAGGCTTGCAACTATCCCTATGTAAACGCGGCTGTTGTTATATTCTGATGTAAACGAGCCCTCTGACAACGCAGGCCCACCCACGTAGCATGCGCTTTTCAAGAAAGGGTGGTCAAATCGAACTGTTCCACTCTGCTCTCTAAGGACAGACTTGCACAGGCATTGGCGTGACGACCGTGTCATGGCTCTGGAGCATCGCTGGTTTTGAATATTCATGCCCAAAATTACGTGCATGCACCTCATTCATCAATGCCCGGCCGAAGGAGCGCAGGGGATGTTTTATTCAGTTTTACGTCCGGCGAGTGGCCTTGTCGGTAGACACTTAAGAGGCGTTGGGTTAAAAATGGACCGGCAAGAGACCATAGCGAGCAATTACTAAGCATAGAGTAATTCAGAACTCCACGAAACTGTTGTGTACAAAAGATAAACCGCGGTTGAGCACTTCTATGTATGTGTGTACAGTGTGTCTAAAAAGAATGTACCGTCGCCACTACGTGGCGCTGGTGTCGCGAGCCGGTAGTTGGCTGAATCCGCACCAGACCACACATTCCCAGGCGCTAGGTGACAGCTGCGCAGCGGCCGGTAGTAGCGTAAGCCCGAACCTTCGTGACACGACCCCGGGGGGGGGGAGGGAGGGGAGCGGGCGGGGCAGCGCGTGTAGGGAGGGGTGCTCCAGCAAGCTGGCAGTTGTCGCGGCCAAAGGTCAAGGGGTCACACACCAAGCGAACGGACGCTGATGTGGGTTCGTGGGGATCATGAACTTGTGTGTGGTAGGTGCGTCTTGCGATGCACGGGTGATACGCCAGGTCTAAGCCAAAGGATTCAGGGGAGAGCTGAAGAAAACACCTGGTCAACTACGGCGAATAATAGTGCTGAAAAATGGAAAGTATGGGTCAATGCAAGCCTTCATGACTATAAACAACTTTCTGAGGACGCAAAGGCCAGCATTGAATAACGATCTCCGGATCGAAATTAGCAATGATTTATAATTAAATGCCGAACTAATAGCGCTGCAAAACCCTCCTAGTAAATTGTCAAGTCGGATTATACCCACTTGAATTAAACTGTCCTAAATAAAATTGTTAATTAACTTTCTAACACTGACTTTCTTTATCATACGATAAGTATGGACCAAGATTCAGCATCTTCCGCGTTCAAACAATCACCTGTAAGGCTAGAACATTAATGGCCAGGTAAAAACATGGTCGGGATTTGATTAACCGGATTATAGGTCGATTTTTTAGTCGGGATTTGATAAGTCAGATTTTTTTTTATGCCAACCGCATTTTTAAGTCAAGTCAGGTCACTGATCTATGACGTCATCAATAAGCAGTCCTAAAATGAACTGTGTGAAACTGTCCTAAACTGTCCTCAACATTTTAGGACTGTGTGCACACTCCTAAAATGTTCAACTTCGCTACACCCTCAGTGCAGAGCTTTCATAGGGAGATGAAACTTACAGGATCTTATAGTATGATCAAGAGTCTCACAACTTGTATAAATGTATATCTCGGATTTTCTGAAGGGTCGCCTGAGATCAGGTCAGTCTCTCACCATGAAAAGTCAGGGGAATATGGAAATTGCTAGTTTGGTCCGGAAATGATATACAACTATCTCAAATTCTCAAGCACACGGAATCGTGATTTCATGCGCTCCTTGCAAGGTCTGATGCTTTAATTTTGCTTTGTTGATCTTGCGTGACGTCATTTATCACGTAACCAAGGGTATCAGTTTTTCGTCAATAACTCCCGATCAACTAAAGCTACCGAGTCGATAAAGCCACTAATGGACATGAAAAGACCTGCCGAATCGATTGATATGCAATATGACCTCCTTTGACCAGCTTCGTGACCTGACGGGCTGTGACCTGACCTTGACCCGAGGTTAACACCTTAACTCTCGCCCATATTGGTGTTTTTCCAGCCGCAAACGTATAAGGGGGGGGGGGGGGTCCGTTGGACCCTCCCTTGCCGTTTCGCCCCTGATCGAGCTAGAGCTTCGCGGAAAAAACGAGCGTGTTGGCCGTGACGAGAGGAAGTCGATGATACCCAATTTTAAGGTCCTAGGTCATCGGTTGACTTTCCAGGTCAGGTCAATGACCCAAAAGTCGGGAAAATCGGGCCTGTTAGAAAGTCATAAAGCGTGGCTGCTATGGGGTTTTCGGGGTGCTGATCACTAATATCATGGTAGTTTGGATCACAGATGATATCTTCATGCATTTAGGCCAGGTCGGGTCAGGTCAGGTCAGGTCAACCAGTAAGGGTATTCGTAGTAGGTGGCAACCGCCTCTGGCAGCTTCGCAACATGTTACGAGGGCACCAAAACTACTTCGTAAATGTTCATATGGCTGCTAAATTCGAATTCAGCTCCTAAAACTGGCCTAGAAACATGTAAAATTCGAAAAAAGTGAACCGAGGTCATCAAAGGTCAATGACCTGACCTGACCTTCCGGTGACCTTGACACCCACCCTAATGCATAGAAGCAACATCATATCCCATGTTTGAACGCTTAAAACCACGAAAAGACTGCAAACGCGCCGCTAATGCGAGCCGACATACGCCGAATCGCGATTCCGGCCAAACATGGTCTCAAAAAGTAGGTCGCAGGTCAAATGTCATTAAGGTCAGGGTCATGACAATTTCAGGGTGGGTGTAAAATTGATTAACGCGAGAGTAACGAAAGTTTCGTCGCGATCGGCCGCTTTTTACGCCAGTTATTCGCAAAAAACCGAGGGAGGGGGTCCGTTCGACCCCCCCCCCCCTCTATACGGGCAAGGGTTAAGTTGATCTCACCCGAAGAAAAAGTATACCATTCGACACGCTTGAGCTAGATAAACACGATGCTGCTAAAATCGCGGATCTGCGATCATTTTTAGCGAAGTTATTTACCAAAAACCGAACCTGTGCCTTGGGCCACTTTACCTGACCTCCGAAGTCATCGGCTGATCCTGGTCCTTAAATCGGAGACCAATCGCTGCATTTCGTAACGACGCAGACGATCGTTTCTTTCGTGAGGCTCTAGCTCAATTAGGGGCGAATCGGCGAAGGGGGTTGTTTCCTCACTTCAACCCCCAACGTCCCTCGGTATTCAGAAAACCTGAAGGTCCGGTGAGGGTTAAAACGTTTCTCCTGAACGAGGAAGAAATGTAAAAGTCAAAGCTCTATAGACGTCCTGTAAAAGTGGCCATAATAATAAATTCGTTAGAAATAAGATGCTTTTTAAACGACTTCCTCATATAACATCGGGTGCTGGGACCAATCTTATAAACGCTTTAGAATGGACAGGGCGTCACTGGCTAAAGTTTGGGTGCAGAAAACGGCTATTACCTAAATGCAAAATGGTTTTCATGCATTTCAGTCAATTGTATATTGTCGGTCCCAGTGGCCGAGCTAAAAAAAAAATCGGTAGTGTTTTGCATCTTTTACGCCCTAAGAAACTACACCATCTATCGAAGTGGGCGGGCTTATTTGAATGGGAGGGCGCATTATGCACGAATCGAGTGCTTTCGTTTATTTTGGACTGTATTTTACCACATCCACTGCTGGTATCACTATTAATATTATCTAATGCCGTGAATACGACAGCATTCCATTTATAAGATTGGGCCAATGGAGTCGCGCCCCGCGAGCTCGGTTTTCCGCTGGGCCGCTACAGGCCAGGAAGTCGGTCTTCGCCTGAGGGCAGGACAAAGGTCAGCGAGGGAGCGCGGGGTCAGCCAGGTATCGCCAAGTGCCGAGCGGATGCCGCTCCCTCCCCTCTCTTCCCCTCTTCTCCCCTCCCCACCTCGGTATAGATGGGGAGGGACCGAACTGCCAATGACATGCGAGCGGTCAAGGCCGCTCGCGCGGCAGCGACCCTGGCGGCCGGATGCCGCAACTGGGATTCAGCCAAGTTACCGATTCGCCTCCTGTGGGAGAGCCAAACCAGGGGACATACTTTTTAGATATACTGTACGTACATACGTTACTAAAGTTATTTTATTACGATGTGTCACAGATAACAATATTTCTTATTGTCTTTTAAAAACAGTCAGGGGTTTTGGAAATAAATCCCTCTTATGTGCAAGTCACATTTCTGAACGGAATTGTTTGCGTTTCGCCAAAGAACCCCATCAGAAATATTTTAGCGAGTCTAAAGCGGAAAACAAACGGCTGCGATGACGAACCTTGTTATTGGAAATGCCAACGGAGAGATTGAAAATATAGCCGTCCATTCTGTGGCATATGAATTTAGCCAGAAATGTCCGTGTTATTGACAGGAGCAAAACTGGGGAAATTTTGCAGCATTGAATTAGTGAAAGCTGCGTTGAAGCTCCCCAGACTTGACAACATAGGGTAAATTGTTTCAAGACCAATGTGATTTAGGTGCTAAGCAAATATGCAAGGGATACTTTGCACTTATGGTCACAAAATTCACGTAATTAAAGTTATTGTATGTAAATGAAATGGTGGCTACTAGTGCAAAGAATGAAAAGAATTATGACATGCGGGAAAAAGACGCAAGGAAGTTCAAATTCTGTCGATAAATGATAAATAAACGTCCGATACATTGAGCATTTTTTTTTGTCGCTGCCCGACGATTTCCATTTTGTTACGGCACAAAAAAAAATCTACCACAGAAATCGATTACATGGGTTAACAAGATAATTCAGCAACTGCTTTTGAATAAGATAGGCAATAACATTATCTTAAGCATACAAAATATTGTAGGTATACAATATTTGCACCCCATTGGGTGCAAGTAGCACCTAATCTGTGAATCGCAGACGAAAACGGGTTCCTGTAACTCACCTTGCATCTTCGGCTCTGACGAATAGGATCACACCCCGCGCCATCGGCTTCTTCTGCAGGTTCATGATGATGTTCTCGAAGGTTTTGGCCGTAGCATCCCGCGGCACCTTTTCTGTCACTGCTATGCAGATGTTCCTCTCGGCAGCCTGGCGGTGGAACGCGTCCATGCCGCTCTCTCCATAGGAGCCCTCGGACGCGATTGTGCTGACGTAGGACCAGTTGAACAACTGCACCATGTCCACCAGTGCCGTGGCCTGAAACGTGTCCGGTGGTACTGTCCTCGCGAAAAATTCGAACCGTGATTTATCGCTTAGCGCCTGTGCGGTGGATGCTGGCGAAATTTGTGGGATACGGAACAGTCTAAACAGGTTGGCGACGTTGATGGAAATGGTACTATAGGAGCCGCCAACCACTCCACTAACCGCCTTAGAGCGATATTTGGGCCGAGGCGTGGACCGGTCGGCGCACTCGAAGGCCACCGTGTCCATGACGTCCAGTGGCGCCTTGATGAAGGCCAGCGACTGGTTGAGGGCGTACGTGTCGGTGCTGCACGTGTCCAGGATGTTGACGCCGATGGTGGTGTGCGGCAGCAGGCGGCGGTCGCTGTTGATGCGGTCCACGGCGAACAGCATGGCCTCGAGCCGCTGCAGGCCGCGGTTGTACAGTTTGGCGCTGCACGGCGTGCCGTCACCCTTCTCGTGCACGGGGAACAGGCCGCCGAGCACCAGGTCACCGTCCAGCAGCACCGAGTGCTGACCGAGGGCCGGCGGGACCAGCAGCAGCAGCAGCAGCAGCAGCGGCAGCAGCGGGCCAGACGACAGCCACGCTCTTCCCAGCACCATGCTGTTGCAGCCGCGCCGACGGCCACCTATGCGCCGTGACGTTTCGCAGGTAAGCTCGTCCACAGGAACTCTGAAAATATAGCATGCCTGATAGTAAAATCTGCAATGCCCGCTATCTATTTAAATGTATGCATGGGCATTGTTGCTGTATGTAATATGTTTTTATAATTGTAATTATCCCGCACCGTAGACAGTGTTTACAATTGCTTCACGTGATAAGGTAGAAAATTATCAGATCTCGTTTAACTGATTTATTAGACGTCTAGACGTTTAACAAACTGTTAAATGTCTCGTAAACATTTCGTCTAGTCTGCATTATGTCGTATTTTTTATACAAAATGTATTTTTTACCTTTAAGTGCCCGAAATATATCGGCGGTACGGGATAAATTTATTAAACCGCTCGTAGGAAGACAATTTTTTTTAACGCTCGCCTATCGGCTATACGTTTTAAAGATTTGTTTTACCTACTCGCGGTTTAATATATATTCATGACCATGCTCCTGACCTTTAAACTACCCTTCTGGTTGTTTTCGTTTTGTTTCAAATCAATTTGATAAGACAAAAGACCGCGAAAATTTGAAAAATGACGGCACCATAGGTGGCTTTGGTATCCGAAATGTGTAGGTTCAGGTGGCTCTATAAATCCCGTGTTGTGTTGATCAGGGGCAGAGCCTGGGCACTGGGGGCTAAAGCCCCTTGCCGAAAAAAAAATATTCCGCCCTGCGGATCGACGGATCTGGGGGCCGCAACTGCAGTAAAATCAATTTATCCATAAACAACATCAGAGTATGAAAAGAGGCAGATGACGCCGTCTTCAATTTTCACGATAGGCGCCCCAACAGTGCATTTTGCCGCCCCTGTTATGGTGGAAAACATACCGCCACATTCCATTGGCCCCTGGCCGAAGAAAATCCTGGACCCATCCCTGATGTAGATAAAGAGAACACACGTATAATGTATCTTTTTAGTTCGGAGTGGACACGAATTAAAATGTTTGACGATGGCCCTATACAGGGTGACAAGACACCTATCGATTTCTGTGCGTTAGCACAGCACACAGTGCACTCAGAACGCAGTTGGCACTTTAGCAGGTGTACTAACACCTGCCTCGTCAATTGTTTTACTTATGCACAGCATCTATCGACGGATATTTTCTGGGTCCGAACACTCAGCGAGCACCCCCTTAGCGAGCGAGCGCACGTCACGACGTTCTGCGGTCGTGGCAGGATACTCATCAATCAGCCAATGCCAAATGGACTGAGAGCACATACGGTGTGTGGCACAAACTTCGGGCACTATACCAAACGCTAGGAACGACGTTTAGAAGACAGTTGATCGAGTTGTGCCATTTGTTCCAGATACCTATGAACTTCCCAGTCTAGCGTCGCGCTGAACAGGTTTCGTCGCCTGATGGATCGTGTCTGTTTGCCTTTTACCGTATTGGACAGTGTTCGATTCGCTGCGGGTCAGTTTAGAGTGCAGCTGCACCAGAGCAAATTATGCATCACCTGCTGGGTCAGGTGGTAGTTGATGTTCAAAACACTTGCTGTGCATAGCTATGATGATATCGAATCGATGCGTCACTCTGTTCCTGGTGCGTCATATTGTCTTTGTGGGCGTGCCAAAATCGCATAAGAAATTCCTTCCTTTGGAAACCTGCGCAGCTGTTGGTTAACCCACGACATCAATAAATCCCACTCCCATCAATGTTCGTTAGGTAATCAATTGGCTCGTTGTATGGGCTGTGAATGTGCGCATAAGCAATCACCGTCATTTATGCAGACCAGACATGTAGGTAATTACCCTAAATGAATAGTGGTGATGGAGAGTAATGGAATGGCAAACATAAACAAACATATAATAGTCTACCCGACACACAAAAAAATATGTAGTGCCAGGTGGGGAGGATGCCGTCTTGGAACGCGTGAATAAGGCAAATAATTGGTAGGGGAGATCCGTGTAAGACGCCCAGGGTCGGTAAGAGGCCCCATCGCTTTTTTTACCAAACCAATAATGTTATTTATTTTTTAATGTTCTTGTAAAGCAGAAGCCCTCTTGAAACAACAACTCACGAAACCTGAGGTATCAGGTGCGTCGCAGCGACTTTTGGTAAGCCTGTTTCTGCTTTTGCCCCTTTACTTGCTAGATATATGCATCTTTATCACCCTTATATATCTGAAAAAAACAATGGCTATCAAATGCAATCTTTTCTCATCGAAATTGTCACATGTTAGCTTCAGAATAGACCATGTTCTGGTGCGCTGCAAATGTCTCATAAACCATAAATATTGTGGACGTTAAAACACTGTATTTTTTTAAGAGGCCCTCCCTTCGAGGACGATAAAACGCCCCCCGATAAAAAAAACGCCCCCGATGCTAAAACGTCTGCACCTGCGGCAGGGGTGGCATTATTTTTTCAAGGAGTTTGTTTTTGTTTCTTTTTTCTGGTTCTTTTCTTAGAGGTTATAGGTACAATTTTCGTTGGTCATCAGCGTTTGGTTGTGCTAGTTTTCGCATTGTTCGAGCGCTTTTGAAGTGTTATTGGTTTCGATAACACCGTATTTGCTTAGCTTTTCGAAATAAAAGGCCTTGCAGCTGTGTTCGCAAAGCGTCTTTTACAAGTCGACTTGACTTTTAAAACGCCCGAGGGGGGGGGGGGGCGTCTTACCATACCCATAGTGTAAGAGGCCCTTTTGCAACTTTTTCCAAAATGTTAAAGTTTACGGTTTGTGTACCCACTAGATTCATTTTGAATGCAAATATGTATGGGAAAATGATGCATGCTCACAGCGCATGCACACGTTAGCGCTTAAATATTATCAGTTGTCTAAAAATAGTAACTGAGCTTAAGGGGGGGCCTCCTGCACCACTCTCCCTAGCGATGGGTGGATAAGTTGATAACATAAGTGTTTAAAGGGTTATTAACAAAATAAACAAAACGTCACCCCTACCACAGCTACGCTTGTGGAAGCACATAAAAATTTGCTAAGAAAGGTGTAAATAAATCGGGCAATATGATTGTGCGTTTGGTTAGTCGCTTAATTGAATACTCGGATGAAAAATCAAAATTAAAGCAAAATCTACAAACAGTGCTAATGAAGTGTGCATTGGCTGGGCGCCCGTTATATGATCAGTGCCACGGCTATTCATGCTTAAAGTGTGTCTCAGCCCATATACCGGTGAGTAGTAGCTGCGTTCGAGGGAGCCAACTCACACCGGTTGTAATGTTTATGCCGGTATGAATCGCACCCTGACCCATCCCAATAGGTCCTCACACCCATACCATGCAGTGACAACCACGCACTGCGCGCCCATTTGGGTTAGCGAGTGGCTATGGCCACCGGTGGTGTATGTGCCATCGGCCGGCGCATGGTCAACTCAGTCAACTCAATTATCCCCGGTGCGGATCAATGACAGCAGCCACGCTATTTTGCCCCGCGCCCTGCGGCTTTTCAGACCACACAGCAGCTGTATTGACAGACCGATCCCACTCAATGATTGGAAATCGGATCCGCGCTGGTAACTAACGCAGCTCTGACACCAATTCACTCGCAGTGGTTCTGCAACTGGCAGTGAATGACATTATGGGGTACCGCTATATAGCAAGCAATGCATTAGCCGAGCAATAACTCTTCAAGAGGTCGAGAAATGTGTTTCTCATTCGTGCAGCGAAAACCTATTGGCGACGCAATCTAACACTGTCACAGACACGGAATTCAATCAAAGGCAAGTGGCAATGAATGGTGAGTGCTTGGCGACCCGGAGTACCATACTGAAGCGAGGGAAATGCCGAGATTTACATTGCACCTCCACTAAGCTAAATAGTGACGCTTTGAGCAATGATTGGATATAAACACTCCAAAACAATGCCAGTCCCGGCTGTTTAGATTTGGTTTAGAATTAGATATCAAGCCGGCTGTCAGAAAGCGTTGGCTCGTTAGAATGAGCTCCAGTCCCGTGGGGAATTAGTTAGGAAGTTGTCGATTACTTCCCGGCTGAGTGTGTGTGATACGGGCCCGAACGAACCGACTTCGCAACGCGTGGAACAGGCAAACAAGCGCTAGTTGTCAATCAAGAGAGTTCAGAAGTCACAGAGTGCGTAGTCTCAGATTGTTCTTCTTCTTGTCAAACGTGCCTCTTAACTTCAAAAAATAAAGTTGAATATCGCTATGACTATGAGTGATAAGAAATGCCCCCTGCATTTTTTTTTTGTAGCAAGGAGAGAAATAACTGCCTCTGTTTCATCGATGTTTTTTTTTGGGTTTTTTTGGGTGTTAGTCACCACAAGAAATATTATTTCTGCTATGAGTTGTTGATAAGTTTGAAAGGACAGGCAATAGGTAGGTAGTTGTTTTGCGCTATTGACATACAACAAACATAAGCCTAAGTTTCCAAGTAAGAAACCATTGCTTTGGACACAACCTTTCAAATCATTATTATCATTTCCCAAGTTTTACCGTGTTTTCACTGACATACATTTGAGCGTAGGTAATATGCGTTGTTCTCAGATATAACAACATTTTAGACAGCTGATTTTAGTAAGATCAATTTGACTGATTTTTACGTTGTTTCAAACTGACATTTTTTAATTGCAGTCCATCTCTAAAAAGTTCATTGGGTCACTGCAAAAAGTCATAATAGCACCGCATTCCAAATTAAAATAATTAGCAAATAATTACATTTACAGAATGCACAAAAATATAGCCAATCCTCAGTGAATCACCTGTAGATAACATTGACATTAATCCACCCTCCGTTTGCTTACCTTATATTTTCTTTTCAACCTCAAAAGCCGACCGTCTTCGGTCGTGTCGGGTCGCCGTGGAGCTGTACCGGCCGGCCCCCCTGTATCGGCGCGCCTCCCGCGGCCGCCGCCACCGCCGGACTGCACCGTCGGCGACCCAGACCGTCGACTGCGACGCCGACGGGGCGGCTGTCGCCACCGACGGTCACCTGAGAGGGCGAAAGCCGACACCTGGCCCGCCCGCCTCCCCGCTGTGCCCCTCCCAGCCAGCTGGTCGGGCGTCGCGACAGGCAGGGTCGGAATCCGATGCCGAGGAGAGGCTAGGATCTTCCGCCGAATTATGGACAGCCAGTGGTCGATAAAACTTCCAACGTGCCAACGCTCGTTGGAGCAAGATATTAGCAATACCTACTTGGAAGAGCTGGAGACAGTCCGCCCGTCTACATGGATGCTTCCGTACGCCTAAAATACAGCATTGACTTATGACTTTCTAATCGTCCGGTGCTGTTATCGGCTGCTCGGTACCGCGTGTATATACCTATGTTCCCTCATTCACTCCTGGTCACCCTTCGGTCACCCCTCGCTGGGTCGGGCCAGTCGGCTATTTTTATCCTCTTCCCGGCTAGGCCACCCGCTAAGCTCCCGCCGCACACTGCACAGTGTGGCCGAAGACCAGTTTAGCGCGAATTTAATCCCAGCGCCGCTCGGATCCACTGAAAATGGTTCTCTGGTTCCAAAACTGACGTTTACCCCTCACCGGACCTATTGGTTTTCAAAATACCCCCCCTTCGCCGGCCGAAGGGGGGGGGGGGGTACGACCCCCGTCGCTGTTTGGCCCTTGATGAAGCTAGAGCCTCGCGGAAAAAACGAGCGTGTGTGCCGTTACGAGACGCAGCAACTGGTATCCGATTTTAAGGTCTCAGGTTAACCTGTGACCTCTGAGTTCAGGTCAAGTGGCCCAAGGCACGGATTCGTTTTTTATTAATAACTTCGCGAAAAAATGCCGCAGAGTCCGCAATTTTGGCATCATCGTGTTCGCCTCGCTCAGGTGCGTCGAATGGTATACTTTTTGTTCGGCTGAAGTCAACTTAAGGTGTTGACCTCGGGTCAAGGTCAAGTTAGAGCCCCCCAGATCACGAAGTTGGTCGAAGGAGGTCATGTTGCATATCATTCGATTCGGCAGGTCTTCCTGAGTCCATTGGTGGCTTTCCCGACTCGCTAGCTCAATTTGATCAGGAGTTATTGACGAAAAACTCTTATTATCCTAGTGACGTCATAAATGACGTCACGTAAGGCCAATAATGCAAAAGTGAAGCATCGAACCTTGCAAGGAGTGCATGAAATCACGATTCCGTGTGCTTGAGATAGTTTATTAGGCTGGAGCCTGTTCGGCCGCGCCGCCCCCCACCTTGGTCAGGTCACGCCGGGCGGCCGACTAGACATGTTCAAAGCTGAATTGACGGCAAATAGGCAAAAAGTGGCAGCTGAAACTTGCTCGCTTATGTTCAGAAATGTGCGTAGAGTTCAGCCATGCCCTATTCGTCATATCCATTTTTATCCATTTTGACATTTTCCAACTTCTTTATGAAATACTATTGTGAGAACGATACACATGCAGGGCTCCTGTTCTAACTCATTAAACTCAGAAACCATTCATTGAAAAGCTACCATGATAGCAGAAACAGCTTCATCATGAATTGTGCTATCCGGTGATATGCTATTTTCTCATATATCTTCTCGAAGCTTCCGTAAAATTTACATTGAAAACTGGACATATTTCTCAGTACCATAGCCCGATTTCAGGAACCGGAGCGTGGGTCTACTTTCGGCAGGGATATAAGTCCTCAAATGATAAAGTGGCTTAAAAATAAGGTTCTATCCGATAACTTCGGACAATTTCCTACCCATTGATAGGTATAAATAACAGTTTATCGAAAGTCGGGTTTTTGATTAAATTCGCGCTAATCTGGTATTCGGCAAGACTGTGCACTGGTCGGAAACGCCCTCACGAGAGGCCACGGGCGATTCCGGAGTTTCGGATTTTTTTTTATGTAGATCGATTTGAAATTGATCAAATTATTATAATTAGGCCAAAAAAAACTAATCCGGGTGACCAAAAATAACTGTAATCAGCCCCCGAAGATGGGGTATCCCAGAACTCGGAAACTGACGCGGAGCAAGAGGTTTCTTGAGCCGGATATTCAGAGTCTTATTGCTGATAGACACCAAATTGAAATCCCACATATTATGCATCAAAATGTTTGTTATGAAGTTTCCGACTGGTCAGTGCAAATTTTTTGGTATACTTTTTCCCCAACTACGATCTACTGTAGCTTTTTTATGAGGGCTCTCTTAGAGTGATTCTGGAATATAACTGCAAAGTTTAGGTAAGGAAACAACAGGTAGTCCCATCTAGTCCCACTCTGATTTTTTGTGAGATGAAGCAGGATTTAAATTTACACCAGGGTAACATAAAAGCTAACTGCGCATATTTGCGCAAAATTTGCAGGAGCCGCTATTCCTACCCAACTACCGCCCGCCCCGCCCCAGTTTCGGCTCGGCCGCCGCGCCCGGCTTACGCTGACCTGTGTGGCCTGCGGCCCTGCACGCATCCATGCGTAGTTGACTGGTCATTAAAAACAGACGCGCTTGAGTTTATGAATTTTGTGGAAAGCGCATACAATATGGTTTTATTATTGCATTTATGTATGTATTGACATCAAAAGCCTTCTACGTATTGCGTGGCGATTACGGCTTGCATTTAGAGAACCTTGCTATTAGTAACCATCACTCGGCTGAAGAAAGTGGAAATTGAGACCTTCGTGAATATAAGACGCTGCGAATATAGGACACCTGTCACTGGCGTCAGGTTACCTTGGGCCGTCTTTTTACATTAGATCACAATTCCGGTATTTAGCCCTGGCCGGACCGATTGGTTTTCTTTATTGACCGGGGAGGGTTGATACAACTCCCTCGCCGTTTCGCCTCTAATTGAGCTAGAGCCTCGCGGAAAAAACGAGCTTGTGTGCCGTTATAAGACGCAGCAAGTACTACCCGATTTAAGGTCTTAGGTCAGCCAGTGACCTCTTAGGTCAGGTAAGTGCCACAAGGCACGGGCTCGGTTTTTGGTTAATTACTTTGCCAAAAATGGTCGCACTGCCGCGATTTTGGCATCATCGTGCTTGTCTAGCTCAGGAGCGTCGAATGCTATACTTGGTGTTCGGGTGAAGTCAACTTAAGGCGTTAACCTCGGGTCAAGGTCAGGTCGGAGCCCCTCAGGTCACGAAAATGGTTGAAGGAGGACATATCGCATATCACTCGATTCGGCAGGTCTTCTCGAGTCCAATGGTGGCTTTCCCGACTCTCTAGCTCCATCTGATCAGGAGTTATTGACGAAAAACTTGTATGGCCTTACTGACGTCATAAATGACGTCACGCAAAGTCAACAATGCTAAATTGAAGCACCGGACCTTGCAAGGAGTGCATGAAACCATTCCCGGTGCCCGAATAGCAGCTTCCAATTTCCCTTGTTCACTTAAAGTGGTGCTAAATCCTGTATTATACTCAATTATGACGTCATAACTTAACAGATTCACGTCATATATTTAGTGCTTGACATCCAAATGATAGCTTACATATGACAGAGAAGGTATGCAAAGTTTTATGAAGTTTGCTTCACTAGTTGTGGAATAACAAGCAAAAAACTTTTGCGGAAAGGCCGCTGGCCTCTCGCTGGAGCGTTTCCGACCAGTGTGCGCCGTGCCGCGCCGTCTGCGAGGGACCTGACCCTCCTGCCGGCAGAGGTTTCTCCAGGTGTCTCCAAGGAGCCATCGTAGCGCTAAGGGTGTGCTCCGCATACACATGCATTGATTTTCGCCCTTACTAGCAGGGCCGCTGGCACGCGTTGGCAGCGCCCCGCGGGCATTTTTTCACTTAGGGTCATTTTGTGGTAAGGAGGATCAGAAAATCACCCTTCCAACTTTCTCCAGGCCTGGGTGTTTTATCGAGCGCGCCTGAAAACGCACAGTGGATCGGAATCACACTTCGTTTGCGTTACTTCGTATAAGGTAATACGATCAAAAGTGCGCTCTTTTCTCAATCAATAAGGACAAGTGCGTTAAAACACACTTATAAAGTTTTAAGTTAAAAGCTTTAAAATGCTAAATTTCAACATTTCTACGCTGATGATAATCGTTAGTTGTTTCAGACTTTGGCATGAAAACGTAGGCATTCAGATCCACCGTGTGACCGGTCACCGTATGCAGTAGTGTGATGGTGTGAGTTGGGGAGTCAAGGCCGTGTGGGGAGAAGGTGAGGAGATGCCGGTGTGCCGACGCGGCAATTGGCAGTGATTAGACAGTTGTGCATGCATTGTTCATCTAGCATATCATTTGCTTGGGCAAATTTATAGGCATGGCGCCTGTTTATCCGTCTAATTCAAAGGAAAGGTGTGAGTACCAATACTGGTCGTACTTTTCATAGTCATAGTCCAGGTCCTGAAATGACTGGCACCTGAAATTTTCAGGATATGTCGCAAGAGGCTCATTCCCAGACGTGCCAAATTTTGCGGCGCTACGCGACACCACCTTTTACGCTATTCGCGAAAAAAAAAACTTAGGAAGGCTGCATCCCCCCTCCCGCCAGGCGAGGGCTAAGTTGGAGACAGTGATGGGACTAAGATGTTCGTTGGAGCAACTCCAAGCATTTTATCGACCTCTGTGGACAGCGGGAAAAGTTATGGTTTCTCTCATATCCCGGGTGTCTATCGAAAATAAGCTGGTCGGGTTAGAGATGTGAATAGATCATCAGAGTTGCTCTGACAAATATGGATATTGAACAGTTTGGATAAACTTCCAACGCCCAACTAGTATCCTGAACTATGTGTTCCGGGTTCCCACAAAAGTAAATATCAATAAAGCAGCGCCCCTCCAAGCAAATTGGTAACTCAATGCGTCTGCTGATGTTGGGTCGCGGATTTACGACTGGAAGTCCGTGACCTGATCAGCTCTGATGTCCCATCGAAGCACCAGCCCCGAACCAGTGCCGAACACTCATAAACTGCTGAGCTGTTACCAGGGTGACTGGAGACTACGGTCGATTTTACTGCGGGGGTTATAGGCCAAGCGACAGGTCACAGAGACATATCCCGCGCCGGGCCGAGGGGGGTGTTCATGAACACCCCCCTGCGGTTTTTCGCAGATATCTCAAAAACGGCGGCGCTCCGCGCCGCCGTTTTTGGTACACCTGGTCGGGCATCTTTTCCGCACATGTTGTGCAAATTTCAGATCCAGGTCGCCTTAGGTCAGGTCACCAGGTCACGCCAAGTGACCTCACTTCAGAAAAATAATAATGCTCGTCATAGCTACACCGATTGATTGATTGCCTTGAAACTTTCAGCGATTGATAAGAGCAACAATATCTATAAAATGTATATCTCGGAATTTTGATATCGGTGACCTAAGGTCAGGTCAATTTTGCGACCTCTCCATTATAAGTCAATGAGAGAAAATTGAAAAGCGTCTGTTTTGCACGAACGCTATTCTAGACACTCTCAAACATCGAGATGTAGGTAAAATTGACACACTGAACCGGAAAATGGCAACTGTGACCCCTGGTTATGTCCCCCAGGTCATCTCAGGTCACGAACAGAATCTAAGTTTTTCGCTAATAACTTCTGATAGAGGCGTGCTAGAGCGCTGAAAACGCCTTAGATGTGTTCGGCTCGACGTTGCGGATCGACTGATATGCCTGACCTTTTCCGGTCAGGTCATGACCTTGACCTGAGGTCAAATTTTCAAGTTGACCTTTCAAGGTCAAATTATATTGTTGCGTTCACTCACCGAGCACTCGTCGATAACTGCCGCGTCCGTGCGGCGCTGGCCCGCGCGGAGCGGGACGGGGCTGTGACCTCCAGTACCCCGGGGCAAGGTCAGCTGGCGGTCGGATGATCGTTCGGTCACGCGCAGGGGCGGTCGCGCGCGCACAGTGAGGGGAGGCCGAAGTGTGACCGCCACACACCTCCCTCCCCACTTCCAGCTACATCTTCGTGTAGGTGAGCCGATCAGGCTCGTTGCGGTTTCGCAGCGGGTAGCGGTTCAGCTGCGGCGGGGAGCAGGTCTCAGATTCAGCAGGCTCCTCGGTGGGCTCATCCTCAGCAGCCCTCGGTCCGTGAGAACCGTCCGGTACCGCGCCATGACGCAGGTCTTCCACGGCCAGGTCCACGAACGAGTCCGGGCGGGTCTCGTCAGCCCGACGTGCAGGCGCCGGCGCCGGCAGGACGGGGGCCGGGGTGCCGGCGTCCGAGCTGCAGTCCTCAGAGAGCAGTCGGTCAGGCCTCACTGGACAGGCACGCAGGCGGTCGTGGTGCACGATCATAGACCGCCTCCTGCCGTCTACTTCCCTCACTCGGTAGGTCACTTCGCTCTTCAACTGGAGAACCTCGAACGGTCCTATCCACTTGTTGGACAGCTTCGGACTGACGCCTACCTTCCTGTTCAGGTTTGACACCATGACGAGGTCCCCCGGAGCGTGCTGACTGAACCTGACGGTCTGTTTCTGTCTGTAGGCGCGCCTGCTGGACTCAACCTTCTCCTTCACCTCATGGCGCAGCTCGTCCAGTTCTTGGAGGCGTGATGCTATCTGGCTGTCATCTCGGGCGCGACCTGCCGCGAGATCTGTTGGAGTCGTGGCCTCATAGCCGAGCAGCAGCATATGTGGAGTCTGTCCCGTTGTTTCATGTACGCTTGTCCGGTAAGCCGCCATGACCTCCGGGAGCCGTGCATCCCAGTCAGCGTGATTTGTCGACACGTAGGACCGGAGCATGTTGCCGAGTGTTCTCATGAACCGTTCCGCTTGCGGGTTTCCTTGTGGATGATGGGGAGTTGTCCGACTTTTCTGGATGCCGAACCTTGCACACAGCATGCGGAAGAGCTCAGACTCAAACTGCTTCCCTTGGTCTGAGTGGATCTGACGCATGGCGCCGAAGCGACAGATGATCTCGTCCATGAGGACCTTGCACACGCTCTCGGCGTCCTGACGCTCCATCGGGAACGCTTCCGTCCACTTCGTTGCCTGATCTGTGACAACGAGTATGTACTTGTTACCCCTCCGACTGGGCGAGAATGGTCCGCAGATGTCAACTGACACGAAGTCCCACGGCCGCAGCGGAACAGGCAACGGCTGATGTGGGGCCTTGTCGCGCTGGTCTGGCTGCTTCACCTGGAGACACACCTGACAGGAACGGCACCAGTCGGAGACATCCGCAGTCATCGTGACCCAGAAGAACCGGTCTCTTACCCTATCCAGAGTGCGCCTCCCTCCTTGATGGCCAGACATGGGGTCATCATGCGCCAGCCTCAGCACAGCCGGCACCAGGTGTGCCGGCACGACAACTTGCTCGCGCTCTCGGCCGCGGCACCTGTATCTGTTGATCAGTAGTCCGGCTTCGATCTTCAACGCGTCTCTTCTCCTCCAAAGCCGTCGTGCTCCTTCCGGAGCGGTCTGGGCGAGCCTGCCGATCGCGATGCCGTCCTTGACACAGCGCAGAGCCTCGTCCCGCTCCTGCTCCTCCGGTGTCACCAGAGCCGTGTCTGTCAGACGCACGGCGCTGACCGGCGCACGGGACAGCGCGTCGGCATGGGGAATGGACTTCCCGGCGACGTGTTGGATGTCGAGCTCGAACTCAGACAGCTTCAGAGCCCACCTGGCGAGACGTCCCTTCAGCTTGTTGGAGGTGGAGAGAGCCAGCAGTGGGTTGTGATCCGTTCTGAGCACGCAACGCCTCCCGTATATGTAGACCCTGAAGTGTTCCACGGCCCAGACCAGTCCAAGACACTCCTTCTCCGTGGTCGAGTAGTTACGTTCGGCCTTTGCCAACACTCGGCTGGCAAACGCGACGGGCCGGCCATTCTGAGACAGGATCGCGGAGATCCCAACATCGGAGGCATCAGTCGTCAGCTCGAAGTCGCTGTCCATCTTGGGATACGCCAGGACTGGCGCAGTCACCAGAACGCCTCTCAGTTGTTGGAACGCACTGTCACACTCTGTAGTCCATCTGAAGCCGTTCTTGAAAGTACGGTCTGCCTTCCTCTCCAACAGTCTCAGCAGCGGCTTGGCCATGTCGGCGTACTTGGGACAGAAGCGCCGATAGTAGGATGTCAGACCGATGAACCTCTGAAGTTCCTCGTGCGATGCTGGCGTCGGGTAGTCGCTTACGGCCTTGAGCTTGTCTGGATCAGGGCGGATGCCGTCCTGGGTCACGAGGTACCCCAGGTAGCGTACCTCCTTCTTGGCGAAACTACACTTCCCCAGCTTCAAGAGCAGATTGGCGTCCGCGAATCTCCCCAGGATGTCGTCCAGTCGTTTCAGGTGCGTGTCGAAGTCCTTCGACCATAGGATGACATCGTCCACGTACGACAGGGTGTATAGCCAGTTCGAGTCCGCCAGAAGCATCTGGAGCGCCATCTGCAGCGTTGCGCCTGAGTTCTTCTGCCCCATGGGCATCCTCAGCCACTCGTAATGGCCGCTGTGGGTCGAGAACGCTGTCTTCTCGATGTCACGCTCGTCCATCTTGAACTGCCAGTATCCGCTGGCCAGGTCCAGTGTGGTGAAGAAGCTGTTGTTCTGCAGACAGTCCAGGGCGTCGTCGATCCGGACCAGCGGGTGTGCGTCGAACTCGGTCACTTTGTTGAGGCCTCGGTAGTCGATGGTGAGCCGACTGCTACCGTCCTTCTTCTTGCACATGACGACGGGCGCGCTCCACGGGCTGTGGCTTCTGCGGATGAGTCCTTTCCGCATTAGGTCCTCACAGAACTCTTCGGTCTTCCGTCGGGTCTCCCAGTCGGTTCTGCGCGGGGGTATCCGGATGGGCAGCTGATGCTGGTCCTTCAGGCGTATGCGGTGCTTCACCAGGTCGCACATACCGACCTCTCCCCGTACGGAGAACGCGCCGCTGCGTCGCAGCAGGACCGCCGCCAGGGCACGGCGCTGCTCGTCCGTCACATCCGACTCGGCGACCTTGCTGCGGACCATGTCTTCCAGCTGTCGCTCTCTTGCCTCCCTTTCCTCCCGGCTGAGATCGCTCAGCGGCGAGGCACGCACTGTCGGCGGATCCGCGTAGCCGACACATCGGGCGACAGTGCACGACTTGTACAACTTCACTGCACTTCGACCCGGGTTACACAGCCGCAACTGAACAGCGCTGTCTGTCCTGATGACGTCCACAGAGCTCGAGACGCAGAGGCTGTTCCCGTAGCGTCGTGTGAACTTGCTGTCCTCGACCAAGGTGATGTGCTGCCCGGGTGAACATGCAGTGTCGGCCCGCACTCTGCCCGCCAGCAGAACCTCAGACGCCGCGGGGATGGTGACGTCCGCGGTGAGCTCGACTGGGTGTCCGTCGGTAGCCGGTGCACCGGCCGCGGCTGGGCCGCCAGCGTCGCGGCTCTCCATAGCCGCAACTGCAGCTGGGCCGCCGGGTACCACCGCCCTCTCGCCGAGGCCGCGTCCGCCGGTCACACGCCTGTCGGCCGTAGAGTTCTCCGTCAGTCGCATAGTCATGTGCAAGAAGTCGAGCGCCACCTCGCCATACAGGGACAAGAAGTCATTGCCGAGGACGCATTCGGTGTTCACACTGTCAACAATCAGTACCGTGTGACGCCGCGGCGGCAGGTGACCACACTCGACGGTTGCATCAACAGTCCCCCTCACCTTCAACGGCGTGCCATCAATAGTCACCGGTGCCGATGCAGGGTGCACGAGGGGTCGGAACGCTTTGCACCCTACCGCCGGGCAGCTGCTGGTGACGAACGTGACGTCACTGCCAGTGTCAGCAAGCCACGTGACGCGGACGCCGTCGATGGCGCCCCGGATCAGCGGAGTCGTCCGAGCCACCCTAGAAGAGGCTACTACAGCGGGGACCGAGGAGCGGCGGCTCACATCCTCCTCGGTCCGTTCCCGTTTCCCGACCGCCGGTCTGCTGGGCGTTGGTACGGACAGTCAGAGCGCCAGTGGGAGAGTTCACCGCAGTTGAAGCAGCCCTCCTCCCTCCGACGGCTCGGTGTTCGGCGCCTGTTGGACGAACGGGACGAGCGGTTGTAGTCGCGGCTGGGACGGAATACGCGACATGCCTGCATCTGCTCCTCCAGCATCTGGATCTTGTCGGACAGCGCCGACAGCACCGAAGTCTCGCTGGGCTGAGGTTGAGAGCCGGTACTCCACGCGTCCGACTGTTCTCCTCTCGGGGCACCATGGACGGCCCCCACAGATGCGCCGCCTCCCGTTGACGTCTCGATCTGCTCCAGCTTTCTCGCCTCCAAGAGAACCGTCTCTGTCGACCACGTTGGTTGGTAGAACGAAAGTATGTGTTTCCTCGACTTTTCTCCGATGCCCATCAGAAACCGATCCTTCACCAGCCGCTGGCGGTATGTGGCGTCCTCCCACTCGGGGTAGGCGCGAGCACACAACGTTTCCAGATCGTACAGGAACGTCGCCAGTGATTCGCCGGGCCTGCGAATACGCTGATGAAACTCCAGCGCGTACTGAACAGCGAGTCCGGGAGAGTCGAACTCGGCATTCAACTTCTCGCACAGTTTCTTCCAGCTGTTCCTGTCGCCGTCGGAGAGGCGCATCGCGAAGTCGAATGCCCGACCGGTGATCGCCGGGAGCGCCATCACCGCCGTAGTTTCGTCACTGAAATCGCTGGAGGTCTTCTGTTCCGGTTTTGAACTGTCCCAGTTGCAAGCACGGGCAATCACTTCTATCTTGCTGATCCACGTTTTTACATTACCACTGCCGTCAAATTCCGGTAAACGGTAATTCTTCGCCATAGCCATGGCTCCGTTGCAGTTTTCCGCTGCCACCACGTGTTGCGTTCACTCACCGAGCACTCGTCGATAACTGCCGCGTCCGTGCGGCGCTGGCCCGCGCGGAGCGGGACGGGGCTGTGACCTCCAGTACCCCGGGGCAAGGTCAGCTGGCGGTCGGATGATCGTTCGGTCACGCGCAGGGGCGGTCGCGCGCGCACAGTGAGGGGAGGCCGAAGTGTGACCGCCACAATATAATAGTTCATTCGACGCGTCTCGACGAGAGGAACACGATGCTAGCAAAAGTAATGTCATGACTCTTTTGAGTCAAAAGTTATTGCCGAAAAACGTTTTTCGTAAAACGGCTATTTTTGGAGTTTTTGCCCTCTGGAGGCTAAACCGTTGACCTGAGGTCAAATCTGAAAACATTACTCAGAAAGGTCTGTAAAAGGGCTATCGAATGCGTTTTTCGGCGGCGCTGTACCTCTATCGGTTTCCGAGATAGCCGTTGGCGGTTTCCAAAATGTTGAAATAGTCAACATTTTACCTTTGGTGACCTCTGGTGACCTGACCTTTGACCTGACCCAAAAAATGACTGAAGTGTTTTCGTCCTTATTTTGAACGTTCTTTCGATTGCCGCTTACCGCGTGTCGCTACGTGGCCCAGGAGCCGAGTTAGAAGGGGGGATGTTCAGACACCCCCCCCGGCCCGGCGCGGAATCTCAGAGCACCGGCCCCGGGCCCGGCACGGGATATGAATCGACGGGATGACTTGCTCGGTAGGTACCAAGCTAAGTTTATGCTTATCATCTTATGATGCAGTTGAATTGGTATATTATGGGATGGGACTTGCGGTGGATGAACCGCCATGATCGAAACTCAAAGAGGTGAAGAGACCTCTGGATACCACGGACAAGTACACATGGTATATCTGAGGTCCAACGTACCTAGATTATTGAGTGTCCCAGACTACGCCTGTAGGCCTTCCCAGGCTGGCGGGCGGCTCCCGTGGGCCTTATGCCGAGGGCCCGCACGCATATATTTTTTTGCGAACCACATCGGTTTCTGATGGGCCCCGCCGGCTTCTGAGCGTCCGGTACCGAGCTCTGAGGGCCAATGCCAGCTTCTGGACCCACGTCGGCCTCTGGTAGCCCACACTGGTCTTTCCCGTCCCCAGCGACAGACCACCAAGCTGAGCTTACGATCACCCAGAATGGGAGCCTACTTCATTACGATTCGGAGCTACTCTCGCCGCACACCGGTGACCGTCCAACCAGAATTATACTCCGGCAAGATACTCCGGATGATGACTGGGAAACTGACCCTGATTTCGGCAACGACGTCAGCGAGCAGGAACAAGCTGGACGTTGCGTAGTGAGGACGACGACAGGTAGAAACAACAGATTGACGCCCCGAGGACAGAAGCAACAGATTGCTACGTAAAGGAGAATATGCGAGACCGGAGACACGCAGTTATTGAAGCATGCAGTGCCGGCTTGAATCGAGCCTGACTGAGAGCGCGCAGGTCCGCCGGCAGCTCGTTGTACCCTGACACCGCAGAGTACAGAAAACGGCGACGTCCGGACTCTGACCTGACAGTGGGGGTCACAAGCATGTCATTGTACCTGGTATCCCGCCCGTGTACACTCTGCCGGGTGACTAGACAGGTGGCGAACTGCTGCGGCTCTGACGTGGCCAGCATTTTGTTCACCAGCACGATGGATTGGTACCTGAACAAGCTCTCGGTGTTAAGCCAGCCGAGTTCGTTGATAACATCGCTCACCCGATCATACTTCCTAGCCTGAGACGACTCGTGCAGCAAACCTAACCAGCTTTTGAAGTCGTTTACGCTGGGTTACATTGCTGGCACCGTAAACGGACAGACAGTACCTAATAATCGACAAGACGAGCCCCTGCACCAACGTTACCATGACTGTCGCTGGGAGACTGCTGGGGGGATCCATGTGATCGCAAGGCACCTCGCAGTTGCGATCAAACGTAAGTTGAATCGGAACAGATATTGGAGGGATCCATCACATCGTAGGCTAAGTAGATGCGCAAGTTGTATCGCAAATGGTGAAGATACGAACTAACTTTACGAATCTTCTCGGTCGATCGGAAGGCCGATCGTAGCGAAGCTTTACCTCTTTCTCAAGAGAAAAATATAAGAAATTTTCAAAATTTTCACAAAACCGAAATATATGTTAAACAAATATGGTTGATGAACACGTGTGCAAAATTTGAAGTCGATTTCTTCAAAAATGGCTGCGCTAGAGCGTTTGAAATTTACACGTTGAAAACGGTCACTTTCACGTCATTTTTGTAATTATTTTTTTCAATTTTGAAATTTAAAAAATGTTTTCGGCAATTTTTCGCGTTAATTGCAAAAATCTGACCAAAACATGTATCGCACCATCAATGATCCGATACGCCATCAGAGGCCGCGCCGCGGACAGGTGGGCGCGGCGATACCTAGGCCGCGTGGGGGTTACACTGGTGTTCGGGAAGGGCTATGTCAACGCGAGGCAGGCCGCGGGGGAGCCGGTTGCGGCGCCGGTCCGTATTTGTCGGCGCCTAGCAGTGCAGCGGTGCGTTTGTGGCGGAGGGAGGGGAAGCGGTGTAGTGTCGGCAAGGCCACACACAGGAGAGGGCACACGGACCTCCCCCCATTCGAGTTGGGGCCCCTAATCTTTAGACCGCCGAAGACCATGTAAAATGAACTGAAATAATGATTAAAAAGACCGGGAGGGCCCATCTCGTTCCCCAGCAGGCCCATACGAGTCCATAAATGCCCAGTAGCGCAGCCAGGGGTATTGTGGTGAAGTTTCAATGGCCCTCAAAAGACCTCAAAGGGCCCACAGATGGGTTCACCGGGTCCTCAGATGGTCTCGAAGGGCCCTCGGTTAGCGTCAAATGGCCCTCATCTGGTGTCAAAGGGCCCTCAGATGGCCAAATGAAGGGCCACAAGATGGCCTCAAAGGGCCCTCAGATGGGTTCAAAGGGCTCTCAGCCAACGTTAAACCTACCTCAGAAGACCTTAAAGGGCGTCAAAGGGCCCTAAACCTGCGTCAGAGGGCCCTGAGCTCGCGTCAAACGACCCTCCGAAGGCCTTAAAGAGTCCTTAGCTTGTGTCAGAGGGCCCCCAGCTGGTGTCAGTGAGCCCTCCTCAGCTGGCGCCAAAAGTCCATCTGAAGGCCTCAAACGGTCGTCAGCTGGAGTACAACGGTCCTCAGATGCCGTCACGCGGCCCTCAAAAGCCTCAAGGAGCTCTTATAAGGTCTCAAAGGGCCCTCATTTGGCCTCAAAAGGCCCTCCGCTAGCGTTAACCGGACTTCAGAAGGCCTTAAAGGGCCCTTATCTGGTGTCAGAGGGCCCCCAGCTAGTGTCAGAGGGCCTCCCGGCCCTCAGTTGGCGCAAAATGGCCATCAGAAGGCCTCAAACGGTCCGTAACTGGAGTCCGACCGCAACGGTCCTCAGGTGGCGTCAAGCGGCCCTCAAAAAGCCTCAAAGGCCGCTTAGAAGGCAGCAAAGGGCCCTCATATGACCCCAAAGGGTCCTCTGCTGGCGTCAAACGGACCTCAGAAGGTCTCAAAGGGCGTCAAAGGGCCCTGAGCTCGTGTCAAATATAAAAGCGCCCTTAGCTGGTGTCAGGAGGCCCCCAGTTGGTGTCAGCGTGCCCTCAGCTGGTGTCAGAGAGCCCTCAGTTGGCATCTACTGGCCATCAGAAGGCCTCAAACGGTCCTCAGATGGCGTCCAACGGTCCTCAGCTGACGTTAAGAGGCCCTCAAAAAGGCCTCAAAGACCAGGGCATATTTTAACATACTGACTGCGTCCCATTTTGGGACGCAGCCCCCTGCCTTTGGGACGTAGCCCTCGCGAAATTTGGACCACTGCGTCCCACACTGAAATGCCACGGTTTCAGCCGCAAAGTGCGAGCAAAAATAAGTAACATGCCTCAGTCTTTTACTGTGTAAAAGATGTTGGCTTTCCGATTGCTTTGTGCCCTGATTTACTATGTACCTAAGCACATACATGCCCTCTCCAGTCCTTGTGCCCTGCCCTACCCTTGGTCATACACCTTATTATGTTCTTCCCTACTATACCCCTAGGATATGTGCCCTGCCCAGTGCCCTGTCCTTAGGTCTTTTACCTTGCCCTGCCCTTTCTTCAGGCCCTGTGCCCTGCTCTGCATTCAGGCCCTGTGCCCCGCTCTGCCCTGCCCTCAAACACGATACTTTATACATTCTGCCTGGAAATTTGATGCGCTGCCTTCCCGTCTTTTGGCCCCGTGCCCTGCCCTACCCTAGTTTGGGCCCCTGCCCTTCTCTGCCCTCAAGCCTTGTGACACGTCCTACTATCAGACCCCGTGCCGCTGCCTTGTCTTCAGGTACTGTGCCCTGCCCTGCCATCAGGCCTTGTGCCTTCCCATGTCCTCATGCCCCGGCCCCGCGCCCATCCTCGAGCCTAATGCCTTGCCCTGCCTCAGGCCCTGCCCTGTCATGTTCTGCTTCCAGGCCTCATGTGCATTGCCCTGCCCTTAGACCCTGTGCCCTATTCTGCCATTAAGCCTTATGCGTTGTATCGCCCTCAGGCCCGTGCCCTGCCTCGCCCTAAGTTGCTGTGCTCTGCTCTGTCGTCAGGCCTTGTGCCGTCCCATGCCATCAGACCCTGTGTCCTACTCTGCCCTCAAGCCCTGTATTCTGCATTGCCCTAAGGTCTCGTGTCCCATGCCCGCTCTCAGGCGCTGTGCCCTGCCGTGTCATCAGGCCCTGTGGTGTCTCCCGCCCTCAGATCCCGTGCCGTTTCCAGTCCTCATGCCCCGTGCCCTTACCTGTCCTCAGAACCTGTGCTTTGTTCTGCCTTTATGCCCTGAGCCTTGCCCTGCCCTCAGGCCCCATACCCTGGCCCTGTTTCACCGGTGATAGCAGCACGCTGCTATTACACGTGTCAAATTGGGTTTCCATGGAGACATCAACAGGCCCATTGCTCAAACACTACCACAAGTATGACGTCAGCTCGCGGAATTTGATAGCAGCGTCCGTGAAACACCGCCCACGTCTTGTCATACCTTCGGGGCCCGAAGGTATGACAAGACGTGCGCGGTGTTTCGGGTCTTGTGCCATACCTCTGTCTTATGTCTTGCTCTACCTTTAGGTACTATTTCTTGCCCTGCTCTAAGATCCTGCGTGTTGCCCTGCCATCAGGTGTGTTGACCATCAGGTGTTCTAAGGCCCTGTGTCTTGCACTACTCTCCGGCCTTGTGTAATGATAGCCTCAGACCCGCGCCTTGCCTTGCCCTCGGACCCTGCATCCTACCCAGCCCTCAAGTATCCGTCTTATCTTAGCTTCATGGCCTGTGCCTGCCCTGTCCTTAGGGCTCAGACTCTGTGTCCTGCCCTTCCCTAAAGTCCTGTTTAGAGATGTCAAGCTGGAGCCCGCAGGCCCGGAGCCTGGCCCAAAATCCGGCCCTACAGGGCTATTGCATGCACAGTGGATTGTATCATTGTTTTGAGGTACCTCATCGAAACGCATCGACTGATATGCGACATGATCTATCTTGGTCACGAAATGACCTTAATGTGAGGTCAAGTTCTGACCTTGACATTTCGAGGTAAAAATGAGAGAAGAACGATCGTGCAAACGAAAATTCTCTACATTTTTTAGTTCAAAAGCTTTTCATGAAACCTATATTGACAAAATTGTAATTTTACCCGTTTTTGGCTATGGAGCCTTAACCGTTGATCTGAACTTAATTTTGACGAAATATTGACGAAAGAGCTGTTCAAGATATATCGATTGCTTTTCTCCTATCGATTGCGCCCTCCTAGCTATCATAGTTTTTGAGATGCATGCACGTTTTCCGAAAAAAAGTATCGCATCATTGCGAAGTTTGACATTTGATGGCATACGGTCAGATCAGGGCCGTCATGGCCGTCTGGCCATAGGAGGATATAGAGGGGGCCACGGGGCCATGCTCCTCCCCCCCCCCCAAAGCGCCCGGAAATGGCACAAAATCGACACATTTCTGGGCATAATAATTAAACAAAGGAACTTCCATTGGGAAAAGTTTGGGTTGTATTACATGATATGCAGTAAGGAAGCGAAATCCGAAGCATCCAATTCCAGAGCATCCGTTCATCCAAAGCATTAATCTATGATGGATTTTTTATGTAGCTTTAAAATCCGATGATTTCTTGTCACAACTTAGGTGGGTACTGTTTGACCTTACGTCATCTAATTATTTCAAACACATGGTATCTTCAATGCAAATTGGCAATGTTTCACACGTCAATTTCTATTTTGAATCGATTGATAAGGGTGTAAAACGCATGAAGAGGCGTATGTATCAATCATGTGCATATTCATTTTTATTCTCTAAGCATAGGTACAATTTGGTGCGTCATGGGAGGTCAAACACGCCCAACGCCGTTCAGGAAAACGAGTGACTAACAACAATGTAAATGTCATTATATCGCCGGTCCGCCTTTTGAATGCGGATAAAGAACGCACTACGACTGGGCGAATTTCGAGACTGGCAAAAGCAATCACAGCCCGCTCCCAATATCCCGCTTGCAGTGCCCCTCCACCAGCACAGTACACAATGTATCTGTACATTATCTCACTTGCATTATATACTATTTCGCTTGCAATGTGCCCTTTCCGATCAAAGCGTGTGCCCTATGCCACCTTTGGGACGCAGTGAAAAATCCTTAAAATATGCCCTGTCAAAGACCCCTCGGCTGCTGAAGAGGCCCTTAGCCTCAAAGGAAACTCAAGAGACGTTAAACGGCCCTAAAAAGGCTTGAAAGGGCCCTCTGCTGGTGGCAAAGGGCTCGCATATGACATCAATAACAGCTTTGTCAAAAAACGGACCTGAGAGACCTTGCCGGTCCCTGGTTATAAGGGACTCCTGTCTCTTGCAGTAACCTGAGTGGCCCACGTTTACTGAGGGGCCCCTGGTTATTGAAAGAGTAGTGGTTAGAGAAAGAGAAAGAGAAAGAGTCCCTGGTTACTGGAAGGACCCCTGGTTATCAGAGGGTTCTCTGGTCACCTGGTGGGTCCCTGATCAATTGAGACCTCCCGATCATCTGAGCGCCCCCTGATTGCCTTGGTCTTGGCGTTGGCGTACAGTTTAAAGTCGTCGGCACACTGCGGCCTCCTCTTTCTCAACAAGTCCCTCTATTTCTTCTGCAGCGAGGGCGATTTCGTCAAAATACTCCTCCATCGCGAAGCCTCGTGCGCAGACGCAGTCTTCGGGGCGCTCGCTGCGCCAACTCTTGACGCCAACTGACGGGCTCCAAATGGAACAGATGGACTCCGAAACGAACGTGGGAATGCCGACACATGATCCCTCCAAATTTACAGAGGAGGAGATGTCCCTGACAGCCCATTTGCAATAGGGGTCACTTTTACACTATAGACGTATGGGGAATTCGACCTTATCGACATGGTACTACGAGGTCAGCTGATCTGCTTGGCATTTAAATCGTAGTAAAACTGGCATTTAAACGCTGCGAAACAACTTACGTGCAACGTAGCTCCGATTTGCCGCTCTTTCTTTTTCATCCCTCCGATTTTCTTCCGATCAAGAGAAGTTTCGTACCGAGAGAAGTTTCGCAGCCACGTCCAATATAACTTACGATAGCACGGATCCCCCCATGTGTCTACTGTGACTCAGGCCACACAAGGTACCGGTGCACCGCCGCATTTGTTTTTTATGTGGACTGACACAGGACACTTCGCAGTGAAAATTCGTTTGCCCTTTCGCTTTTGCCGCCCCCCGCCCCCCTCCAGTGGTGACATTTTTACCCTGACTGGGGAGGGGGGATCAGGCCGGTGACTGCGGGGGTTTGCCCCCCCCCCCCCCAGTTAACATGTTAGACGAGGCGCTGGAACAAGAAAGGGTGCACACTGCAGAACCAGAACCGCCTCGCCTCGATATTGATATGTCACGATCTTTACTTGGCCAAGTTCACCCAGAACTTACCTGCTTTTCTAATCAAAACCAAAATATTATATGAAGGAAAACGATTGCATTTTGAAAATACTTAGCAATTCAATTAAAGGGACCCTCCCACCTTCAAAAAAGTTAATGAATTGGCACGAAAGTGATGTCGCTCGGTTCAGAAAGAGCGAAAACGAATATCTACCAAATTTCATCGAAAAATATTCACCGGTTTTCAAGATATTAGACTTTTACTTTTGTTTACTTTTTGGGATCTCCGCTGTTCCTAGCGACTTTATTTGAAAGTGCGGCATTTGTTGCGCGCAAAGCAGCATATACCACCGCGTGCTACAAAACGTTTTAGTCTAACATTTAACGGACGTTCGAAAGCCTGATGACGTCATCAGATTCCCGTAATGGTTAAGAGATAGGGACCACGCTGGTCCCACCCTGCAAGTAAAGGGAAGCAATTTCTTGAACACCATAAAGCTGCGGGGGTTGCGACCAGGATAAATGGTGGTTTCTGAGCCTGGCCGCAAACTTGGCTATCTCAACTCAAAACTAATGTTAAAGGAAACAGTCCACTTTCCTGAAATCAGTATTTTGCTATTGATTTATGATTTTTTATGCTCAAAATAACCATGAAATAAAATAAAACCTTTTTGTAAAAACAATTATTTTCTATATTTTAATATAGGACGAACTATATTCTATGTAAAATAATGTTTGACGCGGAAGCTTATTACGCATTGACCAATCATATTGCGTAGCTCAAACCTGCGCATACTGCATTGGCTGTAAGCAGCACGCTGATTGGCTGACGATGACGTGGCCGCATTCCTGTGCAAGGCACGCATTCCTCTACAAGGCACTCTTTTCGGAACGAGAAATGGAATATCTTCGTCTAGGGTGATCGTTGAGCCGTAAAAGCTCCTGATTTGTGCTAGTCTCAGCTCAAGCTACGAAACTGCTATTCCAGCTCAAAACCCCATGTTAAAAGTGAACTATTTCCTTTAAGGTGGGAGGGTCCCTTTAATAAAATTATCCGTCTTTTTTGTTTTCGTTGTCGTAATAACATCTTTGACTGCATACGTTTATTTAGCGACATCGTTTTAAACAGTTTTGACGCAGTTGATTCGAAAACTGCGCAAGTGTTTTTAGTGTTCGAAGATAGGTGGGTAAGCATTAGACTGCTAACGGAGTAAAAGTTTCTGGAATTTTCATTTGGAAAAATAAGATTTTTATATTCTCAAAAGATTATCTGAAAAATTAATTTATTTTGGAAAAAGTATAGCGTAATTAATTTATATTTAAGCGCTTTCCTCTTGCATTGCATTTGCGCACGCAGTCTATCTTTGCTACAATGCGACTGGACTGAACACGTTTGGTTATTTACAAGAGTGACGTTTGATGCGGTGTTGGGTGTGACGCTCCTGTCTTCTCTTCCGGCGCGGAGATAAGAGGCACTTGTCCCTTTTTAATTTTGATTTGACGAGGTCGAAACGTACACTGCTAAGAATGTGGCAGGCTACAGTTGGTCGAGATGTCAAGATCCAGCAAGATGCTCCGGATGATGACTGGGAAACTGACCCTGATTTCGTCAACGACGTCAGCGAGCAGGAACAAAGATGGGGAAGCAAGACAGTCGAAGGATCAGGAAGAACGGCAGGAAGTATTGAGTAAGCTATTTCCATATCCATAAGAAAATTTTGATTTTATGAGTCTTCACTTAATATGATAGTACGAGTTTATCTTCAAGCCAAAGATTCATCCAATCCAAATTAGGGATAATTTCTCGGAATTGACTTATTTTACAATAGGGGCCTGGGCCCTGGCCAGGGCAGTTAACTGTGCTTTGGGTGGCTCCACCTCTTTTAGTCCATTGATAAAACATTTAGGTTAGATTTATTCAAAAACATAGATAACATAAGCTAATCATCTGGAATTTTTCACAATTATTTTTGACAGTAGTGAGTCAGAGCTATTTGTTTTCATGTCTTACACAATTCATTATGTCAGCTGGACAACCAATGTGTTACTGACTGAATGTAAAACAATTCAATAGGTATTCAATTTGTTTTATTACATTACATTATTGATTAGTTGGTATTTATTTACTTTAGGTCCGCAAAACAGAGGGGTAAATAAAAGTCATTCACACGATACTCTAAGACATCCTGATTTCATTTCTAATACTTATTCCTTCTAGAAACTAATTTAAAAGCACCAGTACACTAGTATCACCAGTATCACCACCAATGGCCCCACCTCCGACCGGAACTGCACGCGTCAAAAGACCGTCTGCGCGGCGCATCCGCTACAAATCTGCTACAAATGGTCCAACCAAGGTTGAGCGAAATTACAGATGATAATAAATTGTAAGGAAAGTGACGTCAAAATAATCGCGGCGGAGCGGTGCAGTGCCGAAGGCAATGCCTTAGGAGAGATTACAGGCAATGGTAAGTCAAATATTTTTAGGTTAAGTGGTTGTGTATCTGGCTTCAGGCCGAAGGCCTGAAGCCTGATGCATAACCACTTAACCTAAAAATATTTGACTTACCATTGCTTGCAATCTATTCATGCAAGTCACTTTTTCCTTTTCCCCCAGTAGGCAAACATCAGTAGGTCAGGTTAGGTAAGGTTAGGTTATGTTCTGATCATTTTCTCATGCTCTATTACCTTTGCTAAATATTTTCTCTTTTTTATTCACCGTTTTTCTTGTGCTTTGGTATTATGACGTCATTTTCATAACGTCGAAAATTAATGAATATCCGCATCATTTTTTCTTTTATAGGGCAACGTTGTATGTTTCGTTTTCGTCGCGGAGGCGTGCTTTCTCTGGTGTGTATTGTGCAACAGTGCTGTGTAATGCGCTGGGGTTTTAGTATCTTATTTTACATTTTTGATGCATTTAAGCATCATATCTGAATTCAGGACATCAAATAGTGTAAGAATGTGCATTTTTTCTTGTTAAAAAAATATTGCGGACCTAAAGTAAATATTTACCGATTAGTTAAGCTGATTTTTTTTCCAAATAGCCACTTAAGTTTCTATTTAAATGATTTTTTTAACATTTTCTTTGTCAATCTTGCTTACAACATTTGCTAAGTTTACAATATTCCAATATATATGTAAAATAACATGCAATACCCTCACACAATATTCAGTTTTTACTCTGTTCACTATTGATTTTCAGTGAGGATTTTCAAGCAACAGCTGGAACACGTTAAGAACATCTTATGGGATAATGTTGTGCAGCCTAACCTAACCTACCTACATAGTCCATGATCTGATATGTTTCAGCATGAAAAAGCTGAGAGAAGAAACTGAAAGGGCTGATCAGGAGTTGAAGAAACAAGTTGGACCAAAAAGTTCCCATGGATATGGAGGGCAGTTTGGTGTTGAAAAAGACAGGTATGCTTACCTAAAGGTGACAGATCTCTCCCTCACTTTCTCTAGCCTTCTCTAGGCCCTTTCCCTCCTCTGACTAATCACTCTCTTCTCTCCTCTCCTCTCTCCCCCTCTCTCTCTCTTTCTCTCTCTTTCTCTCTCTTTTCTCTCTCTCTCTCTCTCTCTCTCTCTCTCTCTCTCTCTCTCTCTCTCTCTCTCTCTCTCTCTCTCTCTCTTTTCTCTCTCTCTCTCTCTCTCTCTCTCTCTCTCTCTCTCTCTCTCTCTCTCTCTCTCTCTCTCTCTCTCTCTCTCTCTCTCTCTCTCTCTCACCCACACACCCACACCCACACACACACCCACACTCCAGGATGCACAAGTGTTAATTGAGATGTAATATCCCCATATTATATCAACCTTTCCTAAAGCCACTGGCATACAGTTCCTTCACCATGTCTTGCAACAAGTTCCAAGTTCAAAACCATCTGGTCTAGCTAAAAGAAACCAATTTGCTTTTGTCGTTTATGTTGATGCATGTGAGCCACTTAGGTTATCCAGGAGGATTAGGTGAATATGGTGGTGTGACCACACATTTGCTTTTGACAGGTCAGGGCAGTGGCCAATGGCCTTGATGTTTCACATCAGTTTGAAATTTGAATAATTGGTTTGGTTAGGAGGCACCTCAGAAGCCTCTTTTTCCTGTATTATGTGGATTGTAAGCTGAGGATTCCTTTCTTTCAAGTATTTTTTAAGTGGCTCTAACCAACTGAGCCGGTCCCGTAGCTCAGTTGGTTAGAGCGTTGGACTCCGCGTGGTGAGAGCACGCGTTCCCGGTTATAACAGTCCGGGTTCGAAGCGCGACGGGCGCTCGACATTTATGGGCCTCCTGACAGGTATGGTTGCGGTTGGTGGCAGGCCGTAGCCAGGTGAAGTCAGCGAGGGGACCGGCCGTGCGCGGCTTTGTGCGCACGTTAAACTTTGGACTCTAAATTCTGCCATAGAATCGGAATTGCGCGATCGGAGGGTAGAGGGCAGGGTCATCGCAACAAGCTTCGCTTAGCGGTGGCTCTGTCCTTGTGAATCCTTCCCATCAAAAGGTTCGGACTAAATTTATAAAAAAAAATTTAATGGAATTTATTTAAAGCAACTCGAGGGGACGTGTTCGCCGTTTGAATAGCAATGGACCCATTCATCATGGTCTGATGCCCATATTCTCATCCCGGTCGGCTGCTGTATCAGGATGGACAAGTCGGCTGTCGGCCACGACTACCTGGAGAAGGTGGACAAGCACGCCTCTCAGAAGGACTACTCTACGGGCTTTGGCGGCAAGTTCGGCGTTCAGTCAGACCGCCAGGATAAATCGGCCGCCGGCTGGGACCATGTGGAGAAGCTGCAAAAACACGACAGTCAGAAAGGTGGGTGCTGCTCGAGAGTAGACGCGACGCAGGCTGGTGGTCGGTATTTCGGCTGTAGAGATGTGTTTGGAAAGAGGGGCTTTATTTGGTCCTTCCATTTAATTTTGTATATATTTTAATGGTAGTGTATGCATCATTTTCAGAAGCTGTGCATGCTGTCGGTTGTATATGTGCGTTTATTCATTGTTTTAATGCACTGTCATGTGTATTGATTTGCTAACTATGTGCCTGGTAGCTGCTTGTGTTAAATTTTCAAGGAATATGAGAGAATATCGTCTGTGGGAGTTTCATGGAAGCTTCAGCAAGTTTCATGTTTTAGTATCTAAATTATCATACTTGTACTTTTTATAGATGCAAGCTCCTCATTATGTCTTTACCATGTCCCTGTTGCCTGTTGAGTAGGTATCTTAGTGCTATGCAATGGTACTGTATATACGAGTATGTGTCGCGGTGTGCTGTTGTTTGGACCGGGTGACACTCCCCTGACCTTTTGAGGCCATCCCAGACTACAAGGCGGGCTTCGGCGGTCAGTTTGGCGTGCAGAAGGACCGACAGGACAAGTCGGCCGCCGGATGGGATCACGTCGAGAAGGTCGAAAAGCACTCGTCGCAGATCGGTAAACTCGCCCTTCCTGTCTGGCTGGTGTCGTCTTTCTAACAGCTCGGTTTACTACTGGACTGGTTGTCTTTGCTCGTCTGCAATTGTCCGTCTTTCCGCCTAACACCAGCGTCGACACACTGAGGATTAGATGGCTCGTGTCTTGCGAGTTCTTACCAGGGACCTGTCGGGCTGCAGGGCGGACGTCTCCGGTCTGCGTGCTCTATTATCTGCTTACATCTACGTACCCCTGTTTGCTATTTCATCTCACCCACTGACTTAGTATAGTCTACTGATTCCTCTCATTTACTGACACTGAACTCCCCTATAATGTTTCCTCTTACGCTACCGGCGTTGTGCTACTTGGCGTTAACTGGACACCTGTTATTTACTAACGCGCAACTCGAATGATTCCCTCCTAGTGCAACACGACTCGTTCTTCGCTTTGGTGAGCTCTGACTTTACAGGCGTGTCCGTCCTCCGATTCTGTCGTCTCTAATCACAGCCTTTTAGTTGTAGCTCCAAAATTACAGTGTAATGGAAACAATAACAAAAGCCGTTCTCAGCTGCATGCTACTGACAGCAATGGCCTCAGCTTTCGTTTGCTCTCGTGGAGTCCGGGAGGTGCTACTGAAATCAAAACACCGCAACTGCTTGACGTGTTCCTGATTCCTGGACTTGCTTCGGATTGAGCACTCCATATGCCGACCGCACAAACTAACGCGGGAAACTGTGGTAGATAAAACCCCGGTATGACTAATGTGTTCTGTCCCTACTTATCAATGCATTTAATATTATTTACTGGAAAATACTACTGTTGGATAAATGATATTGTCGACTTGAAAGTCAGTAGTGTAAGGATTAAGTGTGAGGACATTAGTGTAAGGACTAAGGAGAAATGTAGAGTGGCTAATGCGTGTTGCTCTTTTCGTCGCGGATTCTTTGATTTGCACTTTGGTATTTTCTTTCCCCGCTTTCGAATATGTGCTCGACTTGTAAGCAGAATGTAGCTAGTCCTTCCGATAATGTTTAAGTTTGCTTGTTTATGCTTACATATAGCTAGTTGAAAAGTTTATTCGAAAGGAAATCTTGGAATTGTTTCCTGTTTGTATATAAGCGTCATTTTTTATTTATTTTATTTATTATAATAACGTATTGCTGTCTAGTCCCATCTCTACATAGAATGCTTGATAAGCTGCGTATGTGGCTGACGCCTCCTATTTGTCCGTTCACCAGACTACTCGAGCGGCTTTGGTGGCAAATTTGGCGTTCAGAAGGACCGACAGGACAAATCAGCGGCCGGCTGGGACCATCTGGAGACCGTCGACAAACATGAGAGCCAAAAAGGTACGCTCCCGAGCACTACGTGCGTGTCACCTCAATTGGGTTGCCTTGTCTGAAATGTGTGCTTGTAACGTGTTCGCTGTAGGTAATTCAATCTGGGATTATATGACTTCCGTGCTTTGATCTTGTCGTAAACCCTTGTGAAACCTTTAGCAGTTTTTTATTGTGTTCCTTGCTTCGTTCTTTTGGCGACGAAATGCAACGCTGTTTCTTTTTATGCGTATATTTTTATATTGACTTCGCCTGCTGTGTACAGACTACAAGACCGGCTTTGGCGGCAAGTTCGGCGTTCAGACGGACCGCCAGGACAAGTCTGCCGCCGGCTGGGACCACATCGAGAAAGTGGAGAAACACGAGAGCCAAAAAGACTACGCTAAAGTGAGTCACAACTCTGGCACCTTGAAACTTCTCTGAGACTCGCGCACGATTGAATCGTTTCTTTTCGTTGTAATAAATCTGGCATCGGTGTTTATGATATTCTATGTTTGATTTTAGAACTCGCATTGTCTTCGTCTTCATCGTTTTTCACACTACTCGCTGTTCACAGGGCTTCGGTGGCAAGTTCGGCGTCCAGTCGGACAGACAGGACAAGTCTGCTCACGGGTTCGGTGAGGGTGGCGAGGAGCGAGTCGGCACCAACTATCAACCCACCAAGCCGGACAAAGGTGAGACAATGGGCTGGTGAGGAACTCTTCTCGGGCACTGACACCCTTAATAGCATAGTTTGTTAGGTACACATGTTTTTGTACTATATAGAAAGCAAAATACTTCGCTGAGTTAATTTACAAATATTTTACGCTAGTTTGTTACATATTGTCCCGTGGCAGCAGCTCGTTCGCCCAATATGTCCGTGTTCATTATATTCATCGTTCACCTGTCTGCCCTCACAGACGTGGGTGGTTCGGTGAAGGCCTCCAACCTGCGCTCTCGGTTCGAGAACATGGCCCGTCAGAGTGAGACAGAGGCCGCCCAGCGTGCGGAGGAGGAGCGCCAGCGCCGCCAGCAGCGCGACGCCCAGGAGAAGGAGCGCGCCGCCGAGCAGGAGCGCTCCAGGAGGGAGCAGCTGCGTCAGGAGGAGGAGCGCAAACAGGCGCTCCTCAAGGAGGGCGAGGAGCAGGCGGCGACCGCGGCGGCGCTCAGGGAAAAAGCGGAGGATGAGAGGCGAAAGGCGGAGGCGGAGGCGGCTGCGGAGAAGGACAGACGAGAGGCAGCTGCTGCTGAAGAGAGGCAGCGGGCGGCAGCAGAGGCGGCGGAACGGCAGAAGGCGGAGACTGAGAGACAGAGGGCGGAATCTGAGAAGGCTGCGGCGGCGGCGGCCGAGGCGGAAAGAGCGCGGAAGGCAGAGGAGGAGAGAGCACGGCGGGAGGAGGCAGAGCGGCGGGAGCGGGAGCAGCAGCGGCTGCAGGAGGAGGAGGCTGCGCGCCGCGCCGCCGAGGAGCAGGCGGCCAGGAGGCAGCGCGAGGAGCAGGAGGCGGCGCGCAGGAAACAGCAGCAGCAGGAGGAGGAGAGGATGAAGCAGGAGTCGCTGGCGCAGCTGGAGGAGGCGCAGAGGAACGCCGAGGAGGAGCTACAGAGGATGAGGGACCAGCAGGCCGCGGTAAGTCGCGACAGAGGACGTACTAGATCCGTCAGAGTTCATTGTCAGCTGACAGGAAAAGTTATGGTAGACAGAGTTCAATCACGGCAAACGAGAGATAGTTCTGGATGACATTGGTTAGTCTCATTAGGCAGGGCATTCCTGGCCGAGTTTAGTGACGTTGGTGTAAGAGAGCACTGCTTCACGTGCGCTGGTCCATGACGTAGCCTTATGCTATCGTCTTCCATCAACCTGCAGTGCTTAACAAAGATTGCATAAAAGTCTATTCTGCTGTGTTACTTTCAACTGACCTGACGTCCTCTTATCGACAGGAGGTTGGCATCCCTCAGACTGGAGTGTCAGCGCGGGCGCTGTACGACTACCAGGCCGGTAAGTTCACAGCCCGGCCGAGTCCCTATAAATTTGCTCATATGTAAATGTAACTGAACCTACGCATATAGCTGATAGGTATTCATCAGGATACATTATGCTGACAAAATATCTTATTTTAAATGTTCCGATTTTTTTAGGATCGGTAATGAATGATTGTCTCCGAATACGGTAGATAGTCACAGTCCGGCATTCAAGGGTATGCTAATTTCACATTGTGATTTTATTTTAGAGACTCGCGAAAGTAACGAATATGCCTCTGCATATGATGGTGAATTGAAGTTAGTTTTGAGTTTTTGGCTGACCCGAAACTGTGTGCTCCCCAGCCGATGACGACGAGCTTACGTTCGACCCGGATGAGGTCATCACCAATATCGATAAGGTACGTCTGTTCTGCGCTCTGCTGACGAAACTTCGGTTACCTTACTAGTTTGGAGCCGTAAATTTGGATGTGTGGTGGTTTTATCTTTGCTGTAAACATTGACTTTTAGCATCGCTATCTTACATGTTTTTCGTTTCGTGTAGCCAATGACTGCTGTTGAAACTTGGAATACGGACGTAAGGGCCCACACAAGCATGGAACACACCGTCTCCGTGGATTGCTTTGACGTCCTACATGGCTGATTCGCGGGAAGTGACGTCCCGACCAGTGACTGAGTGTAGCTTGCACTCGGAGGCAATGGACGTCCTCACTTGGGATGATGGGGAGAGGTTCTTGGAAATGATGTTCACCGTGTCCAGTGTGCACCAACTGACGATCACCTCGCCCTGTTTCAGATCGACGACGGCTGGTGGCGCGGCGAGTGCCGCGGCATGTACGGCCTCTTCCCGGCGAACTACGTCGAGCTTCTGTAGACGTTGGGGCCTGTCCGCTCACAAAACGGTCTGCTCAGTTTATACACAGTGCTGGGTGAGCCACCGCAACGAAACACCGGCCGCCACACCGGGCCGGTAGGCATTTGTTATATATCGGTAGTGTATATTTTGTATTGTGTATGCGTGACGTATCAATGGCTTCACTGATATCGCTTTCTATGCCATAGAACAGAAGAGACTGTTCTCATAAAAGCTTCCAAGCTTGAGATGAGAGGTGTGGTAATCTTGCGAGTGTGGTAATCTTGAGGCGGGCTTGGCCCTCAAGGTGTTATCTAGATCTTGCCTAATGATCATGGCTAGTTGATGAGATTTTTGGCCGCGCTCAATGTATCCAGTCTGGATAGAATGAATCATTGATGAGTGTTTGAGAGTTCCATTCCTGATTTTCCTAGTGTGAAACTATCTGTGACGATACGATCGAGGTACAACCTTAGTCGTCATATGACACGATCACAACCGAGACGAGGCGGTGAAATAGAACAACTGATTGTGATTTCTCTAAATATTCGTATAGGCGTGGTGCTGTTTGTAAACAAGCGGTGGAACTGAGCAGGTGATCGCGTACTTTTGAATGGTTGGCACAGGCTGCCAACGATGGGCTTTCGCGATTTTTCATGCTGAACTTTGGGTTATTTCGGGCCTCGAAACGTGCGAACTGAACCGTGTGTAACAGTGAGGCTGTCAACACGCATTCACTTGTCCAATGACCGGCGTTGATTGCGGTTCTGAAGTGGTGTGCTATGCTACCGCTGGCTTTGAGCATCGGCGCAGCGAGTGTAATTGTGCCGATCAGGGCCAACCGCAGAAACCCGTTCACTGTCAGAGCCAGAGAGCGGCGCCGGGGCCAGAACTTTGTCATCATCGTTTTACCACGCATCGATTATTATTTAATAATAAACAATCTGCCCCACACGGGTCAATAGAGTCGTGTTCTGTGGGGAACAGAAATGGACACAGTGGCCATTCACTGTCCGGACTAGGTTAGTGGTTTCCTTTCATTTATTCGTTCGCCATATGCATCATCAAGAGCACACAGCCATACAGCCACTATTTCGGTAGGCATATGAATGGCCGCAGCCCGCAACATACAAATTAGCACAAATGCTAATTATACCAGTGAATGGGCAATACGACGCAGTATCATGGTCATTAGACCCCATGCACCGTGACGCTACGCTACACTGCAACCGCAAACACCCGCGGCATCGCGTATTGCAACTATCCGTGCGGCCGTATCTGCCTCTATAGGACTCCCAGGTGTCATGATTGCCATGACTAAGAATCCGTCTAGCATACAGCGCACAGGCATATCTCGGCAATGTGACGGGATAGCCGTGCTAACCATGGACCTGCTGTCTATTCGAAGTCACGGGCGAGAACCATCCTGGTTGTCACATTATCGAACGCGAGAATCGGAGTCGCCCAGCTATCATTTACCATGAGTCTCTCGAGCTCGACTAGTGAATAAACGCGACTACATTGACGATCCATTTCCAGATCATAACTGACCAGCAGCTAACGGGTCACAAGTTTCATGCGGCACGCCTGCAGCGGAGCCGACCGATCACCACATTAGCAGAGTCAATAAATCCCTCACACCGAGTCCTCAGTCGGGTCGGCTGTCTGCGGGCTGCTTCCTTCCGTTCACGTCGCCGAGGTATCCCCCGCAACCTCAGCGCGTCGCTTCTTCAAGACGTTCTTGATGAAGAACTCTCCGGCTTTGTAAGAGCTACGAACCAGCGGTCCGCTCGCCACGTACAGGAAGCCAAGTTGCTCTCCGACCTCTCGCCAGTGGTCGAAGCGCTCTGGGGTCACGTACTCGACCACCTTCAGGTGTCGTTTGGTGGGCTGCATGTACTGGCCGAGCGTCACACAGTCCACGCCGGAGGCGCGCAGGTCTGCCGGGGAGACGGGGATGATGGTCAAACGGCAGGCTGTGGTGAGCAAGGACGAGGACGGTTTAGCAATGGTTGATGACAGCTCATCTTACTGAAAACGATTGCTTGGGTAGGTATACCGTGAACTGTCAGAGGTCGAATAGTACAGCACCTGGGGTCCACAAATCAACTTGTCAGCTGTCATTTACCCACAGATAACTGTCACTGGCATCGCACACGCCTGTGCAAAACAATAAATTACGTTACACACAATGCGTCATTCTTTCGTCTCGCAGCCGTACCTTCCATGGTCTGTCGGATCTCGTCGTCCGTTTCGCCGAGGCCGAGCATGATGGAAGATTTGGTGACCAGCTCTGGTCGGAGCCGCTTGGCGTGTTCCAGAACCGTCAGTGACTGCCTGCGAGCGCCGGACACGGTAGAATGAGAATCAGCGAGATAGGTACAACACACGAGCACGTTCTACATACCGTCGAACAGCGCAGCACCCCGGTACGCCCGAGCCGAATGAGGAGACATTAAGCAGCGATGGGATAAGCTGGCTGTCTGAAAGACGAATAGTTCTTCACGTCCATAGTGGTGATCACTGACACTGAATGACTGGTCGAAAACCTAACATTCTGAGTAAGTACGGGGCAGTCTGAATGAACACCTGAACTCAGTAAGTCAAGCGAGCGAGCAAATAGGCTGCAGGTCCACAGTTATACCTAAACGGTGGCCGTTAGCACCGCCACAAGTGACTTAGGTACTCTCTTCCTGACCTGTACTTGGCCCGCCGGTCGCGGACGGCCGGCGTCAGCCGCTCCACCGTCTCTATGTTGTGCGCGAACACGTCCAGTCCGCAGTGGACCACCGTGGCCACGCAGTCCAGGTCGCCCTGAAAGTCGCCGGCCAGGCACTCGACCAAGATGGCGGCATTCCTGGAGGTGGAAGGTCGAGTGATTAACACGGGTGGAGGACAAAGCGAGAACGGAAACCGGACTCTGTGGAGATGGGGTAACTGACAGGATACACACATCGGTGATGAGTACACATGAATTGCTGTATGAGTGAGGTAATTGGTGTAGATCGGCAGGGACGGGGCTCAGTTTTGCGTGATACGTAACAGCATAGCTCAGTCGTGAAAAGAACGATAAATATTAAATGCCATACCAGATGTTTTCTATCAAGCATCTATTAGTTGCATATTGTAAATGAAAGGTGTTAAAATGTGTCAGCAATGCATTTGTACAACTTACCTTGAAGTACAGACTCTTTCAAGTCATTACTCAAATACACATCCATGAGACGCACCTGCGTTTGATTTCGGCGGCTGTTTTGGCGAAGTGCGCGGCACCGCCGTCGGGCAGGTCGTCCCTATCCACGCTGGTGAGTACCACATAGTCGAGTCCCCAGCTGGCCACCGCTGCCGCTGTGTTCTCCGGCTCCAGAGGGTCCGGCGGTGGCGGTGCGCGTGACGTTTTCACCGAGCAGAACCGACAGCCGCGAGTACAAGTGTCACCGAGCACCTGTGGTAACGGCGGTTCACCGCTGGATGGTCACTACATCGTCATGAAATCGACACTGTTCAGTTCTCACCGACATATACGAGACTGGTAAACCAGTGACACAACCAACACAGAGACACCCACACAGAGACACATTCAGAGAGGAAGCCTCAACAGTGACACACCCGCACCGACATCGAAGACGAACCACACAGACAAGACAGCCCAATAAATGACAGAACGAAGTCTCACTCCGATGACACGTGTTACTCAGCGTTCGTTATTTAGGGTTTATGCCCGGAAAATCAATAATGCTTGTGTATCCGCAACAAAGGGGCCAAATAGGTCAATAAACCGTCAGGCAGTTCAAATAAAAATAGCTCCGCTGAATTACACAATGACTGGTACGTAAATGGGGTTGTAATGCGAAAAAGATAAACACGCTCTGGTGTGCCGACTTACCATGATGGTGGCGGTAGCGGTGGCGTCCTCACCGCCACCCCAGCACTCGCCGATATTCGGACACTTGGCCTCCTCACAGACGGTGTGCAGGTTCAGACCGCGCAGCGTATCTTTCAGCTTAGTGTAGTTCTTCCCTGTCAGAAACAAAATACATACGTTTAGGGGACATACATCGGGAGGTATCGCGGCATTAGCCATCGAAACTAGCATAAGATCCAATTTAAATCGATATAGAGCACGAAGCTATAAAACTACGAAATAGGATATCGATAAGAAACGAACTATCACATACGGTTTTCACACAGTAGCTACATATCTCACACTCAGATCAAATATTTCATCAAAACGTACAATTCACGAGTGGTGACACACTGCCGGTCAAGGCAGCGCCACCCGCTCATTCCCCGCCACCTAAACCCCGCTCTCACCGATAGGTATCTCCGTTTTGAGCCAGGGCGGCAGCCGGAGTCTGCCCCGCTCGCCGGGCTGTCGCCGCAGCTGGCCCGAGTAGCTGCTCCACGTGCTGCCGGCGGGCACCTCCCCGGAGAGGAACTCCTCCAGGCCGGGCCCCGTGCGCGGGTCGGCAGCCGCTCGGCCGGCACTGGACCGCTCGGCGGTTCCCTCGCCATCAGATGCACTGGCTGTCTTAGTAGAGGACTGTAGGGATGACTGTGACACAAAGAGCAACAAACCCCATCACCATACAACATGTGTGAGACTTCCATAGAGTCCACAGATGAATGAGTAAAGGATTTTTTTTAAGTCAGCATCAACAAATGATGTAGGTACTAGGTACACAGATGAAGACTAGCTGGAGCCTGCCAAGCCAAGACCAAGATGAGTGACAGGGAAAAGTTCAACAACCTAGGTGCAAGGCAAGTAAAGCCATCAAATATGATCACTAACTGCAGGTTGTACAGGGTGTCTCAAAAGTTCGCTTACAGGTACCAGCCATGCTTTTTTGTCAATAATTCTGAATCAACATGAAATTAACAGTCGAACTTTTGCATGGGCATTGGTAACAACCTTCCTCAAGCAGCTTCATTGTTTTCAAGCGCATTCGACCCTTCATGAGCTCACAAAAAGGGTTCACCTCTGACCATGGATCAGGCATGAAAATGGAGGTCGCATACTCGGGTCGGCTGAGAAACTCTCTGCTTCACGAGTATTGGGAATGGTTAGGTCGGAAATGACACATGGCAAAGTGTCGGCGAGGATGAGTACAACATGATGGTCATCTAATAAAAACGGTGGCTAAAATTTTTGAAGGACAAAACCATGCGAGACTAACAGCGCTTTGAACGACCCTTGTACCGCAGCAGACTCGTGCTCCGGAAAGCAGCTGAAAATGCAGTCCTAACTATTGAAAACTGACTAGAAGCTCACAGACAGAGGTTACCCAGTTTCAAAAATTGCAGGTCATCATAAAATAAAGACAAAATATCATTTAAAATTGTTTATAATATCTATAACGCTAAATTTTGAGGGAAAATAATGCGAAAATCGTCAATGCCGAGGACAAGTGACCCTCCAAAAGTGTCAATTAATGTAAAGTTTTATCTCACGAAGTTTCAAGAGGCAGATCTGGAGCAAATAGCTTTCTTTTACACACAAAATCCGGACAAAACCGCACGATGGACAGGTTTTGGCCGTTTACAAAGCAGAACCTCTCCTGAGGAAAACACTCTGGAACCCAGCGAAGGTCTTGGCATTGGGAATGACGAGCGTTCGGGATTTGCAAATTTTGCAAATGTGTCTAAGAAACAGATGGCCGACACATTCTGCTACGATATGCTGCGAAAAATTTGCCCCTGGCACTTCCCATTTGTTCAGGAATGGGGTTGTTTTGAAAAGGAAAATGGTGCTTGGGAGGTCGGCGCCAGTCATTCATGAAGGAGTTAGCGCCAGAGAAGACCTACAAAATACTCACGGATGGTGTCGATGCAAGCTATCGGCTTTCAGGGAGAAGCGGATGTTGCCGGGAAGCTCGTAAAACCTAAATCCGACGCAGAAACTGCGGGGGATTCCCCTACAAGAGCTTGAAAGCTGGTAACCTTTTATCAGCCTCCGGCAGCTGACGGAGTTACGAAAATCGGTATGGGCAAATATTTTTGGAGATACAGCAAAGGGTTTGGTTTCCAACCTTCCGAATCAGTTGTCGAAGCATGCATATTTATCTAGTGTACACACGGACACCAAAACTTTAGATTTTTGGCCGGTTCTTATATGCTTTATTGACATGGGAAATGTGTAAACGAACTTTTGAGACACCCTGTGCACTGATGAAGACATTTCTCATGCACTGATAATGCTCAGTAGAACAGTCCATTACATTAACATGATTTTAGAAATAAATGTCAATAAATACCTAACCTACACCTATCTTAACCATTCCACTACAGTATTTATATGTATATGACATGACTCCACATTGCCTACCTGAGCCCAGATTCTGAAGTTGTTTCTGGTACACCCTCTAAGTTGAGATTTAAAAACAATCATGATGTCACTTTATTGAAGTCACTTGTTCATTTCGCCTCTGAAAAAAGAAAGAAGAAACAATGTTGACAATTTTGATCATCTACCAAGTATAAATTTTTATTAATTTCTGCAGCATTTATAGTGTTGGACTTACTTATACTTATACTTACTTATACTTATAAATCGCGGAATTTAGAAAGGCCACTTGGCCTCTGGGATCCGGTCTTGTCGAGCTATTTGTCTGTATTGTGTGATGTTTCAGTCGTATGGGTGAGTCATGTGCATGAAGCGTGCCCAGTGACTGTCGAGCCTGGCCTTGAATGAGTCGACTGAAGGCGCATCAACAACAGTCGATGGCAGCGAATTCCAGTCGTTCACGACTCTCACGCTGAACGCGTTTCGTCTGACTCTGGAGTTGGTCCTGGACTTGGAAAGCTTCCATGTGTGTCCACGGGTCCGGGACGTCGCTGCTCGCGTAAAGAACTTGGACGCGTCAACGTCAACTCCCCCGTGGAGCACTTGGTAGACCGTTATCATATCGCCGCGGCGACGACGGTAGTAGAGAGACGGCAGGTTAAGTGTCTGGAGCCTCGCCTCGTAGGGGAGTTCGCGGATGCTGGCGACGAGCTTTGTGGCTCTCCTTTGGACCCTTTCAATCCGCTTCTGGTCCGCTCTGTTGAATGGCCCCCAGACCGCGTTGGCATACTCCAGATGGGGGCGGACCATTGTCCGGAAGAGCAGTGGCAACGTGGTTTCGTCGATGACGCAGAAGGATCGCCGAATGACTGCTAGGATGTGGGAAGCCTTGGAGATGGCGGCCGCCGCTTGCTCTCGGAATTTCAGCTGGTGGTCCATCTGCACCCCCAGATCCTTCTCCACCAAAACTTGTACGAGCTCGGTGCCTCCCATGTGATACCCCTGCCTGTCGTCTTGGCGACCCAAGTGCAGGGAAACGCATTTAGCGCGATTGAAGGGAAGTTGCCAACGATCCGACCACTCAATGAGTGCATCCAGGTCTCTCTGGAGTGTTTGGGCGTCTGAAACCTGGCTGACACTTCTGTACATCTTCGCGTCGTCGGCAAACATCTTGATGGTCGACGACACGTGGTCAGGTAAGTCATTTATGTACACCAGGAACAAGAGGGGCCCCAACACGGTTCCCTGGACTTGGCTGAACCAGCACAAACATTGTCAGAGATCTAGCCCTAGGACCTAGGTATATATAACCTTGCTCTAGTTTGCCTTACTTAGCACTGCCTAACCTAACTGAACACTTCCTGGCCTTAATCAGGCAAACCAAAAATGCTTTTTGAAATGTGGAAGAGTCCAGCTCATGCTTCAATCTTTATTGCTGAGACTTGCATTACATCTGAACACAAAACTGGTCTGACTTCACTGCTGATCCAAATGACACTCATATTACTTATTAGAGAAAGACAAGCTTGATATCCAACTCCAGTCTCCAGCATTGCAGGCCCGGAGTCAGTCGAAAAAGGTGGAAGCATGGTGCCTGCTTAACTTGAACTACCTTTAAGTACTAGTGTTGATGCCTGCACATGTACGGCAGCCACCGAGCCCCATTCCAAGATTAAGTATTTCATCCTAAAGCTGATCAGCAGCTGGGGGACATGCTTGGGAGATCCTAGCCAAGGCTATATATCTTAGCCCAAAATCAAATGAGCCAGTTGCTCAAATCAAAATGAATTACATAAGACAAACATCTGATAACTCATGTCCAAATTAAAATGCATTATGTTAGGGTTCTGTCCCAGCCCCGTCTTGTCCCGTCTTTCCACTTCGTAGTTAGAAAACACAACGTTTCAATTATCTTGCATTTTCCATACGACTTCTGGCACAGATACAAAAATCGTTCGGCACACAGCCCCTTCCAAACACCACACACAGCGTCCAAACTCCAACCAAGAACTCCTCTCGGCCCGCCAGAAAAACACCATTCCAGCCCCGACACGGGATTGGCCCAGAATCGACCACGCAACAAGTCTTGGCCAATCCCACCGCTACTACCATCCGATAGAAGAGATGGGCGCGGACAGTGGCGACGATTGAGTACCAAGTAGGCATAGGGATGGGAAAATAAACAATCTCTTCCTCCATCGACGTGAATGACGCAGCTCTAACGAATAACGGCGCAAATGGCTGCCAACCCGCTACCAAATCCAGTTTCCTCTATCGCTTACCCTCACATCCCCCTTCCCTTAAATTCACTAGGACGCGTCATACGTGAATCTATATGCCTAGTGACATCAACTCACTTCGCTGGTTTTGCTACACCAAACCAGTCGCACGAATCGGAGTATGGCAGCATTCGTACAGTGCACACAAATCAAACAAACATCCGACAGTAACATCGTTCTAACTTAACTCTTAACTTTAGGTCACACGTCCCACTACTGGTGCGTCATGTACCGGATGCTACCGACAGCATCTTCCATGTCTCAATCACACAATAGTTGACGAGTATCATCACACCATACCACTGGAATGTCAGTCGAGAAAACGACGAGGGCGACGCACCTCGCGTCCACATCTCGTTCTCACCACTGTCTCGGCTGCCCTGACCTCTAGGTCACCGGGCCCGGGTGACGCCCCCACCAACCGCGAAGGTGGCGCCACGGTCGCCTGCCCAGGTGCCGCCACTGACAAACGTTCACCGTCCTCACACGTCTGTGGGCGCTGCTCACCTGTCTCAGCACCTGTCGTCTCCAGCGTCCGCTCGTTAGCCACTGTCGTCCCCACCGGCCGTCCATCGGCCGTCACCACCATCGGTCGTCCATCGGCCGCGATCAACTCCATCGGTCGTTCACCAGTGCTTGCCTCGTCCATCGGCTGCTCTCCGGTAGCCGACTCCTCCAGAAGCTGCTCTCCAGCAGCCGTCTCCTCCAGCTGCCGCCTGCCAGCAGTCACCTCGGCCAGCTGTCGCTCGTCAGCAGCTGTCCCCGCCAGCAGCCGCCCGCCAGCAGCCGCCTCCGCCGGCCGTCGCTCGTCAGCAGCCGTCTCATCCAGCTGCCGCTCGTCGGTAACAGCTTCCGCCTGCTGCCGCCCGTCAGTAGCCGGCCATGGCCGTTCTCCGGCCACTGTTGTCGCCTCTGCCCACGGCAGGCCGCCTGCCGTCGCCACCAGCTCGAACTGCCTGCTATCAGCACCGACCGCCTGTGGTCGCCCGCCGACTGTGCTGGTCTCCGGCTCCGTTTCACTTTCAGATTCCACAGCCACTTCCCGGCTGTCCCAGGTATCAGCTCTCTTGAGATGCGCTCCATGGATCCACCTCCGTCGTCTTCCTTTTCTGAGTAGATAGTCCGGTGGTCTGCATTTGATGATTGAGTACGGTCCCTCGAACTTTGGCTGCAGTTTGCCCTTGACACCTCTCTCGGCACGGAAGTTTCGGCACCACACTGTGTCTCCCAGCTTGAATGCTCCGGTGGATTGCGCGTCAGTCCTGCGGCTCTGCTCCTGCTGCACGCGCTCAGACACCAGCTGGTGGATGTCCGTCAGCCGACCCCGTAGACTCTCCACGTAGCGCTGGTAGGTGCGCTGCTTCAGCTGCTCTCCGTCCAACTCTGCCCTGAGCACGGTTCGAGGCGAGAAGCCGTGCACCAGTTCAAACGGAGTGAAGCCTGTGACAGAGTGGGTACTGGTGTTATACGCGGCTGCTACTAAGGGAAGTAGTCCAGGCCAGTCTTCCTCAGCTGTGAAATGAGACAGCATTTCACACAGAGTCCTGTTGAATCGTTCAGTGACGCCATTGCAGCATGGTCTGTACACAGTGGTCCTCAACTTCTTGATTTTGAGCCGCTCACACAGACCTCGTACCAGTCCACTCTCAAAATTCCGTCCTTGATCCGTCAGCAGCGACTTCATTACTCCATACCTGCTGATCACCTTCATGAGACAATCTGCTACATCTTCGGCTGTCTGCGTTCGCAGTGCAAACAGCTCCACCATCTTGCTAAACAGGTCCGTCACCACCAAAACGTATCGGTAGCCCTGTTCGGTCCGAGGCAGCTCCATGATATCAGCAGCCCATTGCTGAAGCGGTTGACCCTCCACAGGCACCGCTCCTCTTCCTTCCTGGCACGCTGTCGTCTTGGACTTGTGGGCCAAACAGGATGGACATGAACGGCACATCTGCCTCACGTCCAGTCGCATGTTGTGCCAGAAGTAGTCCTCTGTCAGTCGGTGAATCGTCCTGCGCACACCTCCATGTCCTGCCGTAGGAACATCATGTGCCAACTCCAGCAGCTTCGTGCGCAGACTCAGGGGTACAAGTACCTGCGGCTTCTGATGGCCCTTTGACTCTCTCAGAATGATGCCGTTCTTCAGGCTGAGTCCTCCGAGCATGCTGTAGAACTTCAACTCCTTGACTTCACTGTCAGTCAGGTCCTCTAACTTCAGCTCTTTCCCTTGTAGATGCAGACTGAGTCTTCTCAGTACTGGATCCCTTGCTGTTGCCTCTCTGAACTCAGCCTCACCCTGAGTTGATGCTGACACACTGCCGACAACAACAGCTTCAACTGTTGCTTCATCAGCCACTTCTTCTCCATCCTCATCGTGACCTTCTGAGTCCACCACACGTCTCAGATATAGTCGGTGTAGTCCCTCGCTCTGTGGTACGAACTCCGCTGCGTTCACATTCAGCTGGCTCTCCTTGTCTGCTTCAGTAGGCTCGTCTTGTCTGGATAGAGCATCCACATGAGGAATGGAGCTCCCTCGTACATGCTCCACGGTGAAGTCGTATTCCTGCAGCTTCTCAAACCACCGGTACAGTCGACCGGACGGTGGCTTGGACTTCTGCAGAAACTGGATTGCCTCATGATCCGTCCTTATCTTGAAGGGCTTGCCGATCAGGTAGTGTCGATACTTCTTGACCGACTTGATGACAGCAGCCAGCTCTCTTTCGGTTGCCGACCAATTCTTTTCAGCCGGTGTCCATTTGCCTGAGGCGTAGGCAATGACGCCCTTTTCCTGGCTCAGCACAGCTCCCCATCCAGTGCCACTCCCATCAGTCGTCAGCGTGAATTTCTCCATCACATCCGGGAACTTCAGAAGCGGATACTCCTCCAGATCCTTCTTCAGCAGTTGGAAGTGTGCCTCGCACTCCTCAGTCCACTTGAAGGTCACCCCTTTCTTCAGCAGGTCCGACATCACAGCTGTCTTGCTTCCGAAGTTTGGAATATACTGCTGGTAATAGCCAACAAAGCCCAGAAATCGCCGCAGCTCCTTGACTGACCGTGGCGATGACCACTTGCGGAGAGCTTCCACTTTCTCTTCAGCTGGTCTGATGCCTTCGGTGCTCAGATGATGCCCGAGGAAGTCCACTTCAGTTACGGCCACTTTACACTTGGTTGGGTTCAGCAGCAGCCCTCCATCTCGGAACTTCTGAAGTAGCTCCTTCAAATCTCGCAGGTGTTCCTCAGTCGTCTTCGAGAAGAGGATGACGTCATCCAGGTAGATCATCACTTGTTTCCAGGTCATTCCTTTGAGTAGGTCTTCCATGATTCGCTGGAAAGTTGCTGGACTTGTCTTCAGGCCAAACGGTTGTCTGGTCCATTGATGAAGACCGAACTCTGTGGTGAAGGCGGTGACTTCCCGTGACTTCTCTTCCACTGGGACCGCCCAGTATGCTGCTCGCTGGTCTAACACCGTGAAGATGGTTGACCCCTGTGTCGCCTCCAGCATGTCCTCGATTCGTGGTAGCGGGTACGAGTCATGTTTGATTACCTGATTAACTGCACGGTAATCACAACACAACCTCATGCCTCCATCCTTCTTCTTGACGATCACTACTGGTGAAGCCCAGGGCGACGATGATGGTTCCACGAGGCCCTGCTCCTCCAGCTGATCCAACTGCTCCTTCAGCTGCTTCCTCAGGTGCAGTGGAGTGCGGTAGGCCCTCTGCTTGATTGGCCTGGCTCCTCCTGTGTCGATCACCAGCTGATGGGGTCCGTTGTACTCTCCTACCTCCTCTGGGCTCTTCGAGAACACATCCTCGTAGCTCTGCAGCAGCTCCTGGAACTGGGAACGAGCCGGCTCAGCAAGGTGTGACACATCAGGCAGACCCTCTGTCTTCTGCATGTGGCACAGCTCCGTATCCATCAGCTCATCCTGCCCCAGGACTGTCCCAGCTGGGATCACGACTTCATCATCACTCATGTTCAGCAGTCGAATCGGGATCGCTTGGTGGGCCAGACGTACCGAGGGTGCCATGACTACTCCATCCACCTCGGCTGGGTAGAACACTCTCGGCTCAGCAACTGTCACCCTGCGGATACTCATGACAGTCTCTGCCCAGGGGGCACATGTGACTGCACACCTAGCCCTCACAGTCGACCACCTCGGGATACTCCTGCCCTCAACTGTTAGTTGCCCTGTCCCACAATCGATAGTGGCCTTCAGCTGTTGCAGGACATCCATACCAATCAGCACACAGTCAGTGAGGTCTGCTACAACAAAGCTGTGGGGAAGGGTGGTGTCACCAACCTGCAGCATCACAGAACATCGTCCCATTGTCGTTACTCTGGTGCCGTTTGCTGCGACGAAGTGCTCGGACTCAGATGATGTCGCCTCCCGCTCCAGTTCCAGGTCATCAGCCACCTCCTTGCTGATGATGCTGGTCACACTCCCAGTGTCCACCACCGCCTGTACCTCCGTCCCATTCAGACAGATGACTGCCTTGACCTCCGCTGGCTGATCGGAGCAAACACGCCGCACAGTTCCTGATGCCTCCTGTGCTTGTCCCCCTCCTGGTCTGGATCCGCTTGCTTCCGCCCTCTGTGCCCCCGGCTGGGAGGGACACTGTCGCTGAACGTGGCCCCGGCCTCCACACCTGAAGCATGTCTGTGTGACATCCCGGCTTGATCCAGATCGACAGGCAGCTGCAAGATGTCCTCGTCGACCACAGCTGAAGCAGGTCGGGGCAGGATCCCGGCTTGATCCTGTCCGACAAGCAGCTGCCAGGTGTCCCTGACGACCACACTTGAAGCATGTTCGTCGGTGGTCTGGTGTACCCCTGGCTGAAACAGTTCTTACTTCCTTTGGCCTGTTGGTGTCAGTTAACTCGTTTTGAAGTTCTTCGGTTGTTTTTATTCTTTCAAGTCGCCTCACCAATGCTTCTGTATTAGTAGCTTCGCTGTCTAGTACCCTCAGACGCCACTGACTGGGTACAGCACGGGTAATCTGTTCAGCCACCAACTGCTCTTGGGCCTCCACACTCAGCTCTGGCATAGCAGCTCTTGCCAGTGTTTGCAGTCTTCCTACAAAGGCCCGAGGCTCATCTGAGGCAGCCATCTTTAGCTCATAGAACCTATGTAGAAAGGCTCGTCGTTTCTCGGCCGGTACCAGTCGCTTCATCACATGGTCCTTCGCCTCCTCCATGCTGGTGAGGGTGACGTCCTCTTCCAACTCTCTGGCCAGCCACTCATGGGCCTCCCCGAAGAGTGCCGGCAAGATGGCTCTCTGTTGACTGTCGGACCACCCGTTGGCCCTGGCCACTCTTGTAAATCCCCTCATGAATGTCTCAGGGTCTTCTCCCTCCTTATAACCACGGGGCTTGAAGACCGAACCGGATGGCTCCATTTCACTGGTCTGGCTATTTACGTTAAGATCAGATTGCAAAGTTACTGGTTTATTTTCCAAATCCTCAATATTCACTACCTGAACTTCCTCTTTTATCTTGCTCTTGATTTCACTCATGCGCCAGGATTGCCTCGCTCCGTTGAGTCAAATCCCACTTCTGTTGTTAGGGTTCTGTCCCAGCCCCGTCTTGTCCCGTCTTTCCACTTCGTAGTTAGAAAACACAACGTTTCAATTATCTTGCATTTTCCATACGACTTCTGGCACAGATACAAAAATCGTTCGGCACACAGCCCCTTCCAAACACCACACACAGCGTCCAAACTCCAACCAAGAACTCCTCTCGGCCCGCCAGAAAAACACCATTCCAGCCCCGACACGGGATTGGCCCAGAATCGACCACGCAACAAGTCTTGGCCAATCCCACCGCTACTACCATCCGATAGAAGAGATGGGCGCGGACAGTGGCGACGATTGAGTACCAAGTAGGCATAGGGATGGGAAAATAAACAATCTCTTCCTCCATCGACGTGAATGACGCAGCTCTAACGAATAACGGCGCAAATGGCTGCCAACCCGCTACCAAATCCAGTTTCCTCTATCGCTTACCCTCACAATTACATAAGACAAGCATTTGCAAATCCACTACCTAGATATGTACTAGGAACTATTTCAATTTACGCATAGGTACCTAGTCAGTAAGAAACATAGGTACATTCGCATAGAGACTGATGCTATCCTTTTCCACATCATTTCAATTTTTAAACTACAGGTACAAATGATTTTGCACCTGTAGTACAAAAAAATAAAAGCAAATGAAAGTTGTATCTGCCTACCAAGTGTTGAATTGTTTGTATATGTGTTGCACATACGAAGGGGCCTTGATACGAAGCAACACAGAATAAGACCCTACAAGAATTCTATTCAAAAGCATGCGATCAGCATACGCAAACAATGTTTCCATCAACCAATGCTCTGAGCAGTCAAATTTTTACCAATTTGCCTAGCAATTTGCTGCTATTGTTCACAATCATGACTCGTAGAACAAAGGGCTGATGCTTACTTGTTTGTGTCGCTTTTCAATTGCTCTTCTTCATTTATGTAAAGAAATCTTTCATATTTATTCAAAAATTATTATGTTGTAATTTTAAGAAAACGCACCAAAAAACAATGTTTTTACATGATATTTAGATGAGCAGATCTGTCAGATTCCAAAGATCTCTGCAAATGCGAGGATAAGTTGTTTCATTTTGATGATCATAGAACAAGGCTAAATTGATGTAACTGTGGATATTTGCAACAGTTGGTGCAAAAGACTTTAAACGTTTTAATTCTGAAAATCATTAGTCTCATATCCTTCCTTCACTAAATAAAAGAAGGCGACCATCTAATTCTACGACTCTACAAGACTAAAAGATGATTAAAAGTAGCAGGTCTATTTAATGCGCACTTAAAAATTTGATTTTTATTTGCTTACGAATTTCGTCAAAGAGCGAGTTTCGCAAATGAATATAATTTAAGATATACTTACAAGTGAGAGAAGAAGAATACTTTTTTATAAGTAGCCATATAAATTGGTATCACACTAACCACCACTTCTCGTCCTTTTTCCGGTCGTCGCGAAACGTGTCGGACGTCGGTCCCCATTCCGCCGTAAAATGTCTTCGTAAGTGGTGTAGATACTCATATCTGCCTGTGAATTGTTCTATTTCAGCTAGTAACAATGCTAATATGTACAATGTCAACACATGCTGGCTACCTTTTTTTGCCAAACGTCAAGACTTTATTTCAGTCGGGCGCACTATGGTATCGGCAGTCCATTTATGGATACGTATCTATTAAAGGAAACGTTTCCAAATTTGGAAGGCACTTTGTTCCATTTATGGAAACGCCAGTTCCAAAATTAGAAACGCCAATTTTTAAGCAGGCATATTTCTGTATTTCTTAAGTTAATAGTAATCTTTTCAGCTGGCATGTCTTTTCGTCGATATGTTTTCTCCCAAAACAGTAAAATCCAACAATATTTTCGTACGCAAATGGCGAATCTGATGCCCTGACGCAAACCCTTGTCAACGTTACATTTTTGGAAACTGAAGGTTCCAAAAATGGAAACTATGAGCCAACACAGGGCTCTCTCTATCGTCTGGAGGTTTCGAAAGATGCTCTCCAGAGATGGCGCTAGTAAGTTTGGCTGACATGACGTCATGCTTAAAAGTGATGGGTTTTGTGAGAGCAAATGTAATAATAGTTGAAAATTTTGGTTTTTTTGCTTAATTGAGAAAAAATAAACATACAATTGTTCAAAACAGCGTTTTTCTCATTCATCCTTCATTGTTTTAAGAGGAATATAGACAGTTTAAATCTTTTTTCCTGACCGCAATTCGCACACGCACTAAATTAAAAGCTGGAGTTTTGTGCGTTCGTAAATAGTGATTTGAGAGAATAAATTGACAACAATCGTTTGCACTTTTGCTTTACAATCATTTTTCAATGCAGATAAATGCATAAACTATTCGAAAATAGGCATATCTTTGAAATATTATGATTTTCCACAAGCAACTTTTTCCAAAAACTTGAACTACTTACAACTGACGAACGCATCCAATAATCTGGATGTCTTAGGATGAGTTCGTCATTTTTTCTCAAGGAAATACGATACAGTTTAAGCTACTTTACCGATTTATTAGGGTACTTTTGCCAATGAATTAATAAATAAATGACAACAATTAATCTCATTATCAACCATACTCGGAAGAATTTTCTTCGCATAAGCGCGAACACATCCACGCTTTCATGAAAAGTAACGCCTGTAGATGTCAGGACTGCTGCTTTATGTTTCGCAAGGTGGCGCAGCGCGCAGGGTACCGACTACCGAGGCTGAGGTCTCCAGACTCTCCACCACGATTTAGCTTGGAAATGGCCAATGGGGAAGGTCTCACCCAAGAAAAAAACGACGCCCTTTTACACAGCTGCATAACGAGAATGAATTATTGGCATAGCTGACCATACGTCCCCTCCCCCTCTCCGCCCCAGCTCAATTGGAAATATCGCCTTGACTAATTTCTCACTCTTCCCAGTAAACCTTAACATGCATGATGCAGATGTCCACTGCGTAAGTCGTGTGCTTGCGTAAGTGTGCCAACTATATAGTGCTGCCTACACTCTACGTGCCTACTGCTTCCACCATTGTCGTTATAATTGGTGATTCTCAGGTCAAAAGTTACACAGTGGTCTCAGAGAACAATCGTTTCAACAAATTAACGATTCAAACCGTTGCATTCTACTTATATTCCGGTCAGTTCTGCTACTAAACAATTCCGGCAAAACACTCTTTAGGTTATGTATTAGCGAACCACCACACAAAATTCGCCCAATCAATGGTCAGTTATTACTGCTGGGCTGAACCGTCATACGCTATATAGCCTATTGCAGTCAATATTTTCAGAACGATACCGACTGACGAAACACAACGTATTCGCGGATTCGCACATACGTTGGCACCCAGGTGGCTTGTCAGCAGCCGCACAAATTGAGATGGTACACCGTAAAGCATGCCTTTTCACACAGGCACAAGCACAGGGACACAAATTCTCAAAATCCAAACTTATTCCAATACTGGTCAAATACTAATAGGCATAAAGTTTTGAGGTTTTCTCGTGTTCATTCTTCTTTCAACACACGCGGCAGACTGCAGCAGAACATCGCACAGAGCTGCGCTGGATGCAGTCATGAGCTGGGACACGGTTTGTGACCAATGACCGATCGGGGGTGCCAGCCTCCTCCCGGCACGCGATGCACTGGCCGCCGCGCAGTCGATGTCGGGGCACCGCCGGCATTCGCCGACAGGGTTCCATCCGATTCGGTGTATTGGTGGCAGCCCGAACAGTGACCCACGCGAAGCTGGTGAACGTCGATGGCCGATGAGCGATGCCCTTCCGCGACCGGCGGTGGCAGTCGGTCCCACATCAAGAACAGATACCAGTCATGCGGTCAGTCGGCGACGGCGCGGTCGCGAGCCGATCTGATGGTCGCGCGGTGGGCGTTGCCGACGTCCACCGGGACCGTCGACTGGGGGAGCGCGGCCGCCTCTTGGCCGCCGCCTCTGGTCGGCGCGCTCGTTGCGCTGTGGGACGGCATCCACTGCAAGTCGTTCACTGTGAAGCGGTCGTTTGACCGGACCTGGCAGGCGGGGAAAGGGGGCCTCAGATGAAGTAAAACCATCCCTCAGGCCAGCTTGAGCTGGCTCTCCACCTCACCATGTTAGATAAGCGGACACCCTCGTGATCATCGCAGCGATGATTGCCAATTGGTGTGTCATTATGGGAGAGGATGCCAGCCTCCTTTGCAAGATAGTCTGCCTTTAATATAGTGCAGCCCGATCCATTGCCTGTGGCAGCAGACTGGGCTTGATAATGCAGTGCAGGACACACCAAACGTAAGCGGCCATCTGTACCCCCAGCGCAGTAGGGCTGACTCAACCAGAGTTGCCCTCCCCCCACCATTCTATGCACGTGATAACTGGATGGGACATGCCATGGTCAGCATCTGTTCAAAAGCTGCCCTAAGCATGTAAAGCTCCACTGGCATGCTCGAGCATGGTCACAGTCACTTCTCACTTCTCAGTTGAACTTCCAATGGAAACCCATCACAAAGTAGAGATCAGGGCGCCTCTCACACTGCAGCACACTCAACGACTGAGGCACCATCTCATCACTTGCAGGTGGTTCTTGCCAGGAGCAATGCCAGCCACACACATCACGTGATAACAGCAGTGTACAACTGCAATCTACAAGCATCCATGTTCTTTCTGGTTTTCTGCTGTTGAGATCCACTGCCATGCATGAACTTGATGGGCTTTTGTTGCGCTCCTCCCATGTGCAGACAGGTTTCTGCTGAAACAAAGCAAAGCAAATGTGATTAATAATGGCCCTGTTTCACCATCCAGACACTGTGTGCACTGGTAGCTACGGCATACCATAGCATCACTCAAATGACGTTGCATGTGATCTCTTAGTTTATGATGAATCGCGTTTGGAACAGAGTGAGATGTTCTGAAAAACCGTACCAAGAACAGAGGTTTGAGTTCAAATACTGCTAGCATGCTGCTGGTGCTGGTACCGCAGCGTGCTAGCGTTCTGGGATGCTGTCATATAGCTTAGCGTCACAGTGAACTTTGTTGACACTGCCATGGCAACCCAATGCTCTGACACACGCAGCGCACTGCAGTGCTCTGCCGTGAAACACCACCCATGAACGTTGGTTGCATGACCAGGATCGGAGCAGTCAGTGGCGGATCCAGGGGGGGCAAAATAGGCATTTGCCCCCCCCCCCCCAAACGGCATAATTTTAACATTACGCCTATGGACGATGCATGGAAAGAATCGATAAATTGTTTTGGTTTGCCCCCCCCCCCAAAAAAAAAACTCTGAGCTGGACAGCATCAGCATTGACATGTTATATAAAATGAGGTTTAGACTTCAGGTGGTCCCGGGTTCAGCACAAGGGGGCAAAAAATTGTCAAAAAATATTTAAAAAAATACCTGCCTTCAACAACACCTCATCTAATCACATATCTCAATACAATCACAATCAAAAAGCAAAAACCGTTTGAATAACAATGCAATATTTTGCAACCGCTGCACCATTACTGTCACGTACGCTATCCCTAGATTGGTTGCTGGTAAGTAGTGGTTGTCGTCATCAACTCGTCATGCAGCAGCTGATTGGGATGGGCGGGGCCTATTTTTATCCAGACGATAGAGAGAGCCCAACACAGGAAAAGGCATAAGCACCATATTATTGATATGTGGGCCTGTCTACCCCATGCCCTCTAATTAATTGCCGAGCTATTGATGCCGGTACATGTTCCGATATGGGTGATTTCCCTTTGCATCTAAATTTCGTATGAATGGTCCTCCAATTGCTTGGGCATAGTGCCCGAAAGCCGATGTTGGTACAATAATGCTTACGAAAATGTGTCTTCTGGGGAAAGTCCCCAATTTCTAGGCACCTACATAAACCCCAGAACTGTCCAACCGTCTTGCCTACTAAGCTGCTACTGCTTTTCCATTTTGCTTACGAAACCCACATTATAACATATTTTAACTGTTGCAAGCATGCATGCGTGACTGCAGTAAGCGTCGCGATGTGCCCTGAATTGTGGTTAACAGACTCTGGCTTCCCAAGAAAAGCAAGGCTTTATAAGTAAGGTTGGAGTTAAACTTCGGCCTAATCAGGCCGGTTCAGAAGCGCCGGTTCGCATTTCATGCTGTCGGAGCGTGCACCTTTTCCAACCTTCTCGTGGATTATTAGAAATGAGAAAGGCAAAAAGTGCTTCTAAAAACATTAAATGCAAATAAGAGTTGAAATACATATAACCTACTGCATCTGTGAGCTGTATGTAGTATGTACAACTTGAGTTAAAATTCGTCATTTGTTCCAAAAATGGAAACTGTGCTTCATAAAGCATTATTCAATGGGCCTTACACAGGCACTAACTGGAGGCCTACTGAACTAATACGGTGCAAAGTGGGCAATTAGTACAGTTTGAGCATTTCCCTATCCATAGAAATTGTTTATAACACCTTGTCATCGCTTTTTCATATAATTGAATCGTTTAAAACTGGACGACAGCTTGGATCGCTTCCGACAAGCAGTAACATATCAGACCTTTAATGCAATTATTTACATAGATTCTACGAACTTTCACACATTCGTAAGTTAAATGGGTGCTAAGAAGTTCAGTTTGCCCACTTAGAAGCATCTGTACGAAATATTTTACAACTTACCGCCTTCCAAAGCCGGAGAGACGATCTCCGCAGGTGGTCACCAACACGCCATTCAGGGCTTGCTTTACAGCAATGTAGGATATTAATGAATATCAGACAGCAAGTCTGTCAATTAAAAAATTGCCATTCTTGTGAAAATCAAATTTTTCCACAAAAAATGAGGCATATTTCATTAATGACACATAAAAGTTCACCTATCATGAAAAAATATATTGTTTACAAAAGGAAGTGGACCGTGCAAGCCTGTTCAACAGCCGATTTTTCTGTTCAACGTTGGAATTATGAAGCGAAATGCGGTCTTTTGATTGGTGGCCTTTGTTTGATGCGGAAATCTATGGTTTGTTGCGGAAACTACCGAACAGGTTTATGTGCTCCTTGCGTTTCCGAAAATAGAAACGGAGCGTTTCCATTATTGGAACAGTTGGTTTTTAGCGTTTCCATTTTTGGAACTTTCTTCCAAAAATAGAAACGTTTCTATAAATGGACTGCCGATACCATAGTGCGCCCGACTGATTTCAGTTTGCTTTAACATGGAGCAGTAATGGTTTCTTTTGTAGGTGTGATGAGGTGTTAATGCTATGAAATGTAATATTGACTTTATGTTCATTCCAGGAAAGTATCAAGAGACACTCTGTATGAGTGTGTGAATGCTGTGCTGTCGTCAGCGCAGGAGAAGAAGAGGAAGTTCCGGGAGACGGTGGAACTCCAGATTGGCCTGAAGAACTATGACCCCCAGAAGGACAAGCGTTTCTCAGGAACTGTCAAGTATGTCTGCCCAAACAAGTTTGGCCAGTGGCCACTTGTTCTGGGAAGTCCTTCGGGGCGGGCCCTCACCCAGGGCCTTAATAATTTTGGGCAGATCTCGCCACCTTAGGGTGATGAGCATCAAACCATGTTGTATGACACAGGTATTCAGCTTTGTCTTGTGCATGTTGTGTCACAATCGTGTTTCTTTTCTAGTCCCACCAGCTGTTAATTTTTTGGTGTGCTTTGTGTTCCATAACAATGGATAAACTTGATTAATAAGGAATATGTAGGACTTTCATTTTTTTTTAAAGAACAGTAGCTTAGGTTACAGTTTTGAAACAGTCTGCTTCAGAAATAGCTTTCTGGTGTCTGCACATTTGGCTATTTTGTCACATTTTATGATTATTATTTTCAGCTGGTCCTGATAAGGTAGAAGAAACTGAGATATTAAGTTTTTTGATGAATGTTTGATTTTTTTTTGTCATTCATATGCCCAAATTTTGCATGTCCCACAATATAATAATTGATGGCATAAGGTTTAAATACCTGCTAGCTGCTGTAATTGATTAATAGGTCATTACGGGCCCTAGTGCTCATGAACTAAAGCTTTTCTCAAAATCCTAACAGGTCAATGAAAGCTTGCCTAGTAGTGGCTCCTCACCAGAGCTCATGTGGGAAAGTTTGTGGTCCTAAAGAGTACACAAGTAGTCCATCTATTGGCTGTGTTGTGTGCTTTACTCAGAAGGTGATACTTATCCATCAGCAGCAGTATTCCTGTTAAAGACTCCTCACGGTTTTGCATTATGCAGTCATTTTACTGCCCTAGGTGGGAAACAACTTGACCTATGTAGACCGCTTGGATCCTGGGCTGGATTTGGAGTCTGCCAGACTGCTGATGTGTATTTTGTTTTTGCAACCAGAGAGGTGCTACCTTGAGAATGCTTGACTGGAAAATTGATTGCACCTCATTGACTACCAGCTGGCTTCATGGCTTAGTGGTTAGTTTGTTGAGTGTCTCGTAATCCATAGGTTGCTGGATCGCGACCGATCAACTATAGCGTTTCTGGCCTGGATGCGTTCCTTTGTAACATTTGGCTAGCCGCTAACTTTCGGGAAAGCTATAAAACATGAGTGCTACACTAGGTCGGTCAGGTTTGGGTAGGTTGGAAAGAAGCAAATCTGGGTAGCGCCCCCCCCCCCTTGGCTGCTAAAACGCAATACCCCTGCCGGACGGCAACAGTTCCACGCAACGTCACGAACTTTCCACGCAACGTCACGAACTTTCTTCGTCGTACGGGCCCAAAATGCCGTTCGATGTCGCACGAACGGCGAAGATTCTACGGAACATCACGTGGAATCTGCACTTTGGATGACTCCGAATCTGACAAATTTTGAACAGGAGATGATCACATAGTAATAACATAGCATGCATTCATTCAGAACAGCTTATATTGCGTGTAGCTCGTGTTAAGCTTGTAGTGTTGCGACCGATCTCCGCTGCAATGGGGTGTTGCTTTTGTTGCACAGGCTGCGCAACATGCCGCGCCCGTCGATGAAGGTGTGCATCCTGGGAGACCAGCTGCACTGTGACGAGGCTCAGGCCAACAACCTGCCTTTCATGGATGTTGAGGCTCTGAAGAAGCTCAACAAGAACAAGAAGCTGGTCAAGAAACTAGGTATGTAGCTCAAATAACTATTTTTGAAAAGCTGCATAGTTATTAAATGCATCACCGATGCCGTTTTAACTGTTTCTACAAAGAATGTGAAAGATGTATGATGAAAATTAATTGACGGTTGTTCCCCACAGCCAAGAAGTACGATGCCTTCCTGGCTTCGGAGTCGATCATCAAGCAGATTCCGCGTATCCTGGGCCCGGGTCTGAACAAGGCCGGCAAGTTCCCCGGCCTGTTGACCCACCAGGACAGCATGACCGGCAAGGTCGACGAGATCAAGAGCACCATCAAGTTCCAAATGAAGAAGGTATGTCCCCGCTGGCTGTGCCTCGTCGGATAGGGTGGGGCGGGGCGACTCCAGTTTATTTTTGCTATAAGTGGCCGGTTGAGAAAAGATATCGGCTTAGCGTAACGGTTTCGCATTGGCTTAACTATAAAACAATTTGTAGATGGTTCTTAGTAAGGACCAAGGTGTAATCATAAGGTGCTACACCGTTGCTAGAAGTGAGTTCAGTACTATACGCTAATGACGCTGATGTTCGCTCCTTTCAGGTGCTGTGCCTGTCTGTCGTGCTGGGCCACGTGGAGATGACCCCCGACGAGCTGGTGATCAACACCCACATGGCCATCAACTTCCTCGTCTCGCTGCTCAAGAAGCACTGGCAGAACGTGCGCTCGCTGCACGTCAAGTCCACCATGGGACCGCCCCAGCGGCTGTACTAAGCGCCTGTCTGAGCTGCAATACAAGGTCCGGCGACTTCACATGGTGTGTCAATGAGGATGGAGCGGGATGGGAGGGCGGGCCAACGACGCAATGGGATTTGGAAGTTGGAGTCGTATAGGTTCAGTACTTGTACCTGGCGCGGGCGCATTATCATCAGCATTCACATCACACTGAATGGCGACGTCGGACACCTAGAACTGGGTGGAATCGAAATTGGAACGGCGGCGTAGCGACACCTGCTTTCTCCGATATCCGCAGCCCAGACGTAGAGGTCGCTACTCTTCCAGGCTCAACTGCATAAATAGGTATCAGCTTGTTTTTTTTCTGAAACACTTCACGAACAATGAACATGAGCGTTCGCGAGTAAGGTGGCGCCATCAGCCGAATTCTAATGAACCATCTGCGAAGAGGGTGCAGATCAAGATTACTTTATCCCAGGTTAGTGGCTTGCCTTTAGGTGAAAAAAAAGTAGTGATCAAAAAGCCCCAATTTTGGCACCATCATGCTCGCCATGGTCAGACGCGTCGAGTGATGTACTGATTTGGGTGAGGTGAGGTCAATTTAGCGTGTTGACCTCTAGTCAAGAAGTTGGTTGAAGAAAGTCAAGGCATATCTTTCGACTAAGTGCTAGCAACGCAACACTGCTTTGAACAAAGTGACTGTCCACACGATTTGCGGCCCGGGAAAGCGAACTCGCTGTCAGGATTAGGGCCTTACATTGAGACCAATTATCATAATATGGCACAGCTGTCCACACATAATATGGCAGTAATATCAGAACAAGGTACCGAGAGTGCGAGTAATAACAACGGTCATTCAGTACGCTTGGTTACGGACTGCTAACGCTCGCCTCGAGATGCAATGAAACGCATAGGTACATTTTATTGGCACAAGAACTATCACACCAGGTGGGCGCCAGTGACGCCTTGAAGTCGACTGCTCACCAGCACACGGCACACGTGCATAGACACATTCGGTATGAACAGTGAACATGTTCTAATGACACATTAGACGCATGCAATCAATGTTACACACTACACAGCAACGAAGTAGCAACAGGATCAGTGGCCTCATTTTCATAAACAGTCCCATTACGTTTGAAACCCGTACTCCCCATCATAAGAATTATTTAATTTTCAAACAACACTTGCGGCAACGTGATATCAAATGTCAAAGCTCAGCTAAGCCCTGCTTTTACCAAGAACAGCCTGCCGTGGTTTTGATTCAGTCTTTTTATCCATAAACTGCGCGCCGGAAGACCACTGCTTATCACAGTCACTTCCAAACCTTGATCCTACATATGTAACTCTGTTTTCCGGGTCAGCTGTCGTGTACCACGGTGAAATAGTTGGCAAACAGCTCCTCTCCGGCGCGTATGTCACGCTGTGCGACCAGCACCACGGCCCGCATCGGGGGCGGTACGCGGGCCCGGTACCACGCGTACGGCAGGTACCGGCGGAGCGGGTACGGCACGGCCGGCAGGTCCACCTCCTGGTACCGGACGTTGCTCGGAAAACCTGACGAAAATGACGACGGCTAGTGACTATCACCTGCAGGACTGAATATGGACGGACGACAAATGAAACGAAAATGCAGTAGGTTGAAACGAGGCAAGGCTTTTTAACAAGCGGCATTGACGACGCATGTTTGCATAGGACTTCGTCTCAGATCGTAATATTTGTTGTTGATTTGTCGCATGCGTGGTGACACGTTGACGTGTGGCAGGTGAGTGGAGATTGGGTAATTTCTTCCAGTGATTGAAAGACTACTTTCGGCGAATTAAACTTTGTGATTGTTGTGGGCTGTGGCTGAGTAATGCTCGTTCTCGTTTTATGTTACATTTATTTCTGTTTCAGTGACATTAACTTTTGACTGGCATGCTATTGTTATGGGGTTTACCCATTGATTTCAGTTTCCCTGAAAAGTGAGAACCAAATTATAATTTTTTCTATGATGAGTACTGAGTACAAAAATCTTTGGTGTCTGGAGACACCAATCAGCGGCAACTTTGCCAACACTGGCAAGGAGAACGTCTGTTGAAGTCTTATGTGCTTGGTCGTTATCATCGATCATGTAACGGTACCGAAGCAACACAAAAACTAGTGCAGACAATACTCATTTCCTGGCAGTTGCAGTCAATACGGATAGATTTTGTTTGCGCAACGGAAGGATCTTATGAAGCATCGCACCATTTCCATACCTGGTGACTGATTATTGACGAACTGTCCCACAGCAAGCGGGTTGGCAGGCAGCTCGGTGCGCCAGGAGCGGTCGGCCGCCGGGTACGGTCCCATGTGGTCGCGGCCGGCGCACGAGCCGAACAGCAGACCACTCAGGCCGCCGCCGCGACCGTCCACGTGCACGCCGTCGGCGCAGGCGAACACGAACTGATTGCCGATGGAGGCGAGCAGCAGCGGGTCGCCGGGCAGGTACACGGTACCCGGGTACCATGCGCACACGGCGCCGGCCGGTACCGTGCCGCGGGTCACCACCACGCCGCGGCCAGCGGCCGGCACCGCGCTCCGCTGGCGGCGCACCTCGAACCCCAGTCGGCGCAACAGTAGCTGGCAACAGACAAATTGTTATCTTTACACCCTTATCCATCAATGCATGCTTCATTCAACATGAGTACACAGCGAGGCCACCTTTGATTGATAATGGCACCATAATGACACAATAACTGAGGTCTCAGTTAAGAACCAATGGCAAATGAATGAGCATCTAATGGTGCTTTGCTTACCTGATTTGCTTTCTCATGTTGCACATACTGAGTTTCAAATGGTGAAATATTTTCATTCAACAATGTCAAAACTTCAAAAACAGAATTAACTGCTGATTCATGGTGTACGATGCAATCTTGCTGTGTCTTCAGCTCTTTTCGCATAGATCTGGAAAACAATTATAATATTATTGCATAATACATATATGATGAATAATACTGAAAATACAAGGTTTGACATCACTAAAGGGGAGCAAGCAGCATTTAAACATGAAAGTAAAAAAGCCATTGAGAGGTACCTATTGTTATTGTGTGAGATTACTTTGTCATTGAAAGAATTATTGCAATTGTATTGAATATGAAAAGTAGGTAGGAAAGTCATTAGCCGCAATAACGGAGTACATGAATTTTTACTCTTCCATGTGTTTCATCAACATGCGTGCATGTTTTCCAGCTATCAAGCTCTTGCCACATACCTGTAATTTGGTCAATTGATTGGACATGTTAACTGCATACCTACCTGCCTATCTACTAAGCACCAACCTGTTTTTGAAGTTAAATATCAGCCATGGAACGAAACGGTACTTGTACGACTTCCATTTCTTCAATACCCATTTGATCATGGACATTTATAATGTGGGTGAAACACAGTAGGTATATAGAAAACTGAAGAACATACCATTCCAATGAGTATCAAGATTTGTGAAGTGTCACAAATCGTCTGTAAGATATTGATATTTATGTCAGGCTGAGACACTGGTAAATTATAAATATGCACAAATATGAATGAAACTTGGAACTGAACAACACAAAGTTCTATCATAATATTTTCCCAAAAACTCAAAAATATAAAATGTTCCACTTTCCATACAATGAAAGTTTCAGCGTCCATGACCAGAATAAGCTGAAGTTGAAGTCAAAAAGTAGAGACCTAATATTCCTCTTTTGATTTTGGTGACCATTTAATCGTCTGACGGCAGTATAATTTAAATGGCTATTTTTGTAGCCTGCAACCTCATCATCCTGCAAAGTTAAAATATGGCAGGATTATTTGAACGCCACAAATTTCTTATTTATAAATATATACTGCTCACTGAACTCTATACCTACTGCTCCACAATGCATTTCGAAGAATTTGTGGTCAGTGATATTTTGTATCACCTGCGTTGCAAATGGATTCTTCCCGGTCGAATATTTCCTTATAAGGTTAAGATGAGTTAAGATAATAAGAATATTTATTTCTGTCAAAAATTTAAGTACTCATAAAATTAATATTTCGAATAAAATAATGTTTAAATGGTATCTTGTGCAGCAAAAACAAACATTTTAAAATATTTGTAGCGTGGCTCATTTTTCTGCTGTGAATGTAAACAAACGGCAACAAGGCAGAACGGCAATAACAAATCTTGCAGCTGTTGTCGAATGTCCGGAAGCTTGTTGTCGCTTGTATTTCGTGGTTTTCCGGTTTTCCGTACCTACTTATCATTTCTATTTACCGGCTCTCGGATAGAAGAACCTTGTGCTTGCTGTTTTTAATCCTGGCAGCCCAGATTGAACGAAAAAGAACCTATTAAAGTAATTCAAAGCCAAGCAAGTCTCTCCAGAGACCAGAGTGAGAGGATTACGATAAGGTAAAAAAATTTTAAAGCGGGTAACGCGGGTAAGTTCGAAACAGGACTGGCATCACGGCTTCGACTGAGGGGAACGAATACTCTGGTTATTTTTAGGTCTCAGGTCAAAGGTCAGGTCACCAGCTAGGTCATCAAAAGGCCAAATTTTCCTTATTGTCGACCATTTTCGACAAACTGGCGCATAGGTAACTCCAACTCTGGTATCGATAGCGCACAGCACCGCGTAAGAGCGCATTCGATAGCTTTTAACGTTGTTTCTTGAGCGAGCTTCAAGATTTGACCTTAGATCAACAGTTTAGCTTCCAGATGGAAAACTTACATAGTATATATACAACTGTATAATACCTAGTTGTCCTTTACGAAAAAAATGTTTCTCTGTAGTAGATTTTGACTCCATATGGCTACGATATCGCTTTTGCGGGGATCGTGTTCCTCTCGTCGAGACGTGTCGAATGAAAAATAATTTCGAACCTTGAAAAGTGACTGAAAATGTGACCTGGAGTTTGCATATCACCGGAAAAGGTCATGTTGCATATCAATTCAGTCGATCCGATTCGTATCGCCAAGCTGAACACGCGCAAGGTATTTTCATCACTCTAATGTGTCTCAAAAGTTATTGTAAAAAAAAAACCGCTGGACACATTTCAAGACCTGAAATGACCTCAGAGGCATACAGAGGGATCAGCCGTTAGGGAGGCAATTTTCCGGCTCAGCGTGTCACATTTACCTGCTACATTTGATGTTTGAGAGTAGTTAGTTCGACTCGTCCAGAAACACGCATTTCAATTTTGTCTTTGGGTTGTAATGGAGACGTCGTAAAATTGACCTAATCTCATGCCTCATGGCTCATGGCATCGATACCTATCACAATTCCGAGACTTGTATCGTGTACATACTGATTACACTTATCAATCCCTGAAAGTTTCAAAGTGGTTGTTCAGTCGATGTAGGTAACTAGGTAATGGCGAGCATTGGACCTTTCTGAGGAAAAGTCGCATGACGTGACATGGTGACCTCACCTTGAACGACCTTGGTCTGAAATTTTCACAGTGTGTGCAGAAAAGATTATGATAAGTTGTGCCTAAAATTGTGGCTCTCCTAGCCGCCATTTTTTTTTTAGATATTCGCAAAAAAACCTGAGGGGAGGGGGGCGTAAAATGCGATTCTACGCCCCCCTAAATTATCATTTAGGGGGACGTAAAATCGCCCCCTCCCCTCAGTAAAGAGTTTGGTCTAGAAACAATAGCTTTGCTGAAGAGTTGTTGCGTAAATGCCCCATCTCCGTGAAGGTTTGTCACTTTTATTGATATTGATCCCTGTTCTCTAGAGATCTGCGGACGAAAATAATCAAAGAACAGTTATTCATATGGCATCGGCCAGCAACTGGCTTATGGCTAACCGGACATGTAAACCATTATTTATATTTGTATTTTTATCAGATGTCTCTAATGGTCGTACGTACATGCATGCATAGGTAACTGTGCCTGTCCTGGGGCGGCGACAGTGTCTAGGCTGTAGTTTACTCGTATACCTCCCTGGCGCGCTGGATGTACCTACATAACTATGTATGTAGTGTGAGGCTGGAAGCGGCCGGACAGCACACGGCCGGGCGATGGGCCTACCATCCGTCAGCGCCGCCTATTCAAGACGCCACCGGCGGTGACACGTCCTCGCTGGGCCGCTGATGAGCTACGGGACGAATATGCACGCCAGAAGAGGCAATCAGCTCTCCTTGTCTGTGTGTGACGGTGGTCGGCGGTGCGTGATCACTAGTGAGGTGCCACTGGTATGGGACTCTGCTCAGGTGAACAAAACGAACACAGGCCATATCACTTCATGACCGTTTGAAGCAGCTTAGAAGTCCCGGTTAGCACTTAGCTCACCAATGATATGGTGCTAACTGCTAAATCCATAACATGCGGATGCGACGGAACTCAGCAAGATATCTACCTGGACTTTCGCAGACGGATTCGTTGCAGCTTTTGGAACTCCTGTTGCTTTCCACAAACCACAGTGACAGGTTATTACGGAAAGGAATGCGAAAAAGCTCACGAATGTTTCCTTTGACATCTCTGTTGGTTTGCACAACCCCTGCGGGGCGCGGGCTACGGGTGAAGATCCGTACGCGAGTTCGCGGGCCACGACATCATTGTGATATATCACTCAGTAGGTAGATCAACGCACTCGACAATAATACACGTTCCCTTTGTTACTTGTAGCGCTGCCAGCATGGTTTTTTTCATACGAATATTTTTCCCTTCATGTGGTTTGAATTACCTTGGAATTACCTGCAGCTCATTTCTGATTCTCAATGCTCACGAGTTATGATCAACTTTCCTACAGGTCGGGTCGTGTCTTGTAGTCAGCTGACGTGTAACCACTTTTCAGATCACTCCTGCAGAGCAAAGATGTCGACTCTTCAGATGATGCGTCCCAAGCAGAGTCAGATGACTGGCACGGTGAGCACCGACTCAGTGTGTGCACGACGTACTTACGTGGCAGCGCGATGTTGCATGAACCGCATGTGAGAGGGAGAGAAGTTTTATCATCACTCAGTTTCCTAGATCTTTGCGTCTCGAAGCCGCTCAATAAAAGCGTTGAATTTGTCTTGGATCTAAATGTTCGCATGCAAGAAAGCAATCCGCGAAAATGCAAGCTTAACACCATTGACCGTAATAGGTCTGTTCCGTTGACTGTTTGTGTCGCGCGGACACTTCGCTAACGCTCTGTTCTATCTGCCGCGCTCTCCCGCAGTGGTCGTCGGTGTTCCCCGTGGAGCAGGCCACGGCGCAGCAGTCGGCCCAGTTCGTCAAGAAGCTGCTGGCCGTGGCCGTCTCCAACCTGACCTACCTACGCGCCATCTTCCCGGAGCAGGCCTTCGGCGAGCGCACCCTCGACGGCCTCCAGCTCAAGGTGCTGAGGGACGACGCCGGCTGCCCGGGCGCCTGGCAGATCACTCAGTGGATCAAAGCCTGCTTCGACGCACTCGACAAAAAATACGTGAGTATTGCCACATTGAAACTGAAGTCATTCAAGTAGTTGAATCATTCCCTGGTTGGCTACGATTATCTTTGAAGTCCATTTATATTCTATTAAATTATATTATATTGTATTTTATTGTGGCATCATAAATTATACTCGTATTATGAATATCCTCTCAGCAAGATTTGCTGACGCACAGTGCGGTCGGTCGGAACCACTGCCGCCATCAAGACGTCAGTGGCAGTACCGGCGGACGGACACTGACATGGCGCCGCTGACCGGCACGCCTGTCCGGCGGGCGGCGGCGGCCGACTCCCGGAACGGGCCTCCAATAATGGTCGCTCCATGGCGCGGCCACTGTAATAAAGGCCGTCTCAACAGAGACCGCCGCCGGCACATGGCTGCAATATTCGGCCCGAGCCGCGTCTCCGGTGCAGAGGACAAAACTGGACCCGGACGGGACTTTTTTAGACCTAGCTAGTCTCACTTTGGCTTCTGGAGTTCGACGTCTTGCTGAGGATAAATATTTGAACGCTTGTCTGGTAGCTTAGTTTCCAAACTGCTTACGAGAGGCAGAAAAGGACGATTTATTATTCGTGTATCGGAGTTTGGGGACGGATGGGAAGGATGGACTTGCGCCGCTGGCAACACACAAATGTGATGAAGAAAATGAGCAATTATAAATGATTTGGGCTATAGTTATTTTTTAAATCTTACTTATAATACTATATCGATTTTAGCAATCAATTGCATGTCATCACGCCTACTCTAGAAAGAACTTGTTGCGTCTCCATTATTGTAGATAAAATGCTAACTCCGGCCAGGCCAGGCCTTTTAACTCGGAACTCACTGAAAGGTGCTTCGTGGCACATGTAATTCGCACGCCCACTTTATGCTGCTTGCGCAAGATTTGGCCATTAACATTTCAGCCTGTCCATGACTGCCCAGTGACACATCTGACCGTCCCCAAAACCAACAGCGGCTTACTGTCCGTCCATCGCTTGACCTAGCCGTCTGTCTCCCGTCGCCGTCCCCACGTCTTCCTGTTGCGACTTGCGACCCTATCCTCGTTACGCCCTCCTGCGGTTACTGTCTAATGTCTATGACCCTGCTCCCGTCTTTGTCCCTGTCCCGTCTATAACTCGGCCCGAGCGCTGTTCGGCAGCCGGCTATTTTGTGTGCAGGGTATGACGTATTTCGCGAGCCGACGTCACGGGCGGTGACGTCGGCTCGCGCGCGAGCCGAGCGCCAACGACAAACTAACGGGAACCCTCGGACACCCTCGGGGCATAAACCGCGGAGTAGCATATTGAGCGACTCTTATAAGGAAAATTCATATATTTTCGTTTCTCAAATGATAATCAGGGTGTCTCTTACCTTTTTACATATCATTTAGGCTTACCTAATACTTCAGTTGCCAAATATCTGCAATTTATTCAAGCGAAGGTATTTTCAGTAAATATCAATGGTATAGACCGAAATCTTTTGAATAAAAACTCCAACCAACAGAAATAAAAATAACTAAATTTATTCCAACCATTTCCTCCAAATAAACAACATAAAAACTCACTTTTACACACATCATTCATAATAAAGCATACTAACACGCCGCTTTTGACAATTGCGGCGTCGAGTGGCGCGCTGCTAGCGCTCTTTTTCGATCGCAGAGACCCTGCACGCGCGCGAGCACACTACGTCACGTCCGGGGGCACAGGTATATGAAAAATCGCAGTGACGTAACACTTTTCTCGCTTCTCATTGGTCAATAGCCCGTTGCCGGGGTAACGTGCACGTATGTGAGCGCGGGCAAGAGTACTAGCCGGCCGCCGATCAGGGCTCCGAGCGCTGTTCGGCAGCCGGCTATTTTGTGTGCAGGGTATGACGTATTTCGCGAGCCGACGTCACGGGCGATGACGTCGGCTCGCGCGCGAGCCGAGCGCCAACGACAAACTAACGGGAACCCTCGGACACCCTCGGGGCATAAACCGCGGAGTAGCATATTGAGCGAGTCTTATTAGGGAAATTCATATATTTTCGTTTCGCAAATGATAATCAGGGTGTCCCTTACCTTTTTTACGTATCATTTAGGCTTTCCTAACACTTCAGTTGCCAAATATCTGCAATTTATTCAAACGAAGGTATTTTCAGTTAATATCAATGCTATTCGCCTCGAGACTCGCCGCTGCGCGAGGGTGGCGCTAGTGTAGTAAGAGGGATAGCGAACCCGGCGCGCATGAGACATTCAGGCTTGTATACGGTTTGAGTGCGGCGCGCAAGATAGGAACATTAGTTTTTTAGGGTGGTTAAGGAGGTTTAAGTGGGAATTTACAGGATTTTGGTCATTATTTTAAAAGTATTGATATTCGCGCTTTTGTAAGGCAGAATAGCTACCGCTCACATCAACACACAGCGAGGACAAGAAGCAATCAAGAGTCATGGTTTTTTATTCTAGAAGACGGCGAGGTCTATGTTGTAGCCCACATCTTTTTTAGATTACATGTTCTTTTGCATCAGTCTGGTTTCACTTGGGCCAATCTTGTCGGTCTGCTTGATATTTCTCATATCTTGGTTTATATAGATTGGAATTTGGATGTTTCTGCGTTCTTGATGTGGTGGCTTAACGAATTCCATTTATTTAGGGTCTATTCGTGAGAAAAAACATTCCCTCGTCAACGTCTAGTGGTGGGGCTTGTACAATTTGAGTTAATCTCACTATGTTCGGTTTTGTACGGTTGGTTGAGGTCACACTCATGGAGCTGATGGAGGATTTTGTGAGTCTCGTCTCCCCGTTGTCTTCTCTCTTCTAGGGTGGCAAGCTTAAGCCGACTCTGCCGTTCTGGATACTTTAACTCTTGCATTTCCACAATTCTTCTGGTAGCTGCTCTGTGCCAACTGCTTCATTCTTCTTGATATTAGATTTCTTATTAGAGGACCATACTTGGGGGCAAAATTCAACATGAATTGTGAGGGCGAACAAATGTTTTGTATGCTAGGCTAAACAATGCCGGACTCAGCTTTTCAAATGTTCTCCTTACCAGTTACCATGCCCCAGCTGGCATGTGGTCGTTGAGTGCATAGCTTAACCCTCGTCCGTATTGGTGTTTTTCCAGCCGCGAACGTATTATAAGGGGGGTCCGTTTGACCCCCCCCCTTGCCGTTTCGCCCCTGATCGAACTAGAGCTTCGCGGAAAAAGAGCGTGTTGCCCGTGACGAGAGGAAGCCGATGATACCCTACTTTAAGGTCCTAGGTCATCGGTTGACATTCCAGGTCAGGTCAATGACACAATAGTCGGGAAAATTGGGATCCGTTAGAACGTTGTAAGGGGTAGCCGCTATCAAGATTCCTTTGCTACTCAATGGGGCTGCAATGGGGTTTTTCGGGGTGCTGATCACGAATATCATATTAGTTTTGATTACAGATGATGCCTTCATGCATTTAGGCCAGGTCGGGTCAGGTCAGGTCAGGACAACCAGTAGAAGTCCTGCCGAGTATTTGTAGTAGGTGTCAACCGCCTCTGACATCTTTGTTACATGCTACGAAGACACCAAAACTATTTCGTAAATGTTCATATGGTTGCTAAATTAGAATTCAGCTCCAAAAACTAGCCCAGAAACATGCAAAACTTGAAAGTGAACCGAGGTCATCAAAGGTCAGTGACCTGACCTGACCTTCAGGTGACCTTGACACCCACCCTAATGCATGGGACCAACATCATACCACATGTCTGAACACTTGAAACCACGAAAAGACTGCAAACGCGCGGCTAATGCGAGCTGACATACGCCGAATCGCGATTCCGGCCAAACATGGTCTCGAAAAGTAGGTCACAGGTCAAAGGTCATTTGGGTCAGGGTTATGAAATTTTCAGGGTAGGTGGTAAATTGACTAAAGCGAGGGCACTGAAAGTTTTGTCGCGATCGACCGCTTTTTGCGCGAGTATTTCGCGGAAAACTGAGGGGGGGGGGTCCGTTCGACCCCTCTCCCCTACGGGGGGAGGTCGAACGGACGCCCTTAACACCCTAACGGGCGAAGGTTGATACGTGTGTTGAAATCCAGCGAGGAGTCAACAATAACACCTAGGCCTCTTTGTTCGTTGGTGTTCTCCAGCTTAGTACCACCAAGCGTGAAGATGGGCCTACTATCGGGCATCATTTGCTTGGCAGATACCTATTCGAAGAGTCTGACACTTTGAGGCATTATAGACGATATCATATCTGCTATGTAAACTTCGTAATCAACCCCTTACAACCTTAAGTTCCCACACTCCTCCCCTCCACCGTACTCTCGCCGTGTAACTACGTGCGCGTCGCCGCTCGGCACAAGGCCCTATATACCGCTCGGCACAAGGCCCTATCTCGGCATCACTCTTCCTCCTATGCAAATTCCTGCCACCAGATGTCACCCACTTCGCTGTCTCGAGGCGAATAGACCGAAATCTTTTGAATAAAAACTCCAACCAATAGAAATAAAAATAACTTATTTTATTCCAACCATTTCCTCCAAATTAACAACATAAAAACTCACTTTTACACACATCATTCATAATAAAGCATACTAACACGCCGCTTTAGACAATTGCGGCGTCGAGTGGCGCGCTGCTAGCGCTCTTTTTCGATCGCAGAGACCCTGCACGCGCGCGAGCACACTACGTCACGTCCGGGGGGCACAGGTATATGAAAAATCGCAGTGACGTAACACTTTTCTCGCTTCTCATTGGTCAATAGCCCGTTGCCGGGGTAACGTGCACGTATGTGAGCGCGGGCAAGAGTACTAGCCGGCCGCCGATCAGGGCTCCGGTTAAGCCCGTTGTACACGGGCAACTCCCGTCGGCAACTCCCAGCAATCGGTTGCTCGGCGACAGCCTTTTCTGTTGCTCTGGGTTGCTGAAGTGCTGCCAAATGCTATTCAGGGTTGTTCAAAAATTGCTCAATATGTCGGCAACATCCGGCGATCGCCGACGGTCGCTGAGCGTGACGTCACGATAATTATCACCAATGGGCGAGCTGTTGCTCTCGATCGCCGAGAAGTTGAATATTTTGAACTTTCTGGCTGTTGCTGCGGTGTTGCTGGCCGCTACTGCTGTACGAGCATGCAGCTATGGAGCAGCAAATAGGTAAAATATTTACAAAATACCGCCCCCTTAGATTTTTCAATGCCGATTACTAGTCAGGATATCTGAAAGGGATTTTGACTGGTTGGATATTCGTCTCAATTCTGATTTATTGGTGGGGATCAGTGCCAGAGAAACCGTGGGGGACCGTCCACCCGGGCCCAATTTCATTTTCTGGGGGGACCTGGGGGCCTAATATATGACGAAAGTGGGCCCTTTTGACTTATGTCTTGAGAGAATTAACCACTTGGGCCTGTATTGGTGTTCTAAATCTCATTCCAAATATCGGAGCCCTATATCAGTGAGTAGACCTCAATGAGTCGGAGTTCACAGCAAGCTAGTGGGCCCAGTCTGAAGATTCCAGGACAAACCTTCGTATGGCATTTCTTCGTCGCGCAATTCTTCGTCCGCAAATCTTCGTCGGTGCATTTATTCGTGTCGCATTATTTCGTCTCGCATTTCTTCGTAGGCGCAAATATTCGTAGCGCATTTCTGCGCCCATGAAGGTAGCTATATGACCCCTAAAAGCACCCATTCAATAAAACAATAGCTTTGGACTAATGATCATTTTAGTGATTGATTATCAACCTATGCCGGCTATGGCACAGATAAACAACATACACAAGCGTACTCCAACCTTTGATATTTGTTTTAACTTTTAATACCACGTTTTGGCGTTAAAAAGATTGTGGCATCACTAGCGAACGATGGCACAGGCAAGGTATCATTAATACATATCGATACATATATAGTACCTATGCAGAAAACTTTAATATCCAACGCCACAAACGTCAAAACACATCTGCGTCCGGTTGCCGGTAGGCTCTGGAATGCCGGTTGTCGAGAGTCGCCCAGGTCCTCGGCGTGACGTAATTGTGACGTCAGCAATATGAAAGCAAATTCATCGGTGTTGCTAGAAGTTGCTCGCATGCTGCCACCGGTTGCCGGGCGATCGGTTGCCCAGAGTCGCCGAGCAACCGATTGCTGAGAGTTGCCGGCGGAAGTTGCCCGTGTACAACGGCCTTTACGGTCCAAGGCGTACATGAGGACAGGTGGCGCCGCCGCCACTCGCATAGCGGCGGGAATGTGAACTAACCTGTTTACCATAAGGCTGTGCTAACGGCCGCTGCGGGCGCCGTTTCGGGCTAGTTTTGACTTTGTACCGCAATTAATGGTTTATTTATGATAAAAAATGGACTAGCGAGAGTCGTGCCGGAATCAAAATTTAATGTTCTACAAAACTAAGCCATTTTCATTGTGATCACGTCATCGACTTCACCGCCCAACCCATAGGCGGCGGAACGGGGGGGGGGGGGCACCGGGGCACCGTGCCCCCCCTTGGATTCTGCAAGGGGGGCACCAATAGCAAGGTGCCCCCCCTTAAATTTGATGTATTAGTACCAGGGGCGGATTCGGGAAAACTCGGGAAATTCGGGAAAGGGGAGGTTCATGAATCGAAGTGGTGCCCCTACCTAGTACCTATGCCCAAAATTAAAACCTCAACGGATTTCGCCCACTTAATTTTGGTGGTGCCCTATTTTCAGTTTTTTTCTTTATTTTTGGTTAGTCATGTGCAGGGGCGGCGCCACGGGTTTTCGATAGGGGGGGACGGGGACCGAAACTCGAAAATCCCAAAAGTAGATACTGATCGTGTATGCAAAAAAAAAACGAGGCACGTAACGCCGCGAAACTTGGCAAAGCCCAAAACACATCGAATGGTGCATCCTGTTTCCAAACTTATCCTAGGACACCTAAGATCGATCACCTTTTCCAGCATCCTTGCCTCTAAATCAAAATTTGCAGTCTTGCCAACTCAAAGCTGGTTTCCTACAAGCTGCGAATTGCTTAGGTATGAGTAGCAGTGCCAACTATTCTTACGTTTCGTACTTTCAAATTTTCGATCTTACGTCTGGTCAGCTTCAGGGCTTCACCATTATATAGTCATGGAGGAAAAGTGGGAATGTCTTCTGCTCTGACAAGTGCGCCAAAACTGCAATATAATTTCAGAATCATGACATCACCACCTGATCCATATGCAACGGGCAGGGTGCAGCTAATGGCTAGCCGTCAGTGCCCAGTGGTCATGTCATCGGTGGGCACTGAAAAGGTCATGCTAGGTCATGGAAGGTCACCAGCCGTTATTTGATCACACTTTCTGATGGATTTTACTAGCCAAGAGCTTCGCGGGAAAAACGAGCGCATGCACCGTTGAAAAAAAAAGAGTGAAAGGGTCTCAGGTCCGGCGACCTCTGCAGGTGAAATGCCCCAGGGTAGGATTCCGGTCCTTGTTGATTAACTTCGTCAAAAATGGCAGTAGAGCTGTGATGTCGGCACCATTGTGTTCGTCATGATCGAGCTGGCACGACCTGTATCGTTCTCATATTCACTCTCCAATCGTAACAACTACCTATACAGCAGGGATTGGCAAATGGCGGGGTACACCCTTTGGGAGGTAATGAAGGTCTCTGGAAACCTCATCCCTCATCTCTTTAGCATTAGTGGCTCTCCTTATGGAACAGGTTTCTTGACTGGTCTGTTTCACCCCAGAATTCAAAGACCAGTCAAGGTAAAACCGAGCGCACCACAGTGAGCACAATTTGATAAGCTGGGTTATCTCAATTTTCATGTAGAACCTTTCACGTCTCACGTACCTAAAACCCTTTCGTGCACTCATGCAAAAGCAACTGCCATGTTTCAACAGCTGGTAATGGCATTTTCACAGCCGCTGACGTAAGAAGGGGAGGGGTGGGGGGCTCGATTAGACCCCCAGCCGTTCGGCCGCCGACCGAACTTAGTTTTGCAGAAAAAAACGAGTGCTATCGAACCCCTTGACGAGAGGGAGCCGATGCTATCCAATTATATGGTCTTGTGCTACTGCGTGCTTTTTTGGTCCTGCCTGTGATCTATCCGAACACTTCTCCCCACAAGTGCTGGGGTTAAATGGCATAGATTTCAAATGGTTCCTGTGGTAGAACTGCCATGCTTGAATTTGACTTATTAGGAATGGAAAATATCCATATAGTAACGGAAATCTATGGAATTTCAGTGAACTTGATTTTGTCGGCAATGGGGTCTGGCAGTGGGGTGGGGAGGTAATAACCCTGCCTGGCGCCCCAAAAAGGGGGGGGGCACGATCCCCGAGGCCCTGCCGATTACCTTATAACTACAGGCATCACAGCTCCACACCTTTTGCAGATGGCCAGGACCCCCTGCGATACATCCCAACAGCAATCTTATTCAGAATCTGCCTTGATTAACCAACGATGCATTAAATGCGACGGATAACTCTACAATGCATTATTATCAACAACTGAACGGGCCTCGCCGACAGGGGGGTACTGTACCCCCCTAACTTTCGATAGCGGGGGACCTGTCCCCCCCGTCCCCCCCGGTGGCGCCGCCCATGGTCATGTGATGACTGGTGCCCCTGCTAAGCCGCTGGTGCCCCTGGAAAGACTGTGGTACACTCGGGGGCAGATTGATGTTCTACAACTCTTTATCCACCGGGTTCCTATGGCTCAGCATTGGCAGCAGCCGCCTGGTACGGGTAGACTGTGCCGCTTCACTTACTTGTCAAGCGGCACAGCCTACCCACCCGTATGACACCGGTCTGGGTCGGTGGCTGGAAGGTGATGTGGGCCGCCTGTGACGTCAGCGCAGCGGTGAGGGCCGAGCCCGGAGGCATGGCTCGGGTCGGCGCGGCGCGGCGGCTGGCGAGGGCTGGGGAGTGAGGTGGGGTGGGAGCACGGACATCGCGCGGCTGAGCGAGTGTAGTTAACTTTCGCGTCTCAAGGCGCCAATTATTCTACCTAACAATTGTGCTAAAGCAGTTGTTAAAATGTCCTATCCCCAAGACAGCGCCTATCATCATACTTGCAATGCACATTACGACACACTTAAGCGTGGCAATGGGACAGCCGATAGAACTTATGTCACTCGTGCATCGAGGTGCGGAGCTATATTTTGTATAACACATTAGTATTAAGGCCTTGATTGAGCAGATTGGTCTCTATTGTTTCGCACGGCAATCGTCCAGAGACGTGGGAACTGGGGTTATGAGTAGTGCCGCAGCCAACGCCCCAATTTAAAGCGATTATTACTGTTGCTCTAATATGTGGTCGCAGCCCCCAATAGCAAACCGTTCCAACTAGGAGCCAAAAGGTCGGCCACTCAGGGGGGTTCGAACCGGGCTTCTGCCACCGGCCAATTCACGACACGAGCGTTCACCCACTGAGCTACCGAGAATGGTCCTCGTCTGCACAAAACAAAATGACATTCACCCGCTGACCGCCAATGACAGTATTGTGACATTTGATCGCGTTTGACCGCGGAGAGTGGTCGCTGGTTTCGGCAGCTCAGTGGATACACGCTAGCGTCGTAGGGTGACCGGTTGGAGAAACCCGGTTCGAACCGTCCCAGGTGCGCGACTTATTTGTTCCTAGATGGAACGGTTTGCTATTGGTGGCTGCGACCACACATTAGAGGAACAGTAAGAGTTGCTTAAAGTTGGGACGCCGCGCTATCCAAAACCCCAGTTCCCACGGCTCTGGACGATTGCTGTGCAAAATAATAGACACCAATGAGCTCAATTAAGGCCTTAATACTTATCTGTTAAAAACAATGTAGCTCCGCAACTCGATGCACGTGTGATATAAATTCTATCGGCTGTCCCAATGCCACGTTTAAGTGTGTCGTAATGTGCATGGCAAGTATGATGATAGGTGCTGTCTTGGGGATAGGACATTTTAACAACTGCTTAAGCACAATTGTTAGGTAGAATAATTGGCGCCTTGAGACGCGAAAGTTAACTACACTCGCTCAGCCGCGCAATGGTCCGTGCTCCCACCCCACCTCACTCCCCAGCCCTCGCCAGCCGCCGCGCCGCGCCGACCCGAGCCATGCCTCCGGGCTCGGCCCTCACCGCTGCGCTGACGTCACAGGCGGCCCACATCGCCTTCCAGCCACCGACCCAGACCGGTGGCATACGGTGTGGGTAGGCTGTGCCGCTTGACAAGTAAGTGAAGCGGCACAGTCTACCGGTACCAGGCGGCTGCTGCCAATGCTGAGCCATAGGAACCCGGTGGATAAAGAGTTGTAGAACATCAATCTGCCCCCGAGTGTACCTACCTACCCTGCCCCCTGACAAGCCTACGGTGGGCCCTGACATGACTTAGGTGCCCATGGGCCCTGACAGGCCCGTGGTGCCCCTGACAGGCCTGTGGTGTCCTTGCTAGGCATGTGGTGTCCCTGGGCCTTGGCAGGTTTGTGGTGCCCCTGTTAGAACGTAGGTGCCCTTGACAGGTTTGTGGTGCCTCTGACAATCCTAAATTGCCAACGACAGGCTTGTGGTGCCCTTGACAGGCCCATGGTGCCCTTGAGAAGCCGGTGGTTCCCCTGCGAAGCCGATAGTGTCCCTGACAGGCCTCTGGTGCCCCTGGCAGGTCTGTGGTGCCCCTGGAAGACCTGTAGTGCTTTTGCTAGGCCGATGGTGCTCCTGACAGGCCTGTGGTGCCCCTGCTAGGCCTTTGGCACCCCTGGCGGGCCTGTGGTGCCCCTGTCGGCTGTCAGGCCTGTGGTGCTCCTGGCAGGCATGTGGTGACCCCAGGCCCTAAGTCATGACACATGTGACCTCCACCCTGGGATTCGCCACTGATTAGTACTGCGATGGCTTCTTGGGAATTATACATGTAGGATAAATGGAATTTATCAAACGACAATAAGGAAGAGACAAACACATAGGTACTTGAGGATCAGCTTAAAGTTAACCACACATACGGGCAGGGGTGTAATTTTCCTAAAATGATTGTGGGTGCCCAGCTGTAGGGGCGCCCGGCGCCAGGCCGTTTTGGGGCGCGATAGATATTCTTTATGTGGGAGCCTAAATTAACACCGAATTTGATAACATTGCTAGCCGAATGGCGCTTCAAGTGACGTGTCTGACTAAGCAAATACACGCTTAAAAGTGGAAACTGACCGGAAGGACGTAAAAAATATGTAGAGAGGCGCCATCCAGTAGGAGGGGCACCAAATGTGGAGGCGCCAGACGGTTACGACTTACGAGGGCGCCGTGAGACGATGAAAAGGGCGCCATTCTCTTAGGAGGGCGCCGAGTGATTGAAAACGCTATGTGGTCTAGGGGCGCTAAGAGGCCAGAAGGGCGCCGCACAGTCAGTAGTGCTACGTTGGTGGGGACGTGGGGGCGCCAGATGGTTACGAGGGCGCCTTGAGATCATGAAAAGGGCGCCATTCTCGTAAAAGGGTGCCGAGTGATTGAAAACGCTATATGTGGTTCAGGGGCGCTGAGAGGCCAGAAGGGCGCCGAATAGTCGAGGGATGCACGGTGAACAGAGACCTAAGGACGCGAGACGGTCAGGAGGGCGCCGTTAGACCATGAGAATGGCGCGGTGCTGTCAAAAGTGCGCCATTCTCCCAGAAGGGCGCCGAGTGATGATTAAAAACGCTATCCATGCTCGGGGTTACATGAGCAGAGTTAATACGCATTACAAACGGACTACAATGGTGAGCGAATAGGAAAATCCGTTCCTGATACGCATTTACTTGCTCATGTAACCCCGGTACATGAACGCGAGACGGTTAGGAGGACGCCGTTAGAGCATGCGAAGGGCACCGTGCTCTCGAAAGGACGCTTGCAGCCTTGTAAAAGACTTGTGGGTGCTTTTTCATCATTGTGGGGGCATAATTCAGGATTGTGGGTGCATATGCCCCCACAAAGAGATATAAAATTAGGTACACCCCTGCATACGGGGGTGAACTGCAATTTTCGTTTAGTAAAAAAAAAAAAAATCATCGTGTCAGGGCTGTGACGAAAAATAAGTGGCCTAAATCCGATGAGAAAACAGGATTTGGGGGTACCCTAGGTTTGGCTCCTTGAGCCATGGTGCCCCCCCTTGTCTCAAATCGTTCCGCCGCCTATGGCCCAACCCCATAAAGCAGAAATATGTCGTGTCAGCGGTGATTACACGCAAAAATTCTTTGGCATATAGCATAAAAACCAGAACACCTTTGACTGCAGCGACTATGCGGTACTACAGAAAATTGTATGGCCTACCTAATGGTGCCCATTACTTAATAATTAAGCTGAGTATTTCGTCGCCTAACTCTTGTAAAACCGTATGTCCGCTTGTCTATGGAGTTTGGACCGTAACGCCCCATGGACCTGACCCCGTCCCCGTCCCCTCTCGGCAGCTGCGCCAGCCGCCAGCAGCTGACCGTGGTGCTGTACCTGAACCCGTCTGCGAATGGTCTGCGACCCTTTCCCACTGTCTCTGAGTTCTGACATATCCCCGTCCCCACTCGGCAGCTGCGGCAGCTGACCGTGGTGCTGTACCTGGACCCGTCCGACCCGGACACCGTCATCGAGTCCTACACGTTCCGCTTCACCTACTCGTCGTCCGGCGGCGTCAGCATGCAGCACGGCTCCGACGGCGACGGGTCAGTGGGGGGGGGGGGAGGGGGTCGACATCCCGACCTACCCAGCCCGGCCCGGCCTGGCTCAACCCGCCCTATCCATAGCTCTCGATCTCACCCGATTCGACCCAGCGGTCCTAGGCTGACTCAACCACCCTGACATCACCTAAGGTCATTTTGCTAGGTCTGATCCTGCCCAACCCGACCTAACCTGACCCACCTTTCTGGGACGGACCCGAACTCGTTTGGTCTGGCTCACCCGATTCGGCCCGTTTCTCGTCATCCTTCGGCTGACAATGGAAGACTAGCATTTCTAGCTGAAACTGGATAGAAGAAATAGCCAACAGAAGTCGACAGAATTTGTAAATAAAACGTTATTTTTCCTGACGTTTTACCAGCCTCCCTATGCTCACTAGCATTAGTTTTCTACTTGACAGAGAAGTATGATATGCTAGCTGGCCTATTTTACTTTATTCGTTAAAGGTCTCAAAAGAAATATAGAATTTATATCACAAACTTACCGCCGATTAACCCTCGCCCGCACATGGGGGGGGGGGTGGTTGCCACCCCCCCCCCCCCCGGCAGTCTTTCTGCTCTGCACTCAACATTTTTAGAGCTAGAAGGCTGATTTTTCGTATAGCTGCTCCTCTATCCTTTCTTGATGTCCACTGAAAATTTCAAGTTTCTGTGATTTTTGGTTTCGGAGATATGACCTTGTTTTTCAGGTCATGTCATGACCCAAATGGCCAATTCTCAACATCTTGCGTTTGCCATGGGCCTTGTGAGCTTTTGACACCCTGATTTCGGCCTTTTTTGCCAGTCTTACCTCCCACCTATCATGGAACATGTTGTTCGACGATGTACAGGGGTCAAGGTCAGGGTCAAGGTCAACCTAGGTCATCTAAGATAATTGCGTTTTAGGCAAGTTGAATTTACTTTTTGTGAAGTTTTTTGACTGCATTTTTGGTAAAAGCTTCTCAGATCATGATTTCATGTGATATGGACCCAAAAACAATCGGTGCACACATCAGTATACACACAGACACACACAGACATACAAACACATATAATTGACCTTGACCTAGCTTGACCTGAAATGACCTCAGCAGCAAAATTCTGGTCGGATAGTGTGACAAAGAGGTTCTAGCTGGCTTGGTACCAGAAAACAGCATCGTCATCGGTATTTGATAAGCAGCGCACTTGATATCCAACGGTGACCCAAAACAGCAACATTTTTTAGTTTGACCTGACCTGGAAGGTCAATGACTGACCTGAGAAGGTAAAACTGGGTATCATTGGATTCGTCTCTTCCCAAAAAATATTTTTGGTCTTTACTGCTAAGCTCTATCTCCAACAGGAACGAAATGGCGCGGGGGGGTGGCACCCCCCCCCCCATGCGCGTTCTAGGATGGGAAAATGGCATGTGCGCCGTGCGGGCGAGGGTTAATATTGCCTCTCTGTTTCACCGTTGTTTTGTAATTGCGCGGTGGTCTCCGTTCTGGGCTCGCAGCAGTTGCCTAGCCATCTGGGTTGTTTGCGGCCGTTCTCGTTACCTATTCCCCCGCTCAGCCCGCCGTCGTATACGGTCGAGCGGAGTTAAATGCGCGGGCCGATTGGATTATGTGTGCCGGTCGGCCTGACGGCGCGTCACTGCAGCGCTGTCGGCGGCCGGTGGCCCCCGGGGCACTGCGGCGCACGATTCGGTGGGACGGCACGGGGCTGACGGAACTGGCAGCTGCCCGGACTCGGAGGCTGCCTGCGTCTCTGCGCAATTATGTGTGTGTGGCTGTGTGTGTAATTACTGTGGATTGCTCCTTAAGGCCCGGGGCAATGTAGAAGGCCCAGCTAGGACAGTGAATAATAGCTGGGGGCGATTTATGGGCTAAAGACTGTTTATGAGGTTAGGGTCTGTTTATGGCGAGTGGGATTATCTCTGGGTGTCAGGAATTGTGTATGGGGAACCTCGAGACATCATGCGTCTATGAAGATACGAAGCTATGCATGGAAGTTAGGGATGGAATCCAAAATAGAACTAGACCCGACATGTAAAAGATTTTTTGAAATTAAAAACACGATTACGTTTAAAGATAGGAAGTTGAAAAATGAGGTCCATTTCTAACACTTTCTCCACTTTCTAAGAGCTGTTCTGTGTATTCCTACATACGTAGACGGTAGATGGCTAAAAGCAGTAACTCTACCAAAATAATTACGCGTTAAGTGCAGCGAAGCCATAAAATATACCAGCTTGTGCGTCATGATACAACCGAGCAGAGCGAATCGCTTATTCTGGTGGCATTTTCGAACAAGGTATGTAGAAAGGATATACAGAATAAAAAAGTTAGGTTCTTGGGAGAAGTGCGCAGCTTTGAAAGGTCATATATTTGAAATACCTATTTGGATTTGATTCTGCATGTAAGTACGTTGCATTGGACTGCCAGCTTATTAGAAGCACCAAAAGCAGAAACACTCTGTGACTGGTAAAAAGTGGAAATGCCCTTTGAAGGGGACATATATTTGACCTTTTACAGTTGATAAATACAATGGTGCAATACAAAATCAAATAGCACTGATTATGCAGATCTTGATTCCTAGGCCGTGGTCGTATTCAAACACATGCTCATCTCGATTAACTGTGACATTTACTGGCTTCATTTCTTGGTTAGGGCCTTTAATTAACTGTTCGGTAATTGCATTGATTGTGGCCATCATCCATGTGATGAAATGGTCTCGTAATTAGATACTTCCTTAGAACTTGTAAATTGGATGTACATTGTACACATTTATGTGTACTACCTTCCAGCCTTCATCTATGGGAATTTGAATCCAGCATTGATATTGATCAATCAGCTCACCAACAGTGAAAAAAGAGCAAAATAAGGCCCGATGCAGCACACAACTCCGCCGTTTATCCTGTAAATACCTCACCGTCTCGCCCCGCCCGCGGTGCTGACAGACAGCCAGCCTCGATACCGGCGACCGTCACCAGCGAGGAGACCTACAAAGCCACCGTGCGAATGCTGCGCACTATCGTGGTGCTAACGCAGACGCTGCGACCACTGCCCGACGACGTCATGATGTCCATGAAGCTGCTCTACTTTGACGATGGTGAGTGGAATGGGAAGGGATAGGATAGGGCTAGGGTTGGGATGGGACGGGTCTGCGCTGGCTGGGATGTTGCTGGTTTCGTGATGGTTTGCGCCGTCTTGGGCCAAGTTATGTGACAATGTGAGTGGAGTGAGACGGCTGCCGTTCAGGGCTGACGGCGATCTACGCTGACTTCGCCCAGGGTCTGGTCTCCGCCAGTCTCCCAGCCGACCCTCTGGAAGAGTCTTTGTTCTTGGCTTTCCCCAGGATGGTTGTCTGATCACCTGAGCCGGCGTCCGTTACTGCTATCGGAAATGAGGTGACGATCAGCCGCGCGGATTTTGAGTGGCCTTGAGCTGAGCACAGCTGGCACTCTAGGGGGTAATTTACCTGCCATCGGTGCCTTGCTGCAGAGGGACGATTCGTAATCCATGGCCGTTGCCTTTATTGCCGCTTCTTTTATTGCTTCAGGCTTCGGGAGTTATCTTTGAGAGAAATAGGTGTGCCAATGGTTTGGTGTTCTCACTTCACACCTCCCCAACGGGCCCCCTGAAAGATGCCTCAGCCGTGTCTCGCTCAACTTCCAAATGTCTTGAAGGCTGGAAGCAAGGAAGGTTTAATTCCATTATGCACTTTTAATTGGTCGCAACAGGATGCTGGATGTGAAAATTATGAAATAAGTATGCAGCTTTGTAGTAAGTGGATCCAATTCCAGTGTTTGTCTCCACTGAAGTTCTTCCGTGACTAGATTCGTAATTTGCACTTTACAGAGCTTATTCTAAGCTCGGCAAGCGCCATTCCCTATACCGCTCTGATGGCCCGATGTTTGCACGCACTTGCGATATCAGGACACCGTGCCATGTAATCTCCGGGCATGCATCTGGACCTGCATTACTTAGTCATAGCATGCACTTAGGAATGGTTCCCGAGGACCGATGCGGGACGCCGATGTGACATTCGGAGAACGGCGGGCCTTCCCGCGCGGTGCTCGGAGGAGACGGCGTCGAGCGGCGGAACGGTACGCCGGGGGGCTGTTGGCCGGCCGGCTACCGTCTCCGCCCACTAGAGGCGCTCCAGGGCAGAGTACGGCGTCGTCACCACGGGACAGACGCTTCCGGCCCAGCCGAGTGTCAGGCGGTCAGAACTCTAATTCACTCTGCCGTTGTCAGCGGCGTATCTCATCTGGACGCACGCATGCCAGGGGGTTGATATATGCATTCGCGGAACGGTTCAACTTATTCCTTCGTTCCCGACTCAAATAGGAGTCGGCCGGCTATCTTGCCGTGCCGACCGCCGATTCCGCCGTTAAATGTTAATGGTCTCTGTATCGCTGAGTCTTCGCCGGCGGACTGGGAGCTGAACGGGCGGGCCCAGGGCCGGCACATACCCACCGAGCAGCCGTGTTGGTGGCGGCACGTACCGTGCCCGGGCCGGGGCGGCTACTATCGGCTGGCCTGCCACCATTTCCACTCGCCTCGGGCCGAGCCGGCGGCATATCTGCATGCGATTAGCGCCGGGTCGCGGCCAGAATTGCAGATCATCCCGCGTCGCCGCTGGGGAGCCGACAACGCCACCAGCACAGCTCGAAACAGCTCTCTGGTGACTCCCGGCCGTGGCGACGGGCTGGTTTTGGTCTGGGCGGCACAGCAACGACGCAGTCCAGTCCAACACTGTCCCAGCAGATCCGGCTGCATATACGGCACTGATGAGCGTTGAGCGCCCCCGGTGTAGAGGGGAGATGCGTGTTTTCGGACTAATGAGTACAGCCAATCGGCCGTAACTCAAGTTTCAAGTGTTTTGACAGTGATCGGCAGTCGGCACTGACGCACTGGTCTGATTGGTAACAGGCACACTGTTCTGGCATGATATTTGTATGCATCAATGTGAGAACTTCACAGCGATATTATTCCATTGTCTGTGAATTTCTTATTGATTTCCTTTGGGGGAGTGGGATAACAGCTGGTCCCGTACTTTTTATAAGATTGACATATTTATACCTATATGTAATGTAATTCTGTGCGGATCTGGGATAATACCTTAACCGCCTCCCTCACGGCAATGTTCTTCCTATGACCCGTCATGCCCCCCCCCCCCCGTATCCCTGCAGTGACGCCGCCCGACTACGAGCCGCCGGGCTTCCGGCCGGCCGAGACCCATCAGATCTTCTTCAGTTCCGAGCCCATCAACGTGCGCGTGGGTGACGTGTGCACTCCGCACCACACGGTCAAACTGCGCCTCAAGACCGACTCAAGTCAGTTCGTGCCGCAGGAGGGCGACGACGAGACCATCGAACATGCAACGGTAAGGCGGGAGAAGTGGCGAGACCACTTAGCAGGATAGCTGTGGTCAAACAGACCTGGATAAAAACGTCCATGGTTAACCAAGGGTTATGACATTTAATTGAGGTGCGGATAGGGTGGTGTACTGGTGGTGTCATAGTGGATATTTTGCCCCCGAACGGCAAAGTTTACTGGACAATAGCTGTGGTGCCTGGTTATGTTATTGCCCCTTGTTGTTTTATTCAACGTTGTTTTGTTGAACATTCAGAACATGCTATCTAGACTTCACCCTCCTAACGCTTTCTAACCGACTATGTGCCGTCCAGGTGAAAACCGCTCCGTCTGTGGAGGGCGCAGTACCTCGTGAGCGGGACCAGGAGCGCCCCTCCACCTCCAGCCAGCAGCGTCAGCCGAGGCCCAGGGAGCCGGCCGCCGCCGCGGAGCCGGAGCCCAGTCTGGCCGAGAGTGTGAGCGGCAGGAGCCCCGGCCTGCCCGGTGAGTAACCCGTCCGCCCATTGTGGCCGCAGCCCCGCCGGAAGCGATCCCAGTCTCCTCAGCGGCGATCATGTGCTGCGATGGAGTTATATAGCATCCCATCGAGCTCCCGTGAACGACTTTAGTCGCCCTAATATCGTTAAATCACGGGATTCGGCAGTGGCTGGTGCTATTTCGATGGCGCCGCTGTTAATTTGTGTCATTTATGGTCGGAGCGTGCCCCAAGTATCGATTGACCCCCCATTGGGGCCGGATGGCCCGTTTTTCCGTGTCGTGACCGCCGGCTGTTTGTAGCGCCGCGGTCACGAGCGCGATTTGTGGGCGAGCCGCCGGCAGAATCGGGGCTCGTTCCCGCTATCGATGCTGCTCCGTGGCCGTTAGCCAGCGCGCAAACTATTGGAGAGCACATTTGGGAGCCGTGGCCGCCCCTTCCCCCTCCCCCGACCACCGGTCAGCGGAGGCGGCTCGGAGCGGCGCTGCGCCGCGCGGTCCGCCGATCGGTCGCCGGGAGCGAGTGTCGCCCCGAGCCGGCACTGTGCGCCGTCTGCCCGTCCTCCGGGAACACCTGGAATAGCCCGCCGGCGACCTCATTAGCGGAGATTGTGCGCCGCCGGCGGTGACCACTGTCCGGCACGGGCCGTAATCTCGCGCGCGGCGCCTCCGGCCGCTCCGGCAAAAACGCCCCGCAGAGTGGAGGGTCCCACCTGCGGGACGTTCTCTGGAAGATTAGGTGGGACTGTCTGTTTTGTCGTGCCTGTCGCGCAGTCTGGCGTCTTATGGGTGCTTTCAGGGGCTGCATGTGCGTTTTATGGCTTCTCTTTGGGTCTTCGAGATGTGTTCCGATGTTCTAGATCAATATTTACGCGAAAAGAGTCGCGATGGAGTTGTAATGAAGTACATAAGTAGATAAGATCGTAAGTATATTTAACTGCACTGCAATGCAATATATTGATGACACTGAACGAAGCCGGCTGCAACTCAATTTGAATATTAACTTTGGGTTAATGCGTGTGAAAATGAAAAAGCTTTGAACATTTATTTCATGTCTCAGTTGCAATCTCCCCACGCTGCAATCTCGAGTCTCTTCCACCGACCTTTGGCTGATACTCCCACTCGTACACCAGCCTCCAGTCCGCCTCTCCCAGCCACCCCGTCCCACCCCTCGGCCCGACAGCCCGCCGGGGGCCGGTCGGCCCGCCGACCAGCGCAGTCGTTTTTCCGCCGTCGGCCCGGCGCTGCTGATTGTTGTAATTTTCCGTGGCACCGTAAAGGCCGCCCGGGAGGCAGCGAAAAACGAGCTGCGGTCCCGCCGGGATGAAAGTGAAATCAGCCGACAGCGCTGCTGCCGCAGCGACAATGGGACGAAGGCTTCGGAGACGGCCGGCGGCGAGTCGCTCGGGTAAACAGCTCTCGGGGCTGCCGGCGGGCGGCGGCGGCCGCAGCTGTGGCCCGCCGGCGCGTGGCCCGCCGGTAAACTTGCAGTCGAATTCTGTCAGCGTCTCGGCGCCGGATGGATTCAGGGAAGCACCGAGTGGTCGGGTGCGGCACGGCGGTGGGACCACGGAGTTCTGTTTGCTGGGACGTGAAAAGCTGAGCCGGCGGCGCTGAGAGTCTGGTGCCCTGGGGACCGTCCCCAAGGTCTGTTTGAACAGTCAGACCATGCCACCTGGAGACACCCAGCATGACTAGTGTAGGTGGGTCGGTGTCTGGGCTCATCAATAGTGACCGACATCAAAGCCAGACTGCCGTCATCAGTAATTTGTCACTCATGTATTCATCCATGCATTCGGGAATTCCTTTTCAATTGAAGAGCACTTTACTTGACTCGTCATGCCGCTGCATATTATGATCGCTCCTGAATATCGCTGCCTTCTGGTGTCACGGGGGTTATCTCTGAATGGGCTTAATCCCGATCCAACGAAGTGGACTTGCTGAGCGACTCGTGAAATCCCCTCAAAAGGCTCGCCGTCGCGGTGCAGTCAGAGAACTAGGAGCCTCATGTGGCGGCCGGTCACGGGTCCACACCAGGTCTGATTGAGGCCCGCGGCGCTGATTTCAGCGAGGGTTTTTGCCACAGCGGCACCCTGATTGGCTCTTTGTCATTCTCGACGGTGGGCTGATTGGTGGAGCAGCGGCCCGCGGATGGGGACCGCTCCAGCGTCCACTGCGCCAGGGAAACGGACGTTTAGAGGGCTTCTCTGCAAGAATAATTAGGCACTGCGTTTTCTATAGCATACATTACATTTCCTATGCGATTTACGTTTTGACAGTTTATATTCATTTTTTTATCAAATTTGTACCATAGAAACCACATGTATCGAGATCAAAAACCATAATGAAGTGCGATGATATCACCCGGCCTTAAAAATCAATTTCACGTATTCCCCCATAATCCCCCTGACTGCGTCCTCTCCTCTCCGGTCCTCTCACAGCGTCTGCGGTAGACACCAGCGGCACGCCGGCCGCCGGCGCGGTGCCTGAAGCCGAGGACGAGCCTCGCGTACTGTGTGTGTGCGGTGTGCACGAGGACGACGGCCTGATGGTGCTCTGTGAGCTCTGCCACAACTGGCAGCATGGGGTGAGTGAGCCAACGGGCGCTTCTGCTCGGGGGACTGACGGCCGAGCAAAGAGATGATTGCCTTTCCTTTTCCCATAATTATCATCTCTCTGGGTCTCATGACGCAACGGCCTAGACTTCCACCCCCTCTTAGCTGCTCGACTGTATTACTATGCATTTCTACAATCACGCCGAGCCGCAATTGCTGCTCCTTTCCACTCCCGTCATCGATATGTCTCTTTCCTCGCATTCTCTCGTGGTCTAACCTGAACTGGCCCGTTTCATGTGTCCCAGATCTGTTTCCTGGTGCTGAGTGAGGACGAGGCGCCGGCCAGCCACATTTGTGACACGTGCGCTCTGGCCTCGGGACGACCGTGCACGGATGCCCGGCTGCCGGCGCTCGCCAGGTCCACACGTATGGTAAGTGATCTCTACATATACATAGCAGGCTCACGACGTAGTGAGCCCTCCCCTTCAGTAGGTTCAAACGCATTAGGGTTGATTTCTTTTTTCACGCAGAACATAGGTGTCTAATACGTGCTGCAGTAGTCCCTTCGCAGGTCTGTATGAATCGTCTTGCTAGCGCAGTGCGACTTGTACGCAATTTGCGTATGGCCGTACATTTGATATATGTGAGGCCTGAGTGTCCCCGTTTTCACAGGCCACCTGTCTGTACCGTCGCGGCCTGTGCGCCTGTGAGGAGATGTCTCGCGTTCAGCCGGCTCGGCTGGCACAGCGTCTCGGCGTGGACGTTGCCGTGGCCTCCGGTCTGATGAGCCGATTGGATAAGGACGGTCTGCTGAAGCCACTCTCCAACAGATCCAAGGGGTGAGTCGGTCAGCCAGTCGGACAGACAGAGTAGAGTGTCTCAATAGGGCATCTCACTGCAAAGCACCCTGGTACCGGTACTAAACACTGGTGGTCTGGTCGGTTACAGCTTTACACTACTACGCTGCAGTTGGTACCGTAAGATTGAGGAGTGCACTTCGCCTAGCTAGAAATTAAGTGTCAGTTTTAAATTATGTGTACCCGCTTCTATGGTATTTTTACAGTAGCGTAACGTTGTACAGTTGTGAATTGTACATCATATGTTGCATATTATTTATGTCATTTGCATCATGCAGCGCAGTGCATTGGGGTCACGTTGTGCTTTGTTTGCATATCGTGTGTTGCAGTGTGCTGGTACTTGGTAGTCACTGTTGGTCTTTGTGCGAGCTGTCTTTGCCGATTCTATGTTCCCGCGCGAAGCCAACTATGTAGATCGACGCGGCCGTCCGACGCTCAAATGAAGCGATCCTCTCTCCTCCCCCCACTATAACTCCCCTAACCCGTCCTGTCTTCCACTCCAGCACCGTTCGTGTGGTCGACAAGGAGCGACTGCTGAACGAGGCGTTCCCCCGCTACCTGAACCGGCCGGCCCCGGCCGCAGCGCACCGACCCGCCGGCGGTCACCAGGTAGGAAGACCAGCGCACCGTCACACACCAGACGGAGGTGGATTTAGTCGGACGAATCACTGACGTTCCAACCCATGTAAAGAAGGGGAACCCCGTATCATCGGGGAGTCAGCCGGCTGACGTATTGCTATGTGCCTTCGCTCCCGCGCGCGCTGTGTCCCAGCGGACGGCACTGCTGTCGAGCAGGTGCCAATACCTCGGGACCCTGGCCAGCGTCGTCCTCTCCCGACTCTATTAGTGGCCGATACCCTGGGGACGTGACCTCCCGCGAGTGTTCCACAGACCCTTCCCTCAATATCAGTCTCCAATATCAGAGTTTCGGGGAGTTCCCCGGTAAATAGATATCTGTTCGCGGAGTGCTGCTGCTTTATTGCGGTGCATCGTTCTCTTCCTGCGGTGGGTCAGCGGTTTCCGGTATTCCTCTCACGCCATTCCTTCCCTATTCTCTTGATGAATCGGGTCTCTATCGCGGCTGGCTGGACTTGGCGCAGGAATTCCCGACCCGGCAGTGCATGCCCTTGACTGGGCGCCTGGACTGACTCTTGACAGTCGTTACGGAAATTATGCGAAACTAGACCATGACCTGGGTGTTCTCACCCAGAGTTGGTTTGTCTTTATGTGACAATCTGCTGCAGCTGGGAGGCTAACCGTCCGACACCGCATTACCAGTCAGGAAACCATCAGACGAGTCTCACCCGCTGTATTACTTCGTGGACCCTTTTAACGACTTTTGGAAACGTCTCCCGGGGAAGTGTGCCGTCGACTGAACTCTGTGGAATAGCCCGGACTGCAATGCTGATTCCCCATGGACCAAATAGCTGGCATTTTGTGTGTTGCTACTCAGATGCGTGAAAAAAAGATTCTGCGGGTTTTATTAATGGTGCATCATCTCCTGAAATGCTTATCATTTTACGTCTATGTTTTGTAAGCGATGTGTCGTATTGCCGCATCATTTGACAACATTCGTTACGCAGCTGGTCGCGGTCTAGTGTATACTATTTTTCAAGCTTTTCTTTTCTTTTCTCCACCGCTCTGGCAGGCGGTGGACGAGATGGCCGAGCGGGCCGGCAGGATGGAACTGGACGGGCCGGAGGACGGCGACCACTCTCCGCCGGCCACACCGCGCACCGGCCCCGCCGGGGACGGGCCCGAGCCGCGCTCTGCCGGCAGGAAGAGGCGGGCCACGCCGCGCAGCCAGCCGGTCAGTGAGGGAGGGCGGGGAGCCGGGTAGACGGGCGCGTGCGGGGATAGATGAGGAGTGGGAGTTAAACATTTAATCGACCGCATTACCATCTCAAATTGAAGGCTTCTTAAAAAAAAACTGTTAACGTCAAATTAAAGTCAACAATCAACGTCGATTTATTTCTGACGTCGCTTTGTTCTCTAGCACATTTCCCCTCCAGTGGTGATACAAAAACAAAAAATTGTTCAGTTAAATTTATTGATTTCTTCTTCATTCTTCACATCTTTTCATCAACAAAGCCAAGCCATGTTTCGCCATGTCTTTCAATCTATCCGCAACCATCTTGATGTTTGGCTTCGTCCTGTTGTCTGTCCATCTCATTGCCTCAGGCTGTGTCCGCCGACGTTTTTTGCCTGCCTGTCCGCCATCTCATCTCTGCGGCTTGTGTGTTTGTGTGTGCTGTGGACCCCATCAGGTCGACTTGGCTTGATATGTCGCCACCAATCTGTCGAATAGCATAGCCCGCTGGTAACCCGATTTTGGTCGAAATGCCTGTGTGTGCGGTAGTTTTATGTGGTTCGGCGCGTGTATGTTGTGTGCAATACGGTGTGCTTACGAATGAGTCTGCGTGTGTAGTAGGTTCGGTATCTACCGTATGTTATGTGTGTTTGTGTGACGTGTGTGGTGGCGGCGTGCGCTTGTTCGTTACTGCAGTGGTGTATCCTGCGTGCTGTGCGTGCATGCGGTGCCGCTCCCGTGTGCGTGTGTGTGCGTGTGCATGCGATACCGTGCTGCGCTCGGGGGGGGGGGCAGGGGGTGCGGAGGAACCCCCTGGGCTGGTATCCAGGTGATGAGCTGGCCACGCCACCGGGCCATCTCTGCTCGGTGGTATAAACAGCAGACCGGACCGGCAGAGGCAGGGGGCTGGGACAGTGAGGTCGGGGGCAGGTGACTGGAAGTGGACACGGTTAGGTGTGGTGTGACCGGACAGTAACCGAACGAACTGGGAAATCGGCGCAGACAATGCACCTGCGCGGTTGACCGGGGATGTAGTTGTAGCATCAGGTGAAGTCATACTCATAACACCGAGGTACGTATTAAAATTCACAGACCGTGATCATAGCGGGAAAAGCATCGAAGTGAAATGTTAGAAGCACTCTTAGCTCATACCTATTGCTGGTTGCCACATGAGTGACTCGAATACAACAAACAGTGGGACGTTCAGGTCAGTATTTCCGTGATATTTTCAACGATCGTACAACAAAAACTCCATCTGACATTGATGAACATGTTTGGGGACAACTCGATGTTAGCTGTCGAGCGCTAGTTTTGTTTGGCCAGAGCCGGAGACACGGTAGTCAAAGCACGCATCGACAGATACCGGTGCCGTTCAGCAGAAGTAAGAAAGTGAGTGAGTGAGAAGAGAAGAAAAAGAGTCAGGGTGAGATGAGGGAGCGAGCAAAGAGTTATGAGCTGATGGTTGAAGTGGCATTCGGAAGACGGTCCTGAGAGACTGCTAGGTTGGTCTAATGAGTGGAGAAATCGTGGACAGTCAGTACGATGAAGGTTTACTTGGCGGAGAAATGGGGCAGCTAGCCCGGCCGTCGTGCCAGGTTGTCCCGAGCGTGAGATGCTCAGCCTGAGGAGGCTGTATACGTACCACTCTGGACGAGACAGAGCGTATAATCGATACGACCGGAGCGCAGCTGGCGTGACCCAATGATGAGCTGTTGTTACCCGTTGTGTGGCGATCAGATGCTAGACGACAAACAGCTGCTTGATGGCAAATAGAGAAGCGTTTTCAAGGTTAGCATGACTAGCTAGAAACATAACACTAAACGCTAAGTAAATTTTAAAGACTTAGAGACATGTTAGTGTGGAGAGCAAATAGATATTATAGGATTAAATTGGACTAACTCCACAAGAGAATCGTTTTCGGTCGGAGCTTTCGACATGTATTACATGTCCTCTTCAGCGAAGGTCGGTAATCGGGGCGAAAATAAAACGCAAGTCATGTCCTCGCAAGTATGTCCTCGAACGCAAGGCTCAGAGAATTTACCAGCATGAATTGAGAAAGGCTGAGACAACCAAGGCTAAGAAATTCCACGACCTGCTAAGCGAGAATGGTGGACTGACCTTCACCAACAGGAATCCAACACGCCCCAGTACAACAGGGGTGACAGTGATCAACCTCACAAGCCAGCGACTCTCCAGAGAAGATACACTCGCGCTACAGCTTGGAGCGAAGTACTCGATAGCTCCTCAAAAACCACCTGTCTTGGAGCTAGCCGTGAAGAGCCAGATGGCCTCTGACATCGCCATCAAACAAGCTGACCAGCGAGGCATCACCGGTGATGACATCACAACCTTTCTCAACAAAGCCGAGACAATTCTGACGCGTGCCAACAACCGACCACAGCCGAAGCCTCCAAAGGACCTCACTGACTCATTGAAGTCACTGACCAGAGACAACACCAGGGTGATCGTGCCAGCTGACAAGGCCAAGGCTCTGGTTGTGATCAACAAGACCGACTATACAGCTGCGCTGCTCCGTTCACTGCAGTCACCTGTGTATGAGGAAGTGACCAGCGATCCAGCGGAAGTCTTTTCCGGCAGGTTTAATGAGCACCTGCTCACTGCACTGGCTGGTCCTGCGGTGCGTGGAAGACGTCGCGACAAAATGCTGAAGGAGAACGACGCAGATGGGTACCAGCTCTACCGACGCCTCTCCAAAACGCATGGTCGCTGCGGTCCGTTTTATGGCCTCGTCAAAACACATAAATACACGGCTCCGCCAACCACCGAAGAGGAAAGACTCCACTGGATCGCCAACCTGAAGCTCCGGCCCATCTGCCCAGCCCACCGCGGTGCAGACTATGAGCTCACCAAACATCTCACTGCATGCTTGAAGGTTCTCCCGCGGCCGCCGCACTCCATCAGCTCTCCGCTGCAAGTCTTGGACATGCTGCAGAACATGGACCATTCCACCAACAGCTGCCGGCTCATCTCTCTGGATGTGGAGGCGATGTTTCCATCCATACCGACTCAGGAGGCCATCGCACTCATTCGGACTCTGCTGCAAGACAACCGAGATGCCCTCTCGGATGTCACCTGTCTGAAACCGGACGCAGTCGCTGACCTTCTGAGCCTATCCATCCAGAACTGTCATGCTGTGGTCCAAGATGGTGACAAGGAGAGATGGTTCAGGCAGACAGCAGGCCTAGCCATGGGCAAGAGTTATTCTCCAGTTGTCGCTGACCTATATATGGGTCACTGGGAACTCGATCTGGAGCTCTTGGCAGCCAGCTGCGGAGGCAGAGTCCAGTCATTCTGCAGGTATGCGGACGACTACTTAGTGTTGTTCGAGGGCAGCGATGACACTCTCAGTGCGTGGGTGAACCTGCTCAACGGCAAGAACCCTAACATCAAGGTCACCACTGACATTGAAGTTGACCGACAGCTGCCCTACCTCGACATCCTCATAACAAGAAAGGAAGACCGATTCAGCACTAAGGTCTACCGGAAAGCATGCAGCACTGATCAAGTACCGGCATTCTCATCATACACCGAGACCCGCTATCTCAGGTCGGCCATCAGATCGGACTGCATTCGAGCCATCCGCTACTGCACGACCATCAAAACCCGCCAGCAGGAGTTCGACTTCATACGCCGCAAGTTCCGTCAGCATGGCTACCCGCTCCCATTCATCGAGTCCACCATCCAGAAAGCGCAAGCGGATCTCAGACTGAAGGCCAGGGCTCTACCGTCACCACCAAGCTCGACCTCACCAGCTGCGCCTGTCAGAGTGTCAGTCCCGTTCGCTGGCTCCTGTTTTTACCAGCTCAAGCGGGAAGCCAGCAAGATCGGCATCCAGCTGGTCTCCAAGCCGTCGCTGACCATCGGATCATTGCTCTGCAGTAAAGCCAAGCACCACTTGCCGAAGCTGCAGGAGAGCAACGTGGTCTACAAGATCGAGTGCTCCTGCCAAGTTGACGGTGATCCTGTGGTCTACATCGGCGAGACAGACCGTGAGCTAGGAACCAGAGTCAGAGAACACCGGGAGAGCTGGACTGGAGCTGTTCGCTCGAGAGCCAACGCATCGGCCTTCAGTGCTCACAGGGATTGTTCACCTGCCTTCGATGAGGTCAAGGTACTAAATCGAGCCAACCACTACCAGATGCGACTGCTGCTCGAGTCGGCGTACATCCGGACTGTGGGACGGCGGGAGGCCGTCTTGGTGTCGCCTAATGATGCGAATGTGAACAGAAACTCAGGTGCGCTGCTGCAAGACCGCTGGCTGCCAATAATTCGTCGTGTTTGCCAGTAGTTTTATAGTGTTTTAAACATTTATATCGTGTGATAGTGTTTTTTATATTGATCTCTTTACACTTTTGTACCCCACCTGCTTTAGCATCTTTGTAGTTTTTAACTTTTGTGGTATTTATAGGTATGTATAACGTTTTATATTTCTGTACCGAGATAGTATGTATTGATTTCTATATTTTTTAGGATTTTATTAGTGTGGTATGCGTTCTTGTTTTTTGGTAGACTTTCTCATTGAGTGTACTCTTATTGTCGTCACGTGTTTCAGTCTTGCTTATTTTATAATTCAAGCGGCCTAAATAACTCTGCGCAGCTCACCGACATCTTGTGCGATTCGATTCGACCCGAACGTTTTATTTTCGCCCCGATTACCGACCTTCGCTGAAGAGGACATGTAATACATGTCGAAAGCTCCGACCGAAAACGATTCTCTTGTGGAGTTAGTCCAATTTAATCCTATAATATAAATTTTAAAGGTTACTGCAACAAACTTGTCTGTACCTATCTATCTAGATTCTAGAGTGATAGGAACAGTAAGTCAGTCTTGCCCCATATGCTCCGACTGGTGATTCCACTGCCCGGACGTTGTGTTCCCACGTGCCCATTGTTTCCGCTGTTCCCAGGACAAGGAGTTTGAGGTGGCCGACTCTCAGGAGTTCCGTCCGGAGACGGTCGGCGGACGCGCCAAGAAGTTCAAGGCCTCCCGCACGGACGGTATCGCTGCCTGAGACGGTGACCCACGGGCCCACGGCTCTCATCAGTCGTCTGCACACGGTCAGTCCTGCCGAGAAGGCTGGGGAAGAGTCTCTGAGAAAGCCAGAGTCAAGTGTTCCCCGAGACGACCAGAGGTGAATCTAGATAGAGGTACCGTGACTCGGACAGCGAGAGATGACTTGACTCTGGAGTCGTCCCCCGGTACGTCCAGACTCACCGGCTCGGCACTCGTTGGGGTGACCCCGATGTCCCTTTTCACATAGCTGTGATGGGTGACTGTGGATTGTGTCCCCGTTTAGCAGATTATCATAAGCTTGCTATGACACAGCCATATCGTTAGCTGTGACTCGCCAGTTGTGGAGTTCCGTTTGCTGACTGCGTTGAAGTCGAAGTGCGTTGAAGAATCGGTAGCTCGGTGTTTGTGTATGTTGTTAAAGAGTTCGCTGTTCGTTATTGGTGGGTAAGTTGTACCCCTGTTGTGTCTGTCTGTTCGTTATTTATAAAGTGCCCGCTCAGGACAGTCAGCATTGTAAAGTGGCTGTGCATTTTCATCGCTCGCCGGATAGCTCATCTCTCACTGACCATACCATGTCTGTCAATCACGCCTCATCATTTCGAAAAATACATTATCGTTTCGCATATTCCATCTATTCCCTTGCAACGCATACACACGCATGGGCACTGATATAAATAACTTTATTGACAATGAAAAAGCACACGTTGGGTATGACTGCGGCTCGGGGTTCGAATGAGATAGAGAGAGATAGAGAGCGTCTGGTCGGCTCTGAGCCAGGGAGAGAGGGGGCGGCTGCCGGCGCTCTGAGCCCGCCCACGGATGGCCGTCGCTGGGGCTACCCTCCGGCCAGTGCTAGGGATGAGGATTGGAGCTGAGTGGCCACTGAAGCCTCCGGTGCTATGGAGGCGAGCCGCGCTGCCCGGGCAGAAGGTATAATTACAGGCCAGCCCGACCGTCGGCCGGCGTCCTTTGCATAGGAATGGCGTATTTCGCTCGGAGGGCCGGTCGGAGCTGTGGGCGAGGTCGGGTTATCACAGCGTGTGGGTTTCGGTTACCAGGGACTCAGTGCTGGATGGTTTCGGTTAACGTTTGGTTTTAGTTACCATTTGGTTCAAGTCTTCAGTGTCGTCCAGTCACAGCCTTGCCGTTTGAGAGCAGCAATTGAGGCGCTGATTTTCACAGCCGGCCGGTTGATCCAGTTTTGTCTCCACGTACCAAGGATAGCCGCCGACTCAAACTTGATGAAGATATATGGGCGCAGGATTTGGCGCGCTACCTTCCCTCGGGCTTTCTGGCCTACAACGGGAAAAGATGGGCGCGATGCTTCTGATGTGTTTGGATCAGTACCTGGAATGCGAGGGGCGACTTTGGCTGACTGTTGTAACAATGGGTGACGGTCGACGGGACATCGCTCGTTATGGTGTCATCACTCGCTGGGAAGCCACCAGTGTTCACCTGCATTTGTTTTTATTGAAAAATAAGACTTCAGCCTTTGGTTTGGTCTGTTGGTCTATTTGTCACACCATGCAATAGTCACGGCGGCCTTTGGTTTGGTCTGTCTGCTGAGTTTGGCATAGCTACCGGCACGCAGCCGGTCACAGCGTGTCGCATAATTTGCGACCGGTGGATGAAGAGAGGTGACTGGTGACCGTGTATCGATGGGAGGCTGCTGGAGATGGGATAACGTGCTTTGAGCAATGAGCAGGGAACATGTGTGATAGGTGAGCGATGGTGTCATGAGACCTGGAAGGGGCAGGGAGGGCGGCCGGTCCGGCTATAGTGGACAGATCAGAGCGCTGGCAACCGCCAATGTACGGAAAACAATGGAGAGAAAGAGCGCACAAATGAGCGTCCGAACCCCTGCCGAGCACCGCCGACCAAGAAGACACGGGAGAATTCTGTAACAACTGGCATACATTATCAGCGAGACGGGCTGGACACCGTTTGATTATGGGACACCATCGCGGACGGGGAGCCCTATTAATGAGTCATGTATTGCACTCCTCGGCCGCTGTCGGGTGCCGCTCCCGACACGAAACTGAGCGCTCGGCGCGCCCTTCTGAGGTCACTGGCGCGGTGCGCAGCCGCGCGCGCGGCCCACCCGACACTACCTGACCTGACCCGACCGGCGGCGCGGCGCCGCCGCCACGCGCGCGACAGAGTAGAGAAGAGAGAGATAGAGAGGAAGATGATAGACTGAGAGGTAAATGTCAACAATGTGGAGACATGCACCACGTTAACAACGGCTTTGTAAATAACTGTAGATGTTGTCTATGTACAACACTATGTACATCGATATAATAAATTCAATATAAAAAGACGTGTCGGATGATAGACTATTGTTGAAATTGCCGGCTACGCAAGAAGAATTTAAGAGATCAAGAGGTGCTAACTTCCGAAGCGCCGTGGCTGCAGGGTGATTACAAGGCGTCAACTAGTGAACTGAAATGGACTCTCAGATGGCACACAATCGGCGACGTGTCGCCGCCGCGACTCTCGGCGACACAACACAACGGCGAGGGGCGGCGTGCCGGCGGCCGGCCAACTGAGGGCGCCAGCAAGGCACAACCGAAACGCGCCCGGCGCGCCGCCGCCAGCCCCGCCGGACACACACATATCACAAGGGCGGAAGGGGGCGGCGCCTAGAACAGCGCCGGGGTGCGGCGCGCGGCCAGCGCGGCGCCCGGCGCGACCGTTGAGCTGAACAGGAAGCTTGGCACTTGGTTCTGTCCCGGCCGGTGGAACAGAGACGACATTCTGCCGGCAGAAAAAGCGGGGAGCGGTCAGGGATGGACGCGCCGACTGGGCTGGCAGTCAAAAACAGGCGACAGAAGGATGGCGGTCAGAAATAGACGGACAGAAGGATAGCTCGGTAAAAACAAACGATCACGCTGGGTGCCCGTCCGAGACGGATGAACAGATGGGGTTGAGGCTAGAAACAGGAGATAACCAGAGCGTGAGTACAGCCGTGCCGTATTTGGACCTTTCCTGAATGACTACGATAGGTCAACTCACTACAACTGCAAACTAGTCAACAAATATGTCAAACCGAAAAACTAGCGGTCAACTTGCATTAACAATGCTCATCATCCAGAGTTTGCTCTGAGCCCTAGCTATGCATTAACCAGTTGACGAGTTCGTTTGTCGGATAGTTCGGCACTTCTCTCCAGTCAATTTGCAAATTGCCACGATATTCCAGTACTTCGTGGACTGACAGGTTTCCAGACAGCGCGCCAATGTGGTCCACCTCTCGACTCGAGGAGTTTCCGAACTGCCAGAGTTTTCATATTCCTTGTAACATTCATAAGATCAAAATAGACGGCACTAGCAGCCGTCTGGAAGAACTGCACAGCGCGGAGGGGTGTTTAATGTTTATAGGATTGGTGCTACATGAAAAGCGTTGCTGCTTCCAAAAACTCCAATTGGCAATGCGGGACAGAATTGGGACCGTGCATTGTAAGAAAGATCATGAAAATTCAGCATTGAGGTCCATAAATAGGAACTGTAGTCCATGACCTCGCGCAAATTCCAAAGGTCAGTCAGGCTCTTGCATTATTTTCACCCCGAGTAGCCGAACCGCGCTGGTGCCGTCCTCGATATGAAGAACAGCAGCAACACTGATCCTATAATACTTCGTTTTCCAATGCCTGATATCCTTCTCGAGAATGGAATCGCTATCTGGAATAACATCGAAATCCCACTGTTTTGAAAAGCGTCGAATTCGATAGCGTTGTTATTACAGGCTGCAACTTTAACTGCCTTCATTTCGAGATGAAGTCGTGGCAAATTATCCTCGGAATCGTCCAATCTCTCTGCTGCGCTGTATCTGAACACAGCTCAGACGAGCGTCAGTTTCGACCTTCTACACAGCACAAACAAGAACGGTCTCGATCGCCCTCCTTGCATAGGTAGTGGACAGGATGACAGTTGAAACCCTTTGCTACAGGGACAGTTCTTTCTTTCAGACAGAGAAGTTTGCTCTGCTATAGTAGCGCAAACTTCCCGGTCAGGGGACGCAGTGGCGTTGTAATAAATAATCAGGGTCTGCGAGTCGGTCCGCGAACGATTCCGATCCGAGGACACAACAATGTCGCAGTTGGCGGACAGCATCAATTCCAGGGCCAGTGAGCGGCACGTAGCGATGTCGCTATTCGCAGCAGTCCTCCACTGCAGTCCTCTATCGAGCCGGCAGAGAGCAGCAAGTAACGCCGGGCCCGGACGGATGTTTGCCGGCTGACCCTTTAGATATATCTGGCGGCGAGTGTTTGGCGGCGCCGGCTCCGATTGCTGCCCGTACTGCCAGCTCTTGACAGTGCATAAACAGGCGTGTCACGATGCTCGGCGGGAGACGACCGAGGACGCTTCGGCAGCAGACACACCAGGGGCGCCGACCGGCCGGCCGAAACAAGTCGGCCCCGCGCTGACATTGGCTGCGGCCCGCCGGCCGGAGCCGCGGCGTGGCTCCGACGGCTCGAATTTAAAGTTGGCTCAGAGTTGGACGGCCCGGATTTTATGAAACGCCGTCGGGAGAAAATGAAATGGTAGCGCCACTCGGCAAGTGCATTGGATGTGTAAAAACGGCGGATTCTTTGAAGTCGGCTCAGACGAACCCTTCAGAGGTGCAGCATAGCTGTTGGGTCAGCAGAAGTGCTATTCGTCTGAGAGACCACTCCATGTGTTATGCATCAGAGGAATTCAAGACCGTCGCTGTGAGTGAAATCAATGTCGCTTAGAGGTGCCGTGTCGTGCAGGACAGACAATGCGTCGGCCGTCAGGCTCGTCTTTATTCCGTCCTACCAGCCATCAGCTGTGCGTCTTTACCCGGTCTCACCAGCCGGCAGCCTCGTCTTTGCCCCGTCTTTCCGGCCGCCGGACTCGTCTTTACCCGGTTTCACCAGCCAGCAGCCTCGTCTTTGCCCCGTCTTTCCGGCCGCCGGACTCGTCTTTACCCGGTCTCACCAGCCGGCAGCCTCGTCTTTGCCCCGTCTTTCCGGCCGCCGGACTCGTCTTTACCCGGTCTCACCAGCCGGCAGCCTCGTCTTTGCCCGATTTTACCGGCCGTTAGACTCGTCTTTACCCCGTTGTACTGGTCAGACTCGTCGCTCGTCTTTACCGCGTGTTACCGGCCGTCACACTCGTCTTTACCCGGTCTTACCGGCCGTCAGACGTGCATCTCTGTGGCAGACGCCGTTCGTCAGACGTCCGTCTCGATGCTAACGGCGTTGACGTTGTTGTTGTGCCGCGGCGCGCAGTTGAGTTTGGTGCTGGCCTCGTGACCCAGCAAACCCTCCTCCAGGTCAATCTCCGACGATGAGTCGGATAGCGAGTCCTTCTTCACCTGCTGGCCTGTGAGAGGGAGGCGCGGCGTTATCAGTGAAAGTTTACTATCGCGCTCTAAGGCACTGGGTGGTTCATATCTGGGAATAATGAGAGTTGGCCAGGCAGACTGTCATCAGCGTAAGTTGTACTGGGATACGTGGTACCAGTGTCATCCGAGGGAATGACTAGCGATTTGGGAAGTCTCGGGCAACGATTCGAGTCCATTGTGAAATGCTGGAATGAGGAACGAGATACTATGGTGCAAATCGAAAAAGCCACGTTAGATTGTTAGAACGAAAGTGGAGTGGCTTTTACGAGCCGGAAATGGGCGGCATCGCACAGTGTCCAGCAGACTTAACTGACAACCTGTTTTACTAACATTGGTTTAGTATATTGCTCTGAATTCAACTGTGGAGAAATAATCTGCTGGTGCTCATGGCAAAAGGCATTTATTTCTTCCTTTTCCCTGTATAAAGTGACGAGGACGTCACTCACCGACAGTGCCGGGCAGGTATGGACAGCTGGTGACGTGGTTGAAGTTGCACGACTGCATCTCCTCCTGGTCCGTCTCGCGGTGGTAGAAGTAATTGAAGTTTGACACAATGACCGGCACGGGCAGCGCAATGGTCAGCACGCCGGCAATGGCGCACAGTGAGCCGACAATCTTCCCCCAGACGCCGACCGGTCTGTGGCAGACGCGGGTCACAGGTCAGTGTGGGTCATGGAGAGAGGTCACAGGTCACCGAGCAGGAGTCACAGGTCACCAAGTCCCCTATTCAGTCTTCTAATTTGACTCCATGCAATCCTGATGGTACCGGATGTGGCAGGTCGCTTAAACTAATAAGGAAACCATAAAGGAAAAGGTATACTGGCAAGAGGAATGATATCGAAAATTGGAAAAAGTTTCACGCTGGGTGTCGCTGATTGTAGGACATCCACTCTCGCGGCATATGCTACTTAGTATACAAGAAATAATCACAGTATTTAGTTAAACACGTCGTAATTCTTCGGATCACAGCTGAGCTAGAGGTTGGAGCTGAAAACTACAACAGTGACGTCAGACTAAACCAGCACCATTGGACGCCATTCCCTTCCATTTGGTGGGGTTACTCTGTGTTATTTAAACATAATGGTGCGATTTATTGTCTCCGCCGGCACCGACTACCTGTAAAACACTAAGTTGCGGACACATAAAATGACTAGGTAAATATGACCATGCAGTAAATGCTGTTGATTATTTCTACCTCTAATAATGTTCGCCCGTTTTGACTAAAAATGGTGTTTTGGTACTCACTACATAACAAAATAAGTGTCTGTGCCATATTTTACAGAATAAAATGGACTCAAAAGTTGAAAATTAACTCAATATATTTTTGAAGGTTCTTCTCACTTTCAGATTCTACTGTTGTCCATTTTATCGCATAAAGCAGGCCCAGTGATCACTCTCAGTGTGCATGGTGCATTCTATCGTGCACGGTCCACCTCACAATCGTCCACAGTTCCTACTGAAAAAAAAACTCCAGCTAGCCCCTCTCCCTACGTCACGACAATGGCATTGCAGCGCGGCATGCAAAAGAGACGTGCAAAGCAGAGCAGCAGAAGAAGTCGAGCTCGGGCGAAAGCTAGAGGTCGCCAAGCAGATTAAGTAAGAGGGAGTGAGAAGTGAAAGAAGAAGACCGGATGCCGGATGTGAGAAACACGGGGTAGAGTGACTTCCGTACACCATGTCGCCGTATCCGACGGTGGTCATTGTCACCACAGCCCACCAAAACGCGTCCGGGATAGACTTGAACAAAGAATTTTCCGAGCCGGCCTCGGCGAAGTATACAGCGCTTGAGAACAGAACCACACCTGCAACACAGTGACAGAGCGCGTCAGGAGCGGTCAGCAGGCGCCGGCACCGAGCGACACCGCACAGCGCGCCGGCCGCGGTCACCTCATGTCGCCGTAGCCAACCGTTGTCATGGTAACCACCGCCCACCAGAAGGCATCCGGGATCGAGGCGAAACAGGACTCTGCGCCGCCGGCCTCGGCGAAATACACGGCACTCGAGAACAGAACGACACCTGTAACCAGTAGCGCACGTCAGCTGTGGGGCGGGGACACAGCGGCACTGACCAGTGTCCGGAGTAACCAAGGTCCGACGTAACCCATGGCTGGCGTAACTCATGGTTGGTGTAACCAGTAGCGCACGTCAGCTGTGGGACGGGGACACGGTGCGCCAACCAGTGACCAGGGTCCGGCGTAACCCGTGGCCGGAGTAACAGGGGCCGGCGTAACGCGTGACCGGCGTAACCCGTGGCCATCGTAACCCGTGGCGCATGCTAGCTGCGCAGTTAGGACACGTCGCACTGCGCCCGAGGATCGGGAGCAGTGGCCGCGTGTCGCACTGGTCTGCAGTGTTGATGGATCTTTTTATGTGTGGTTTCTTCTGCGTGGCCCACCTAGCATAGCAACCCTCTTAGCATTATGCTCCTGGTAAAAGAACAGTTAGCATGGCACGTACACGAAGTCGTGCGAGGTTCTTACTAGGATGATGGCATCTAGCGGCCCAGTGTGTATGTAAGGCTACGCCAGTCCTGTATAGCCATTTGGTCAAGGGCTGAGCCCTTCAAAGGATTCTAACGTGAGAGTTCATACGAAGAAGCGATGCACATTTTGTTTATTTTAAACACCTATGTTTGCAATATGACTGGTAACATCGCATGGATACTGCTGCCACTAAGAGATAAATTAATGATTCACATTCGTATACTTGTGACAAGCTTTCAGGCAGTTTCTCGCTGCTCGGATATGCTCACTTATAAAAGGGTGCCTTGGTTGTTACCAAGCCAGCAACTCAGCAATTTATGCGCTGATTTTCAGGGAACTGTCTGCAACACCTTCATGCCGTGGCACCGCCACCGTGTTGATATCAGACACATTTCTCGAGCACTCTGGCTGATGGGTGTCGTATAATTGTGTCAGCTGCTGTGCCACATCAGATGCCACACCATAACGATATTGCATAAAATCTTACTTGAAAGTGGGCCCAAATAAATTTTATTTCAATGCTGTTCCCTTTATAAAATAGTCGGAGGACGCGAGTCTTTCTTTAATAATTACATATCTATTTATTTTTTACGCATTATATTTGCGGAGCCTCACCGATTTCAGCTTGCTTATTGAATTATTGAAACGCTTATTGAATTGCTTATTGAATTGAATACCTAATTTACCTATGTAACGACGTAAACTGTGAATACGAATTACGAATATAACAATTCAATTGGAGAATGAGCCAAATGATCGTCAAATTTGTGACTATTACCATTATCAATGTAAAAGCCCGGCTTTGAAGCGTAAGGAGCAATGCCCTATGCTTATACATATACATGAGCGCATCAATTTCCCGCTCTAGCGCCCATCACAGCAGCCTGGCGACGGGGCGACGAGTACTGCGGTGCAGCATTATCTCAGGGGCTCGAAGCCACTGCCATCTAGCGAGCAGGATAGAAGGTCTCGGCGCACGGCAATGGTAGGGCAGTGTCCAGTGCCAATAGCTGAAAATGGTTGTCTTAGATGATGAAGGAATCAAAAGGCTTATAAATCATTATGCATGCTTATAATCCTCACTGGCACTCATTGACATCCACCGGTGGACGTGAACGCGAACGCGACTCTTGAGTGTTTATATGTTAGTACCTATTCGCCACGGCCTTTGACCAAGTCAGAGTGGCTGCATTAGATCGCCTTATTGCTCTGCCAAGGTCAATGTCACTATCGATTCTCCCATATCCCTATCGAATACTGAATGTCGCCTTCTGTGTCGATCGACCAATTGCGCGCATATTAATGGGAAAACTCCTAGAAGAGACGCTGCAATTCCTGCCATTATCGTCACCTGAGCCACCATCGTCACACTCATGTCTGAATAATTCAGCACACCTAAACAGGGCCATTTGGCCGGAGAGTCGCGCCTCTGCACACGGTAGTAATCTACCTTCCACCGGTCTGGGGCCATCCTGCTCGCCCTAATGGCACTGCTGTGGGATGGTTTCGGATTTCCACGGCTAAGAGGCAGGAGGCGGCACAAGGCCACGTCGCTGAGGCAAGTGGCAGACGGGTGACGTCATGCTAACGATGGTGATGGGCTGCATAATATGCTGCTCTGAGGGTGGTTAAATATGAAGGCAGGGATAGAGGGAGAGAGAGAGAGAGAGAGAGAGAGAGAGAGAGAGAGAGAGAGAGAGAGAGAGAGAGAGAGAGAGAGAGAGAGAGAGAGAGAGAGAGAGAGAGAGAGAGAGAGAGAGAGATGAGAGATTTCAGGAATCTTGATACGGTGCCGTTTTAGCACTATTTCAAAGAATGTTATCAGTCGCATTTTAGTTCCATATTTCTTCTTGACTGTTATTATACCACACTAGGTGTCCAGCATTACGCGCAGCGTAATAAATCAATTTTCATTAAAATCGGCCAAGTAGCGGCCGAGTTATTGCCAGAATAAATTTGGTGACTCCTCTTGGCCGGCGGTGCCCTGTTCCGGTATTCATTGCCAAAGGTCAGTGACCTTCCGGCTCTGATTTCGCTCAGTTTGGCAAGCGAAGAAACTGAGCCTAAGGCGCGTGCTCTCTGATCGGCGCCGGCCGCGGCCCAAAATCCCGCAAAGATGCGCCCGCCACGTGCAAACCACCGAACCCACCCCCACCAAAATTTAATACGACAAACAGATGCACGCGTCCGACTTACGTTCAAAATTTCACCCCCGTAGCCCGCACCGTTCCGGAGCAATAGCCCGCCAAGCGTGACTGACGCGTTACGTACAGACATTTTGATTTTTATATATGTAACTAGAGGGACAGCATTACGCGCAGCGTAAAGAGGGACGGCATTACGTGCAGCGTAATAAATCAAGTTTCAATAAAATCGGCCCAGTAGCGGCCGAGTTATGGCCAGAATAAATTTGGCGTCTCCTCCTGGCCGGCGGTGCCCTGTTCCGGTATTCATTGGCAAAGGTCAGTGACCTGCCGGCTCTGATTTCGCTCAGTTTGGCAAGCGAAGAAACTGAGCCTAATGCGCGTGCTCTCTGATCGGCGCCGGCCGCGGCCAAAATCCCGCAAAGATGCGCCCGCCACGTGCAAACCGGCGAGCGCACCCCCTCGAAAAGTTGATACGACAAACAGATGCACGCGTCCGACTTGCGCCCAAAATTTCACTCCCGTAGCCCGCACCGTCGCCTCGCAACAGCCCGCCAAGCGTGACGGACGCGTTACATACATACGTACAGACATTTTGATTTTTATATATGTAACTAGAGGGACAGCATTACGCGCAGCGTAATAAATCAAGTTTCAATAAAATCGGCCCAGTAGCGGCCGAGTTATTGCCAGAATAAATTTGGCGTCTCCTTCTGGCCGGCGGTGCTCTGTTCCGATATTCATTGCCAAAGGTCAGTGACCTTCCGGCTCTGATTTCACTCAGTTTTGCAGCGAAGAAACTGAGCCTACGGCACGTGCCGTCTGCTCGGCGCCGGCCGCGGCCAAAATTCCGCAAAGATGCGCCCGCCACGTGCAAACCGCCGAGCGCACCCCCTCGAAAAGTTGATACGACAAACAGATGCACGCGTCCGACTCGGCACCAAAGTTTCACCCCCGTAGCCCGCACCGTTCCACAGCAATAGCCCGCCAAGCGTGACGGACGCGTCACATACATACGGACGTTTTGATTTTTATATATGTGAATTGTTCACTGTCCATGGATTCGGACAAGTGCCATGATCCCTATATAGTCTGCGCCGCTCTGTGTGGGATTCAACAGACAACAGCGGTCTTCATTCCATTTATAGTCTTTGTTACCGTCAACAACGGATTTAGGGTACTATCCAAGAGCCGTCCAGTTTCGCAGGGCCGCCGGTCATCAATTACTGTCCGGTGACGAAAGAGCGGTATGCAGACACCAGCTGGGAGCGTGACTTGGCCCGTGACGGTCCAAGAGCGGCGTCCAGGGGCTGGCACCAGTGGGAAGGCAGCTGAACAACACATAGCACAACGTCTGTCGCCAATCGGGACTTTGAATTTGGTCTCAACTCAACGACGTCAGTGGTAGGAGTAGGAATAGCTTATAGGTACATAGGTACAGGGACCCGCAGTTGCTACTGTACACATATATTACCAATTTAGAATTGCGCTATTATTTGCGAAGTGCTGGCCATTGGAGAGAGGAAATGTAGCGCAAAGTATGGAGGAATAACACATGTTTGCTCCTAGGACGTATGTTTTGTATAATTCCTCTTACCGCAACAGATATTCTTCCAAAACTACAATCGTGCTATTTTTCCGCGCCGGTTGCCTCCCAAGAGCCCGTCCTTGGTATCGCCTATAGCTTCCGTTCCCGCTACGTGAATGAAAGTCACGTGACTACTACACGTTTGCGCTCAGTACTAACACACCTAGCCCGAGGGCCGGTCCGTAGTGGGGAGGGGCAGAACGCCTGAGCTCCAGCGCAGTGGATGTGGTGGTGGCCCGTATCATAAAGAGGCAACCGTAAGCAGAACTACAATTGCCGCATTATAAGATTATGATCAAGTTTTCTTTAAATGTATTGATTGACAAGAAAGTGCAATGCTTATCCGATATAATAAAACGGTGTCCAAGGCCTTGGAAGAACTATAAAACATATTCAGCAACGTATAAATTTCTGATACAGGCCATGACCTTTCACCTTGCCTCCGGGGAGGACCGCTCAGGAAGCCACATACCGAACGAATCGAGGCCTCGCAGCGCGGCGGCAGAGGAGGGGGATAAACCATTGCCAGATCTTTCGGTTACTTATGTTTCCAGAAGAAGGGGGGGTGGAGGATGAGGGCTGTTTTCAACCCACTCACCAATCCTTTCCTTATTAACTTATAGCTTACCGAAAAAAATGCAACACAATGGTGGCCGTCACGAGATGTAGCGAAGAGTGCCTCAGCCACACCGGTTTTGAGTAAACTTTAAACATTGGAATTCAGGCCAGTGATCCTGAAGCATTATTTTATTTTTGTCGTGCATAAGCTGGGATGACGTGGTCCAAGTTAATTGCGAAGAAACGGTTTTAGTTTCAGAACATGTATGAGGCCAGTCGCGCCAAATAGCATACGTTTGTTGTAAAATGTCAAATAGAATGTTGACGTGCTATCCAGATGATGGAATTTATTTGACACAAGAAGTCAAAAAGTGGCATCGTTAGTCATCCTGCATACCTATAAATCGATTCGTCACCTTGGTTCGAGCTCAATAGTTCTTTTCGAGGATGATCGGTTTCGTTTTCTTCTTTTTTTTTTGGGGGGGGGGGGCAGTTTATGAGCCAGTAACCACCCTCCCCAGTCCCCAAACAACAATTGTTGGCAAATACTGTGATGGCCTAAGAAATGCCCTCAACTGTGTTACGTAGGGGAGAATGAGGTAAGTTGAGCCGCTTTTTGTTTTTCGTAAGCTACAGGCTGATCATTTTTGTGCGTTTACGGGTTGGACGGACAGAGTGGTCATTTGCGCATGTTATGGTGGCCATAAATGTTTCATACCGCTTATTTTTTGTGCTGAAAGGCTACGTCAAAAATCATCTTGCACGTTGCTCATCCTTCCCCATGGGCGGGGTAAGTTGAGACACGTCGTGGGGAAAGTTGAGCATGGATAGAAAAAGCGAAGCTCTTCTTTTCCCGGGCGCGGCGAAGAGTGGGCTCTTTTATTTACTCCATGGCATACATACTTATGGCAAAGTTTTTTTCCTCCATCAAAAAGTGACTGTTTTAAGCCTTCCAATAACTCGTCAAGTTTTCTATCACGGAAGAAATTATTTTATCCTTCAGATAATATGCAAATTACTTACAACTTGTGTAATCAACAAAAAAAATCTCCTACCATTTTTATTCAGCAGAAACAAGCGCAGCTCAGTTTGGTTTTCGACAGTGGAGACAACAATGGCTTATCCGGCTCATCTTCCCCCAGGTGAAAATGGCTCATCTTGCCCCACCCGTGACCATTTTCGATTAATGGCACCCGCTAAGGAAAATAACCATGCACCGCAGATAACAAACCATCTCATTTTAAAGGCAAAACATTAGAGCACTTCACGGATAGGCTTTTTAGGATCCGGCCCGGCCCATATCCGGCAAGTCATATCCAGATCCGCCCATTATCCGCCTTTCTTTGAATATCAGAATTCGGCCCACCCATGGCCCGTATTGCAGCCAAACTTCCAAAAAATATCCGTAATAATCCGTTTCACCAATAACTGGTTTCACCCAAAACTGGACTAGCAAATTCAATCTAAGGGACCAGACAGCCATACATCTCACAGACCATCATGGTTCCAAAAACCATGCTTATAAACCTAAAACCACATGAAAATCACCACATTGGTAAACTAGGTATCATCCTTCAATAGTAATACACAATTTCTCTAAGAAGTAAGAAGATAGGGAAGTTCAGGTCATCAAATGCATGTATGGTGGTAGTTGGTGAGTTACAAGTGCCCAACAGATATTACATAATTGTAATACCGCCCCATGCCCACTATCCACATCCCAGTCTTTACTCACCCACACGCAAAGTGCAAACTTCAGTGACTCCAGAAACTTTAGTGACTTGTTTCATAATAATTCTTATTCCATTCGGTTTCATTCCAAAATTTTGATCCGTTTTGATCCGGGTTCAACCTTCAATTCCCAAATCCGGCCCGCCCATATCCGTTCTTTTTTAACAAATTTAGAATCCAATCCTATCCGGTCCGCGGATTTATCCGTGGATAACGGATTTATCCGGCCCATGAAGTGCTCTACAAAACATGTCTTAGTTATCAGGGGCGATACCACATGTTACCGGGTGCTGAGCGTGAGAACGTTGCCGTCTCACGTGAAAGACTGCAGCATCGTAAGCGAACGGCACATGGAAGCTCAAGTCAATTAGCGCCATAGGAGCTGAGAAACATGGGGTGGCTAAACTTGCCCCTTGGCTCATCTTACCTCACTCTCCCCTATTTGGGGCTCTCAACCTTGATTTGTTAAAGTTATTTGTCTGTTCATTATAAAAGCTGTCAAATTTGCCGTATCATTAAACTTTTATTGAGTTTGTATTTCACACATCTAAAATGAACAATTTTGTCACTGGCTTCTTTTATGAGTGGAATTGGATGGTCGCATGAATGAACGAATGAATAGCTCCATTAGAGCATCAGGTGAAATCAATCCTAAAATTTAATCTACCAGTCTGCAACGAAAAGGTTTAAAAACCAGTGCAAGTTAGGTGCAATTTCTAACCTATGCCGTTTTTATTAAGTGTCTCATAGCTCCTTAATCTTGAGCCGCTTCTCTCACGATTCATTTTATGTGGTGCTTACATTGTTCAAGAAGTTAGTATTCGAGCTTGTTGGTCTTAAAAACTGCTATCGAAGAAAATTAAAGTGCTTCGGGCTTCGGCACTTAAAAACCAATTGATATTTAACCCTCACCCATTTAGGCATTTCTTTTCAGCGTCTTACATGTAGCAGAGGGGCGTAGAAACCCTCAGCCATTCGGCCCTTGATAAAAAGAGCCAGAGCTTCGCTGAAAAATAAAAAGAGAGCGAGCTGCTCGTGACGAGAGAAATCCGATGATTTGAGGGTCCTGGTCATCGCTGACGAGAAAAAGGCAATTATTTTTATGTCCTGGTCAATGCTGAGATCCTAGGTCACTGGTTGACCTCCCAGATCAGGTTAATAACCCAAAAGCACGGGAAATTGGGCCCTGATAGAATTTCTACAAGTGAAGTCTGCTGGGACTTGGCTTGCTTCTGACTCCGACTTTGCACTTGCTTTGATCAAAGACATGCATCAAAGCATTTGGGGTAGGATGGGTCACGCCAGATCACCCATTAGGCGTTCTGCCGGCTATCCATAGAATGTTAACCAGCACTTACAGCCTTGCAATATATTGCATAGGCACTATAACTGATACCTAAGTAGGTATATGCCTAGTTTTCAAATGCTAAAATGGGTGCTAAATTTCAAACCAACACTTCCTAAAAACCACAGTAAAAGGGTGTAAATTTAAGGAAGTTAACCGAGATCATTTCAAGTAAATGACCTTAACCTGAGTTTCACGTGACCTTGGCACCCACAACAATCAATGAGACGAACATTAGATAGTATATTTCACATGTTGTCACGTTGCTTATCACGAAATGACTATGGAAACACACAGAAGATGTGCGCTGACTTTCAATTGCTAATCTGGCCTGACATGATCTTGAGAAAAATAATCACAGGTTAAAGGTAATTTGGTTCAGGGATTTAAAATTCTCAGACAAGATGCAAAAATGATAAGGGCTATTTAATTTTCCGGGAAGTTGTAAAATTGATTAACTCCAGGGCACCAAAGAACCGTCGCAATCCTTCGCTTTGCCGCGATTTATTGGTGAAAAACAGGGGGCGCGGTCTACTTACCTCTACTTATATGTGTGGTGAGGGCTAATATTCATTTTATCGGTGTTGATGAATGTGCAACAATTTCTACATGAACTGAGACCAGTCCATATGAGTATGTTTTTTTCACGGACAATGACAATATAAAAACAATGCGAATAAAACCAAACGTTTCGGACAACAACGTGCCTTCGTCAATGGAAAAAAAATAAGTGTATAGGTTTAACATCGATGAGAACTAAATGCGGCACCGTCTCGGTCTGGCCAGCCGGGTTGCCGATGAAATACACAAATGTTTATAAGCTTCCATGATGTGCTTAAAAAACTGCTGAAAATATATCTTAAAAAATAAAGATAACTACTTCATCGATTTTATCGAAAGAAAAATGCATGCCTAATTACTTATTTCTTGCCACTGACGGAGGCACTTTTTTGTGCGAAACGTCTGGTTTTATTCGTATTGTTATTGTATTGTCATTCCCTATGAGAAAAAGGATAACTCTTCAGTTAGTAACCATAACAGCGAAACGACTTATTGTAACACGATTCACTGTGTATACGAAACCTATAAGTCCCTAAAAATAATCCTATTTACAACTTTTAAAAAGATACAGCTTATACAGCTTGGGCATACAATTTTTTATCTTCATTAAGATAATACTCATTTATCTCCACAGAATATGGTAAATTAGTGCTGCTGAAGTTCGCTTTCGAAGCGTCTCCTCCAGGCATTCAACAGCTCTCGTGCCATTTTGGATCACGGAACATGGCTGGGCGCGGGACAGTTCGTCTGCGAGCTTGGACGGACCACGTGACCACCTCCTCCACTCCCCCTCACTCCCGACCCCTTCCCCAGCAGGGCGTCCGATCTAACCGCGCCCCAGGCAGTCGGCTCGGTCCGACCCTCCCCATGGTCGAGCTACGGCCCGGTGCCGCCTGAGTTTGTGCCGGGTGCAAAACTGGAGCAGTAACTAGCGCCGGAACTAGTAGTCAGCACGACCATCGTCAGATGGCAGGAGTAAATGGAATAGGCGGTTCCAGGTTTCAGAAGGAATGGGGCAGGAAAAAGCGCTGAAAACAATGTTTTGCTGATATAGCCATAACAAGTTCACTGAATTAGGAGAGCAGCACATCAGTTTAAAGCCCTTCAGATGGTGGTTTTAATAAGCACACAATCATTTCCCAATTCGCCTCCAACGGTGTCACAGGCAAAGAATACGCTGAAATACTAGTGTGTACAGAAGCAACTGCGGGTCCCTGTACCCATCCCTGTTGATTATGGTTTTCAGCATTCGGATTGTAGCAGACGATGTGCTTCAGAATTTCTGAGGAGCAAGGTCCATCACTTTATCATGGCATTCGTTCCCAGCGTATCTCACCTACCATAGTTGGCATTTGTTCTCGACGGCCTGCGACATTTTCTGTGGCTGAAACCACGCGTTTTACGTCCGGTGGCGCCATGTTAAATGTCAACCCGGCATTGGCACTCGGATTTATCGCGGCTCGGCCTTTCCGTTCACCGCGCTTGTCTGACCTCTGCGGGCGACCCCTCCAGGCCAGCTCCGTGTCGGGCTTCCTCCCCAGCGGCCTGTCGGTGACCGAACCCGACACCCCCACACCGCCCCGCGGGCCTCCGGACCCGCGGGTGGGCGCACAACACACACATCGATCCGCCCGGGTCCAGTCGCCGGTCGGTTCAACTCCAGACCGTCACACAGTCGGCCCGCCCCGCTCCCCCTCCCCGCCCCCGTCCCTGTCGAGATGTTGTGCCGCACGGCAACAGGACTATCAGACGGCAACACGAACCAGGAATGGCAGAGCAACACGATTAGCACAGGCAACACACTGTCACACAGTAACACACAACTTCGCACAGTAACACGACTGGCAGAGGGTAACACGAACCAGGAATGGCACAGCAACACGATTACAGCAACACACTGTCACATAGTAACACACGACTTCACACAGTAACACGTCTCACACAAGGCAACACGACATGCGACCGTCACACAGTAACTCACTGTAACACAGTAACAACTTCACACAGCAACACGCGAGTGTCGCAAAGTAAACGACTGAATCCGCCCAAAGTCACACAGCATCAGTAATGACACAAGGTAACACACTGGCATCAAAGCCTTACGACTGGCACACAGAATGCGGTCAACGGCTCGGGCTAAGTGCATTACGCTGTCACATGCACTGCTCTGGACGGTCGGCAGCCCCCGTAAGGTCATCGTTTATTGGGAAATTAATAGCCTATCATCCACATCTACCCGTGTCACTTGCACGGCCTTGTGCTGGGCCGATGTATCAGCGGTATCGGACCGCTGACCTGCTTTAACCTTTAGAGACTTCAGTCTCCTCGACCAGTGCACTCTACATAGCCGTTGTCTGTGTGTGGCCCACAAAGGTCCTCAGTTCACTAAAACGGTATCAGGCTACTGACCTGGCCCGAGAAGCGTCATCAGATCAGTGGCCGGTCCGCACCAGCAGGTCAGATCAAATGCCAACCCAAATATAGCGGTGTATAGTCGACTACAGAATGATGTTCCACTCCTCAGAAGCTATCAGTTGACCGGAGCGCTAAGTTGTGCCGTTTATCACGCAATTAAGCGTGTCGATTGTGAGCATTGGGACAAAGCTAATTTGTGAACTCAGCCCGGGTGATGCAGCACAGCCTACCACTCCAGGCAAACAATTGCCTGTGAAAAGTGGAACATCATTCTGTAGTCAACTATGTCTGTAACAAATGCTAAGCGCAGCGATATGGACTGGCCAACTGCGGTGGCTGGGATTTTTTTTTTCAGATTCGATTATGATGATATTTGCAGCGACTCTCGCATGCATGATGTTCGCTATTGTTTTAGTTTCATACTTCTAGTATCTTCTCTACTTCTTTCTTCTTTCCCCCTCTCTATCCTCTCCCTCTCTCTCTCTCTCTCTCTCTCTCTCTCTCTCTCTCTCTCTCTCTCTCTCTCTCTCTCTCTCTCTCTCTCTCTCTCTCCCTCCCTCCTCCTTCCCTGCCCCTCCCCGTCCTTTGTTCTCCCTCCCCCTCCTACGCCCCCGTCCAACAAATGATCCATCCCGTGTCCGGCCGGCGATCTGACACGTCCGCCGCTCCGCCCGCGCAATGACCGATTCTCGGGCTCTGATCCATGTGCGCGGCTCACCCACGCCCACCCCATCCGGTCTGCCGTCCACGGCAGGCGGAGCTCTGTCCGCCCGCGCGTCTCCGCCGCTGTACCTGACCTTTGTGGGCCGGCCCCGGACAGCACCGGGGGCGGCCTCCGACCGACCGCGGTCTCTCGGGACGGCCGACCGATGAAGGTGTGCCGCCACCCATCAGATGGCAATCACGGCGGGTCGCCCTCCCGTGGAGAGAGAGAGAGCCCGGCGACCGGCGTGGGTTGGTGTCCCCCTACTCTCTAGCCACGGCGACGGCGAAATTATGCGGCGACTATGTGCTGCCGGTGGACGCCGGCTGATTTTAATGGTAATTCTTCTGGAAGTTGTCACAGTCTGAGGCACGTCAACACCCACGGGTAGCCAATTTAACCAGCACTGTTCGATGAAATGAATATTGTTAAAAGTTCATTTTCAATTCATGAATACCTGTGCTAGGAAAAGTTTCCAGTCAACTGATTCTAAGTTTGTTGAATGATTTCCGGGCTAGGAACGAGTATGAACTGAAATAAATTAATGAAATGAGTTAGCTCTCAATAGCTAACAAGTGTACATTATACAATGCAATGGGTGCAGTTTTGCATGCAGATCGCATAGATCAGAATGCGTGTAAAAAACAATATAGATATTAATCGTAGACACCCATTCTTGGTCAGCATGAACATTGAACAATAAACGAATGATCGAATGAATCGTGTCCACTACCGTCTCAAACTAACAGCTATGGATCTCAAACTAGCAAACAAGGCATCACGAAGAATACCGTTACGCCAAGTATACCTATAGGCACTCGGAGAAAAAGAATTTCGTCACGCTTGGGTCAAATTACAGGCGAGCACCCAAGCATTGATGATTGGGGGCTGCTACTTTTAGATGTAATTGGATCGTACGATGCATAGAACACGTACAATTACCGTACATCTCTCCCGAATCTCTATGTTGTCCAGCCAACCGAAAACATGCATTTCACGCTACAGATCTTTTGTGAACCTAATTGGTTTGCCTGGGTCGTTATCTGAGAGACGAGGCCCGAGAAATAGGCGACGGTCTCTCGGTAATCGAAGGATCTGATATTGGGTAGGCGGGGCCGATTGGATGCCTGGCTCGCCCAACTCGTCTCGGTCGTCTCCGAGTGAGATGAATTCGTGCGATAAAAAGGAGCATTTTGGGAGCCATCGTAGAATTTTAGCGCGATATTGCCAAACTCAAGTTCAATCGGTGACCTTGCAGGTGAGGTCAGCTACAAAATCACCAAAACATTGCTTTCTGTGTAAAGGGTTTCTGAGCAGACCATTGCCACAAAGATTTAAACACAAAAGCGAACCTACTGCAGGATTTGATATTTTCCGATCTAAGCTTTTTTAGATAATTTATATAAGGACGGCATATAGGAAGGCTTCGTTATCTTTAATAAAGTTATACTTGGCTATTGTAAAGGCGGATCGGATGAACGGAGTATATGCCGAAGCTGATTGGATCCCTAGCAACTATAGGGTCTTTTCACACGGAGCCTTCCTTCCATAGACAACCAAGACATCGCCTATCAAAAGGAGTCGGAAAGGCAACATTCTTGTAAGATAAAGCTCCTCAATGATAAGAACTCACTGTATGCATGTTTATAAGCCTTTCATCTGTAAATTGATGATGGATGCTCGAAATACGCATACGTCTCCACTTGATCTTACCAACAGTTTACAAACGTTTACAAACATTTATCACTCACAACAGTGATTAGTCATCATTGTATGCAGACTGAGGTCAACTTGCGCCTTACTTATCCACCAGACTGTGGTGCTAGCAGCATATGAACGGATCATTTAGCAGTTCACCTCCATATTGAAAAGTAAAGCTATTTTAAAGCTACCACCTGGCGTTTAGTTATCACCGAATATAGGTGCATAGCTGCCCACTTGTCCTGAACCACTGACACTCCAAAATCCACCCGCATTCAGCATTGGACCTCCACTAAAGTGATCCGCCTTGTCAACCGAGCCACTTAGTTTGTGAGCTTGTTTGTGCTCTCCAGTACAAACAGCAACTCCGAATAAGATTGCAGACCCTCCGGGTGTGTTTCTGCTCCACTGAAACGCTGTTTGCCAAGAAAGTCGGCTCCGAACTCTGAACGGGAAGCTGATCGTGTTGATCAAACGGCGCTCGGCGATCGGCCGTGTGTTCCGCCCAGTGCGTTCAACAGTCAACAGATCTCCGATTGGCATCTGTTTTTTGTTTTGTTTGTTTGCTTTGTTTGTCGGGAATGGAAATTTCGCTACAAAGAGAAGATGCGCTTGCTGAACCAACCATGTTTTGTGACGTACTCGAGGACAATGTTACATATTATAATTTTGCAAAATACATTCGCGCATCCCCTGCGGTAGCCCTATTCAGCCACGCCTCTGAGCTGAATCCTACCCATTTGACGATAACCTACCTAATTAGGATTTTAGCGAGAGATGGATGACAGCATTAGTATGTCAGGAAATGTCAACATAAATACGAACCGCGCATCCCCTTCCCCCCTAACCGCGCATCCCCCTCCCCCAACCAGGATTTGAGTACGCGTATCCTGGGCCCTGTTTCACGGCCGCTGCCAGCGTGCTGCTATCACACATGTCAAATTGGGTTTCCATGGAGACATCAACATACCCGTATCTCCAACAATGCCACAATGACGTCACATACATATGTGACGTCAGCTCGCGAAATGCGATAACGGCATGGTAACAGCGTCCAGTGAAACACCACCCTAGTGTAGCTGTAGGTACTGGACGGCTAAGCCCCGAGTGTGGCCATGCGTCGGTGACTGATCGCCGACTAGAATAGAATCCACCTAAGAATCCACCTAACCCTCGCCGGCACAGGGGGGGTGATGCAACCCCCCTAAGGTTTTTCGCGAATAACTCGCGTAAAAAGCGGCCGATCGCGACGAAACTTTCAGTACCCTCGCATTGATCAATTTTACACCTACCCTGAAAATTTCATGACCCTGACCCCAATGACCTTTGACCTGTGACCTCTTTTCTGTGACCATGTTTGGCCGAAATCGCGGTTCGGCGCATGTCGGCTCGCATTAGCCGCGCGTTTGCAAGCTTTTCGTGGTTTCAAACGTTCAAACATGTGATTTGATGTTGCTCCCATGCATTAGGGTGGGTGTCAAGGTCACCTGAAGGTCAGGTCAGGTCATTGACCTTTGGTGACCTCGGGTGACCTCGATTCACTTTTTCGAGTTTTACATGTTTCTGGGCTAGTTTTTGGAGCTGAATTCGAATTTAGCAACCATTTGAACATTTACGAAGTAGTTTTGGTGCCTTCGTAACATATTACGAAGCTGTCCGAGGCGGTTGACACGTATTACGAATACCCGTCACAACCCCTACCGGTTGACCTGACCTGACCTGACCCGACCTGGTCTAAATGCTTAAAGACATCATCTCTGATCAAAACTAACACGATATTCGTGATCAGCACCCCGGAAAACCACATAGCAGCCACACTTTACGACTTTCTAACAGGTCCCGATTTTCCCGGTTTTCGGGTCATTGACCTGACCTGGAAGGTCACCCGATGACCTAGGACCTTAAAATTTGGTATCATCGGCTTCCTCTCGTGACGGGCAACACGCTCGTTTTTTCCGCGAAGCTCTAGCTCGATCAGGGGCCAAACGCGAGGGTGGGTTCGTACCCCCCCCCCCCTTGTGCCGTCGAAGGACTCAAAATGGCCTGTGCCGGCGAGGGCTAACGTTGTAGTCAGCTTGTAGTGGGGGAGGCAGCGCTCAGTACACCAGTAGAACACGCGTGCTCTGCGCCGGTGCCTTTCACGGCAGCCGCTCTCACGGGCCGGCCATTAGCGAAATCAACTGTGAGAACCGCACAGACGGCGCTGGGCTCAGCTGTGCGCCGGGCCGGCGGCAGGTCAGCCCTCGTGCCGCCCACACCCCAGCCGAGTCTCCGGGAGAGAGATCTGCTGGGGCGGCTGGGCTTTCTAAGATGGGTTAACTTGCCACTTGTGGAGAGGGCTGCTAATGACTAGCCTTCGACTGGAGGTGGCCGGGCCTTCTGGGATGGTTTAACTTGCGATTCGTGGAGAGGACTTTTAATGGCAAAGCTTTGACAAGTGAGGGTAGAGCCTACCCATCATTTATCAGCTTCTGCATTGGCTAAAACCACAACTCCGTTGCTTTCGAGCATGGCTACTGCGCCATTTTGTAAGTTACAAATGCATAAGCATTGACCAGTGAGCACTGCGCACTTCACAATGCACAATGCACATTGTACAATGTGCATGGATGCCTTGCACACGCTTGGGAATCGATTTGACAGCTTTTTGACGTCAAACAAAATGCTTTGCTGGCATTTTCTTATCCTTTTGTAATTCGCGCATCTGCATTGAGCATATATCGGATTAGTTCATTTTCAGTAACGCATAAGGTTTCTGAGAACTAGAACCTCAGGTGGCATTGCTAGCTAATGAATATTAACTAGTTAATCCCTGTTGAAACCTGCGCGTAACCATACCGGCATTGGATGCCGTCCCGAACAGCTTAGTGGAGTCTCCGCGGCTGAATGCAAACGATCCAGAGCGTTGTATAACCAGGCGAAATGGAGTCAATTGTCGGGATGATTGTTCCGTGGATAAGCGATGGATAACAATGGCACCAAGAACAAAACGTTAATTATGCCGACGTAACTGCCACCATAATGAGTCTTTGGTATGGGCCTGTGGCTGTTATGCAAATGATGTAGACCTGGAAACTATGGAAGCAGGCCAAACGCAATTCCAGCTCTGGAATCTTTGCACGGGACAGACGTTTTACCACATCCATATTTTTCACTTTTTAGCCTGATGCTAGTTGGTAGATTTTATCTAAGGTCTTTAGGCTAGATATGATTTGATTTGGTATGTGGCATTGCTTGAAACCAGCTTTTATGTTTTATCGCCACCTCCCTAATGGCTACATTCCTTGCTATTTTTTCTTTTAGTTACGTCATACAATTACCGGCCCTCTCATCTCTTGCTATCATTGAGGCTATCCCATCTCTGCGGTTTAAAACTATCACCAGAGAACATACGTAAGCCCGTCTGAGCCGGCTTACACTAAGTGGGCGGCATCACTCCAGTATTGCTGTGGGACGCCATGTGTTTTTGCAGAGACCTCTGGTTGGTCGCCGAGCGACGCTCGTTCGACGGGCTTACCCGGTCGGCGCAGTGAGCCGCCGAGCCGAGCCGGGATTCGGGTCCTATCCCCGCCGCGGCGCCCTGTTGACGTTGTTTACAGCACATCGGCGCCTTACTTATGGGCGCCCCACTACCCGTATTTGTAGCTGGGAAGGCGTTCCCGGTCACCCGCGGCACAACACTATCGATACGGTCAGTGTGGCTGCGGCGCACCGGCCGGGGTATGGGGCCGGGACCGACGCGCTGCAGCTGCGACACTGGTGGTGCGACGGAGCCATACACAGACACACTTCACAGGCACACAGACACACATCACCGTGCTGGTCATTCAATGCATCATATAATTACTTTAGTTTGAGACAATCCCAAAATCCCATCCCATAGATGAAATGACCATCAACCCCAGCGACTGCTTATCAGTAGGACACGGACCCCCAATACCTTTGATGAAACGACCACTGATCTGTGCAGATCGGTGGGGACTTACCTATAAACAGGAAGAAAATGAGCAACCCGAGCTCTCTCATGGAGGCCTTTAATGTTCTTCCTAGGATTTGCAGGCCCTTCGAATGCCGCGATAGCTTGAATATTCGGAACACTCGCACAAGCCGTATCACTCGGAGGATAGCCAGTGACATGGCCTGGTTCGATCCCGTCTCTGCGCCGGCCACTGTCGGCTTTGGCGTGGGCACCACGCTCTCGTCCTCTGCCACCACCGTGGCCAGCGTCAGAAAGTAAGGAATGATTGCCACCACGTCAATGATGTTCATCACGTCACGGCAGAAGCTGACCTTGTTCGGACAGGCGGCGAAACGCACGAGCAGTTCAAATGAGAACCATATGATACAGATGGTTTCTATAAGGAAGAATGGGTCGGTGACAGCCGGCACCTCGTCCTCCTCGACGATGGTACTGTTCGGCGCGCTGTACACCTTGTAGTGCTTGAATTCGGGAAGCGTCTCCAAGCAGAAGATGACGATGGAGAGGAGGATGACCGTCACAGAGATGATGGCCACCACCCGCGCGTTCTGTGAGCTCTCCGGGTACTCGAACAGCAGCCACAGCTTGCGCTGGTACTTGTTGTTGGGTAGCGGCCGCTCCTCCTCCTTGATGAAACCCTCGTCCTCCCTGAAACACAGACGTGTGTAGTCAACTGCCGCCGAGCATTTTGGACAGTCGACTCGCTACTTGGTTTAGGGAGGATCGTGAGGGCATGGATTGACTTCTGACATAGCTAGCTTCCGTTGATTATTAACCATTAATTTATGTGTTGTCATCAAGCCAATTCGATCTTAAATTTGTCTTCAAATCTCGTTCACCAGTTCACAATCACGCAACAATACAAAGAAATTGTTAAGTTGTCTGCTTAAGAACAGCACTTATATCTTTCCTTCCAAAGTACAAATAGAAATGGTTGTAAATGATCCACATTGCTACGAGCTAACTGCGACTTTTAAAATCCAACTTTGAAATCTAATCTGGTCACAAGTCTGATAACTTCCACTTTCTTGCGAGTTATGGGTGCGGCACAGACCTGAACTTATTGATGGCATATTCTCCAAGTTCGTAGAACTTGATTTCCTCTGAGAACACGTCGAGCGGTACGTTGACAGGCCTGCGAAGCCGGCCCCCGCTCTGGTAATAGTAGAGGATGGCATCGAAACTGAAACAGACAGACCACAAGGACACGTCAGACTCTACATATAGTTGAGGTAGGGGCACAAGCTGGTGGAAACAGGTGGCGTTTGCTGACCACCACTAACAGATAAAAATAAAAATGCAAGTTATTTCCAATGCATCGAGCAAGAACGTGGTGCGCCTCGAAAGGTAGGCCAGTGTTTCATGCAAAAAGGTGTTCCGGCGAAAGTTGTTGGCCTTATGCATCGATTTCCGCGTATAAGGAAGACACGCCGCTCACTTTCTCAGCAAATACACCAAAAGTATAGCTAAGTTGCTGTTCATCTTTTCTGTAGAGACAGCGAAGGAACAAGTCGCGAGAGAATTGGGACGCTGTTTTACAGTTATTAGGACGATAAACAAGAAAAACAGCAGCATAAAGCTTTCGCGCTGTCAGAACAGAAAAACAAAACGCCACCTTAGCGCTCTCCTGAGACTAAGAACTTTGCGTGGTGCTTACAATACCAATGTCTTCAAGACCAGGAGCTAAGGTAACAAAACATTTGGTGTTTTAACCGAACGAAATTTAGCAAGGCAGCATAATCATATAGATAAAATAAGCAAAGCATTGTCCACACAAACTGTAGGACATTTACTCGTGTTCGAAAAAGCGATCTTCTCAGATATATTAAAAATAGACAAAACTCATCGATCAGCAGGTTTCAGTTGATTTGACACTACTCCATTCTCTTCCTCCAATATTCAAGACGTGAGCGTCGTCTAAAATGTTCTCTGTTTGGCTTCCTTATTGGATGGCTGGCGGCGCCTTCCCGTATGCCTCTCCGCCGCCAAGGCGTTGGCTCTTCCCCGCATTAATCACGGGCTATGTTAATTTTCTGCTGCGTGTGCGCCCGGAAGCCCTCAGGCGACCAGATGAGCGAAACTGTGGCGTTCGGTTGCAGCTAGAGGCGAGAAACGAAGCAGCCACCTTGCCTGGCAACCAGGAGCAAGATTGATCGGGGCGCTCAGGTGGCCGCCGTCTCAGTGAACCCAGGAAAGGTCAGCAATCGCAATGAGAAATCAGCCGTGCTGGTTGATTCTCATATAAGGAACAGCCGCTTCGAATAAGAATGCAATTTTAAAACACCATAAATCTCCCAGTTCTCGGTCCGCGGGATATGAAGCTGAAACACGTTTGAATGCATTGGATTTCAGAGTTTCGTCTGTATCAGTTTAAAATGAACAAAATTATAAGGAAATAAAGATGTCTTCCTGTCAGTTGTTTGGTTTTTAATTAAACGCACAGCGTTCTTTTTGGGGAGTTATTGTTGATAGCTTGGATACGCTAAGAAATGTCTTTCCTAAACAGTATTTTCGAAGCAGGCTAGATTCGTCATTAGAAAAATCGAAAAGGAATCAGCTCATCGCATAAACAGTCATCTGGTGGAAATGCACGACGAACATCCAGAATCGCACTGTATCTGTAACTTTAATTATGAAGCAGTGCCTGAATAACTGCCAGAAACCAATCATCAAAGCCTGGCTTCTCTCGCAAACAGGCCAGCATGAAGTCCCCAAACTCCACTTTTCAGGCACTCGATGGGTCATGAGGACCCGTTAGAAGGTATGAGAGGTTTCATGAGCCGCTTCCCCGAACTGTGGCCGCCGCCCTTCTTGATGTTCCCCTTTCCCGCCTGAGCTCGCCGTACATTCTGTCCTTATGTTTCCCCTCCCATCTGGCGCCTCAGCCCCCCCCCCCCCCATATCCCTCTACCGTGCCTCGATCTGCAGTCAATGGCAGACGTTACGACTGAAAGCCTTTAATCCATGGCGCGCAGTTATGACACCATTTCGCCGCTGTAACTTCCCTGTCGGCAGTCGCCACCAAAGCCACGCCAGAGAAATTGGAACTGACTAAACGTTATAAATTGTCCTTGACAGCTCATGGTGAGATTAAAATGAAACATCAATCTACGATTAAACCGCCTCGTCGATTATCTAATGAATTTTGGGTTGAGAGTCTAGACAGCACATGACCTTAGAAAACCATTATCTGGTTAAGCAGGAGTTCGCTGTTCATTCCACGCAGAGAATTAGCTAGGGCCAATCTTTTCGCTCTCATGTGGGCCGGTCGCTTACCTGGTTCGATTTCGATCGAAGAAGTACTCATTCCTCAGGGGGTCAAAGTACCGGATTCTTCGCGCCGGGTCGCCCAGCAGTGTGTCGGGAAACTGGTTGAGCGTTCTTAGCTGAGTTTCAAACCTCAGCCCACTCACCTGAGAGAACACAGGTCAGAAAGGTCACACAGGTAGCGAAGGTCAGAAAGGTCACACAGGTAGCGAAGGTCAGAGGTCACAAAAGTCGCACAGGTCACCGCACAGATCACAAATGTCGCAAAGGTTATGTAGGTCATAAAGGTCACAGATCACATAGGATGCATGAGTCACATGCAGATCACAGGACCCAAACTTACAAAAGTCTAAGATACCCTTGGGAAGCGACCGGCCAACGCTTTATCTCGGGAGTCAAGTCACAAATGAAACACACATCTCCTACATGGAAACTTAACCCGCGCGGGGCTGGGGTCTCCAGCCGAACGCGCGGGGCTGGGGGGGGGGGTAAATTTTACCCCCCTGTTATCTCCCGAACTAATGGTCCGATTTGGAAAATTCAAACGCCAATCGAAAGCTCTCATCACGAACTACTAAAAACATGTACTTAATTTAAAGTTTGAGGTCAAGGTCAAGGTCAGGTCAAGGGTACAAATTGCAAGTTTCTACAGTATCGGCCTTGCACCGTAGTTGCCGAAGAATGGAGTCATGGACTGAGACTGATCGCCCAAAACGTGTTCTTAGGCTACCAAGACAATATTCGTTGCATACAATATCATTCAGAGGTCAAGGTCAAGGTCAGGTCAGGTCAGGTCAGGTCACCAAAAAACAAAATATAGAAAAGGGCATGTGCGACACATGTTTTATGGGTCATTTTACTCATAGAATTCAATAGGCACACTCAATAAGTGATATGGACCACCTCTGGATGAATTTCAGGTCGAGGTCAGGTCAAGGTCAGGTCAAGTGAGGTCAAATTTTGAAGTTGGTTGTTAAGGCCTAAAAAGGTGTCTATCTGATGCAGTTTTTCACGGCGAATCGAATGGTGCTATTTTTGTTTCCGTACGAGGTCTAGAACTTCCAAAAAAGTCATTTTTCAAAAAATTTGTGTGTCGTGACGTCATAAAATTTTGAATAACTCCCACATTTTTGAATCGATTCTTCTAAAATTTGGTATGTAGGTGCACATAGACCACCTCTCTGACATATATTCCGGTTTTTTCGATAGACTCAAAAATTTTGATTTTATAATGATTTTCCCAAAAAAGTCAGTTTTTTGAAAAAAAAATTAGGCCAAAATCCAAAATATTCAAAAAACCGAGATAGCCATTTGATAGACAAAGTAAAATTACGTATAACCTTTTTTTGTTACGTCTTGATTCCTTTAAAAATGAAGATGTTAGCGGCGTTTGAACTTTTGCCGTTTTTGAGGCGAAAATCGCGAACATGACGTCACTAAAACGTCAATTTCTCAAAAATTTCCGACGGATTTCGCTCAAATTTTCAGGGAACGTGTCAAATTGATGTAAGAAAAGGTACTGAAAGTTTGGCGGCGCTGCGCGCCGCCGTTTTTGAGATATCGCAAAAATTCGCGAGGGGGGGTAAATTTCGGCCCCCGCCGAAGTTAGTTGGTAGCACTGCTGCTCCACGGCGTACATTTCCTACCAGCCCATAGGGTTTACATGTTAAATGGCCTGTTTTCGGCGAGCGATATCTCGGTCACCCTTTGAAGGAATCAATGGTTCTTAGTCTCAAATGATAGATCGATGAATTTTCTTTCGACAATTCCTCTACCATTTTTCACGAAACCCAGCCGATCTTCTACGGCGTACAGGGTAAAGATTTCTCTGCACGCCAGCACCCGCGATCCGCCTCTCCGATCGGCGATTCGCGGTCCTCGGTAGCGCAGTCGGTAGCGTATCGGGCTACAGATCCGAGGGTCGTGAGTTCGAATCCTGGGAGCGCCGCGTGATTTTGGCTAGAATTAAATGATGTAGATTCTTGAATGTTTGCATAATCAATTATTAATAGCTAATTGAATGTATCTGCCCACTAATCGGCCCTTAACCCGCGCGGGGCTGGGGGGGTAAATTTTACCCCCCCTCGCGAATTTTTGCGATATCTCAAAAACGGCGGCGCGCAGCGCCGCCAAACTTTCAGTACCTTTTCTTACATCAATTTGACACGTTCCCTGAAAATTTGAGCGAAATCCGTCGGAAATTTTTTTGAGAAATTGACGTTTTAGTGACGTCATGTTCGCCATTTTCGCCTCAAAAACGGCAAAAGTTCAAACGCCGCTAACATCTTTATTTTTAAAGGAATCAAGACGTAACAAAAAAGGTTATACGTAATTCAACTTTGTCTATCAAATGGCTATCTCGGTTTTTTGAAAATTTTGGATTTTGGCCTAAATTTTTTCAAAAAACTGATTTTTTGGGAAAATCATTATAAAATCCAAAATTTTGAGTCTCTCGAAAAAACCGGAATATATGTCAGAGAAGTGGTCTATGTGCACCTACATACCAAATTTTAGAAGAATCGGTTCAAAAATGTGGGAGTTATTCAAAATTTTATGACGTCACGACACACAATTTTTTTGAAAAATGACTTTTTTGGAAGTTCTAGACCTCGTACGGAAACAAAAATAGCACCATTCGATTCGCCGTGAAAAACTGCATCAGATAGATACCTTTTTAGGCCTTAACAACCAACTTCAAAATTTGACCTCACTTGACCTGACCTTGACCTGACCTCGACCTGAAATTCATCCAGAGGTGGTCCATATCACTTATTGAGTGTGCCTATTGAATTCTATGAGTAAAATGACCCATAAAACATGTGTCGCACATGCCCTCTTCTATATTTTGTTTTTTGGTGACCTGACCTGACCTGACCTGACCTTGACCTTGACCTCTGAATGATATTGTATGCAACGAATGTTGTCTTGGTAGCCTAAGAACACGTTTTGGGCGATCAGTCTCAGTCCATGACTCCATTCTTCGGCAACTACGGTGCAAGGCCGATACTGTAGAAACTTGCAATTTGTACCCTTGACCTGACCTTGACCTTGACCTCAAACTTTAAATTAAGTACATGTTTTTAGTAGTTCGTGATGAGAGCTTTCGATTGGCGTTTGAATTTTCCAAATCGGACCGTTAGTTCGGGAGATAACAGGGGGGGTAAAATTTACCCCCCCCCCCAGCCCCGCGCGTTCGGCTGGAGACCCCAGCCCCGCGCGGGTTAAAACCTGTTATTTAAGAAAATTAAGAAATGATTGTCACGTGCGCGTCACGACTGCCAACCATAAGCGCTACCATATTCTAGATTGAACTTACTTTTTGCTAGTCCCGACCACATATAGTAGGTTTTCTAGTAGTTATACTAGAAATTCCTACCAAAGTTCGTCCTACCCTTCACTCAATGTACCCTGGTAAATTTTACCCCCCCAGCCCCGCGCGGGTTAAGATGCATTAGCTGGAAGAAATAAATATACTTTTCATTATGCCCCCCCCCCCCAAAAAAAATATCTAACGTCGCTAAAGTGACTGTGCCACCTTGCTATCTATTAGCAATGCGCGCACATCGTCATAACTCAACCGTCTGCCCGGGCCGCTTCGCTATTGGATCGATACGCTGGTTCAGTTGAACGTTTGAGCGAAAACAGGGGCGCGTTTCTCATTCCAGGTGATGCAACGTTGTTTACCGCCACCTCCTGAGAACGGATTATACATCACCGAGCCGAGGCGCGCCTCACCGAGGCCGCTGAGTTCTCAGGATCCTGGTAATTGCGAGCCTGCAGTCTAAGATAAAAGAAGAGGGTTCCAAAAACTCATCATAAATTGCTCGCTGCTAAATGGAAAATTCATCTAGAAGACTGGGAGAGACAAAAGCAATTTTAATGTCTGGTGACATGTTTAGTATCAGCGAAACAGTGCGTCTTTCAGCGATTTGTTTCCAACTTGAGTTTTAATGGCGCTTGATTACAGTTTAACGACTGAAACTGATCGTTAAACATCGCCAAATGTGCAGCGGACTCGAAATCTTGCTACCAAAGATAGGATTGCATGCCATTTCCACGTGGCTTTGGTCACCTGCCAGAGATCCATTATCACTCAAATTACTGGTCGAGAACTTAAAAGTGACTGAAGCAATCATTTTACTAACACGCAACTGTCAATATCCGTCAAATTGATTGCCTTTTCCATAGTGGTGGTGTCCCGAAACAGTTCATTTCTTTTGCATTCCTGCAAAACTTTACTTCCATCACGCATAACAGCATCTTTAGCATATGGCCAGAAATTGATTTCAATGTAATTTGAGTTACGTGAGATTTTCTTTATCATAAGATCAACATTATGGCACCGAAGCGCCCAATCGGCTTTCTAGGGGCTACCCGTGACCTACAGGCGGCACACAAACACACATACTACGTGTCCGTGCTCTGAATACTCACGTTAATGACGACCCGCTCGCAGGAGCCGTGCTCGTGCGGGATCGGCTCGAAGTTGCTGACCTGCACCTGAGTATGACCGGCACCGCCGTCGTCCGGGTTGATTTTTGGCAGCGACCTGCCGAGAGCAGAACGCAGCCGGTCACAGATGGGAAACGGCCGAGTCACGGTCAGGTGACAGCGGCGTCACAAGCGGTCTCAGTTGAGTCAAGGCCAGGTCACCAGCAGTCAGGTTGTGGTCGAGGTGGAGTCATGTTCAGGTTACAGCTGGGTCAAAGTCGTATCACAACTGGGTCCCAGGCGGTCACAGACGGTTCAAGGTTGGGCCACCAGCAAAGTCGGGTTTTTGTCTAGGTGGAGTCATAGCAAATTTCAGGTCAAGGTCAGCAACAGGCTGCTCAATGCTCATGGTTGTGGTCAGCATGGTTGCCAGGTTCGAAGTACGGCTCTGGCGAGATTAAGCGGTAGGTTTTGCACTTTTACATTTCCGGTTATATCTCAGAAACTAATCGATCTACGATGAAGCCATTTTACACGATCATGGCCGGCTTGTGAACCATCAGGCTGCTCGTGGATGTGGTCAGCATGGTTGTCAGGTTCGAGGTATGGCTGATACAGCATTAAAATAACCTGAAAGAGCTTGAGTGCAGAATTGTTGAAAAAGCAATTTGTTTCCAGGTCCGATCATGGATCGCTTTCCGGATTTAGCTAGCATGGTAAATCAGCACGCCGGGTCTTTATCTCTCACACTATTTGACCGTTGTTGTCAGAATACGAAATGTAAGCAGGCCAAAATGCGGCAATTGTTCTCATACAAGTTAATCTAAGCTTCTCCCAGCCCATCAGCTTCTTTATGGTGGACAACTGTATGAATAGCGGCCCAAAAAGTCATGCTTTTGGGTTGGGTTGTTGAATCTCTCTCTCTCTCTCTCTCTCTCTCTCTCTCTCTCTCTCTCTCTCTCTCTCTCTCTCTCTCTCTCTCTCTCTCTCTCTCTCTCTCTCTCTCTCCCTCTCTCTCTCTTCTCTCTCTCTCTCTCTCTCTCTCTCTCTCTCTCTCTCTCTCTCTCTCTCTCTCTCTCTCTCTCTCTCTCTCTCTCTCTCTCTCTCTCTCTCTCTCTCTCTCTCTCTCTCTCTCTCTCTCTCTCTCTCTCTCTCTCTCTCTCTCTCTCTTCTCCACATCAACCTCATTAAACAATGCTTTACCTTCATGTCAATTCTCAAATGAGCTTCTTGCTTAATTAGCTTATTCCCTCATCTCCAATTTTAAATAAGGTATGAAATCGTTTGAAAGTAATGATGTTAGTGACTGGCTGTCATTTATTACACCTTAAAACTAAAGTATGACTAAGGTAGTTAGCAGAGCCTTGACGACACCACCGCTACCCCAACCCCTAGCGACGGTGACCAGGACGGGGGGCTGAACCGGTCCCTTGTGGCCGTCTGTCCCTCCGCTGACCGCTGGCCGTCCTTCGCACCGACCGCCGCGCCGGCCGGCTCACAGGCCCCGGATATGACGCCAATGCAGCGCCGCCGGGCACGGGCGGTCGCCGGGCTGCAGGCCGTTATGTTTAGGGCCGACTGAGGCGCGCTACCCGGCTCTGTCTCCTATTAGGCTCGTAACGAGGCGCTCGGGGCCGCCGCGGTGTCGAACGAATGAGCAGCGCCGCCGCATACCTGCATGCACAGGCTCGGGCGGCTCTAACCGCGCGGCACATGGACAGCCCGCTGTAGCAGTGAACGCCTGAACGGGACTGCCGAACAGACTCAAGTGGCATTGCAGTACTTGAGAAGGATATACGAAGTGTTTTCCAGCTCCTAACATGTACATATTTACCTTTATTCTTAGTTTCGAATAGACGCTATGAAGGATATGAACAAAAGTGCTTAAGTTTCAGTTGTTTTTTAGTTGAATTTGAATTCATTTATTGAATTACAAATAACAATATTTTTATGATAACGGAAGGGGATCAAAAGAAGCAGGGTATAAAATGTCCGCGCATGCACAACAAACCTGCAAGGCATTCTTGTAATATGACCCTGGTTATAAAGGAAGCTATTGGAGTTATACGGATTCCATGAACGGTGAACGCATGCAAACTCTCTGGATTTTATGCCTTGGTCAGTAAACTTCGATCGGAAGAGTAAATATTGAGATTTAAGCGACTCACTAAAGTTGATGCAGACAGCTTTCCAATCGAGCCAACGCAAAGATATTTGAAGTTGCTTGTTTAAAGTATACATTATCTCTAACTAACGTTTATTTTGAATGTGAATATTTCTCTCCCTCTTCCAAATGCTTCCGTAGCAGACAAAGACTTGATAAAATTACCTAGTGCTTACTTATGAAACAACAGCAAATGCTGAAAAATTACTATAAATCAAGACTTGCTATTAATAGCAAAGAGTGTAAAAGAAGAATGCTAAGGCTTATAAAAAGGTATCCTAACCCTCGCCCGCACATGGGGGGGGGGGGTAATTGCCACCCCCCCCCCCCAGGTAGTCTTTCTGCTCTGCAATCAACATTTTTAGAGCTAGAAGCCTAATTTTTCGTATAGCTGCTCCTTTATCCTTTCTAGACGTCCACTGAAAATTTCGAATTTCTGTGGTTTGTGGTTTCGGAGATATGACCGTGTTTTTCAGGTCATGTCATGACCTAAATGACCAATTCTCAACATCTTGCGTTGGCTACGGGCCTTGTAAGCTTTTGACACCCTGATTTCGGCCTTTTTTGCCAGTCTTACCTCCCACCTATCATGGAACATGTTGTTCGACGATGTATAGATGTCAAGGTTAGGGTCAAGGTCAACATAGGTCATCTAAATTAATTGCGTTTTAGGCAAGCTGAATTTACTTTTCGTGAAGTTTTTTGACTGCATTTTTGGTAAAAGCTTCTCAGATCATGATTTCATGTAATATGGACATATAAACACTCGGTGCACACATCAGTATACACACAGACACACACAGACATACAAACACATATCATTGACCTTGACCTAACTTGACCTGAAATGACCTCAGCAGCAAAAATCTGGTTGGGTAGTGTGACAAAGAGGTTCTAGCTGGCATGGCACCAGAAAACGGCATCGTCATCGGTATACGATAAGCAGCGCACTTGATATCCAACGGTGACCCAAAACAGCAACATTTTTTAGTTTGACCTGACCTGGAAGGTCAATGACTGACCTGAGAATGTAAAACTGGGTATCATTGGATTCGTCTCTTCCCAAAGAATCTTTTTGGTCTTTACCACGAAGTTCTATCTTCAACAGGAACGAAATGGCGCGGGGGTGGCAACTGTGCGTTCTAGGATGGGAAAATGGCATGTGCGGGCGAGGGTTAAGCCACAGCATGCCGTTTCAGCATTTACCATTGTCCATCTATGTGCCTCACTTTGCTCTCAAGAGTCAGGTTTGTTGGCATGAAGTTCGGCAAGCTAAACGCTTACCTAAGTGTCACCAAAGTAGGAGCTATATATAAGTTGGTATTTATAGAAACAACAACATTTAGTTTGGGCGTAATATGCTAATTAGCCAGGTGTCAGCAGTGCCTATAAATGATGAATAGCTGACTGGCGCCAACAGCTGGGTAGGCTGTGCCGCAGTACGTTTGTGCGATGCGGTACAGCCTACATTCCAGGCGAATATACTACTACTGCCATCTGTAGTCGAGAGGCGTCAACGCAGATAGGCGAAGCTGCACCGTTTCTACACGAAAAACTCACCGAATTGCGCGATTTTTTCACTGAATTTGCGTATTGGAGTTCAATTAGTTCCTGAATAATGTTGTTTTAGGATAATTAGGATACGCTGACGGCTCTGGAGCGACCGTTACAGCAGCGCAGTGGCAGCAGCCGTCAGCTGGCGGCCAACACAAGCGGCCGGCCGGCTGACCCGCGCCGCGACTATGCCGCGTGTACCGCTCCAGCGCGCGGTCGCCAGTTTCCTCGGACGTTACCTTGGCATTGTCGGCGCGCGGCCCAGCCAGCCGCCGGCCGGTCGTGTGACCGGCGCCAATACCAACAGGACGCTGCAGTGGCCACCGGGCCACCGCGCTGCCCCCTTCGGCCACTCGCGCCGCGACTGGAAGGTCGCCGCGGACCCCATGGGTACGGAACGGTGCTCAACCTTTACAGGGAGCCGCCACTAGTCATAGTTTTTAGGAAGACGGACGTCAAAGCGCGCACATAGACCAACAAGAAAGCGATGCTCCTTATTGAGACCGCAGCTGCCATGGTCCGCGAATTTAAGTACTTGTCGCTTTACTTCACAAAATGGCGTTGTGAGTACTCGTGCAGGCATCTATCAACTAATTTCATTCCATACTTGATTAGCGGAAGCCGCTACCATCGTGTATGGCTGTGCTTGAAATATTTCACAATTTATGCAAAATTTCCAGTTCTTTTTTTCTAACTTCCAGAGTCTCAACTAATCTTATTCATAATTTAATTCTAACAGTTTGTTCATTGTTAAATATGGACACACGCGTACACAGATTGACTGTAATAAGATGCAACGAAAGCTATACAATAGAAAGGCTTATCACTGGAAGTAAAAATATCCATGCGCACAATAACTAGAAAAGCGACAGTAGATATATTCCATGCAAAACCATAAACAAGTTACAAAAGACATAACTCGAAAATATGAAGGCATGTCACCCACTCAAAACTCCGAAGCCCTAAACGACCTCACAAATCACTGAGGTTTGCCCCAGCCGAGTTGTACTAACAGAGCTATGTTAACAGTCCCTCCTTCGAAAGGAAAATATACATCTGATCTCTGCTGCTTCTCGTCCCCAAACTCCTGCCAACGGGGACTAAGTGTCACCTGCATAGTCGAGGGCCGGCGGTGGACAATATTTACCTGACTCGATGATCCCCAGTAAACCGCCTGCTATAGACCCGGGCCACGGCGGCGCCCTTCCAATTCGCCAGTCGGGTCCGCATCGGACGCACTATTTACCTTACCAGCATGGCCGTCAGCATCGTGTTCCACCGCCGAGTCTCCAGTGGCTCGCACTGACACCGGTGGGCCTCGGGGCGTCTCTAGTGGCCCTCAGAGGGCCCCGGTGGGCCCGGCAGCGGCGGCGGCTGCCTCAGCTCACACGATCCCACCCAGATGTCATTGGGCTGGCCCGCCCGCGCCGACCGCTTACTTGTGAGCGCCGCAGCCGGTGGCCGGGCCGGCGGTCATTGTTTCACAGCGCACGGCCGGCGGGTCACTGGCGGCGCGCCTGTAGGGTCCCCTCCCTGCCGGCCGGCGGCGGTCCGTGCCATTGATCAGGCACGGCGCCGTGCAGCGCCTTCCGGGCCCGTTACCTGGTGACGTTCGTGGGTCCGCGCCGCCGCCGCCCCCTCCCTCAATCAATGGGGCGGGCATGTCCAGCCAACAGCACGTGCTCCCTGGCTTGGCGGCGCGCCGCCAGTTCCGCATCGGAACTAGGTGGAACTCAGCGGAACTAGGCGGGAGTTAGCAGGAGTTGTACGATTGAATCAGGCCAATCAGTGAAGTGATTGCTAGCATACTAAGCTTGGATTTCCTCTCTTCTTCTTTTTTAGAATGATTCGGAAATTTCAGCCCGCAAATACGTACCCGTAGGCCATACTAATTGTTGATGCCATATCATATCGATGGTGTATACGTGGGTGTTTTTTAGGTTAGGTTCGCGGAGAGACGATGGAAGGGGCTGCAACTAACGAGGTGTCTGGGTTGAGACTTGAGATATGAACGAACAGTTAATAGCGACTTTAGCGCGATATGATAACCGTGGCTGAATTATGGTAATTTCAAAATCGTTACAAGAGAAGTTATGAAAGAATCCCATTTCACGGTCTTGAAGAAAGCACAGAGAACGACACAGAAAATGGCGACGACATTCAAGAGTACCAAAAACATCAAAACACAGACACGTATGTAGCTACCAAATATGTAGCGTATTTCCAACGCGCCGGACATACTCAGCGACACGAGCGAGCCCATGCTGCGTGGCTGTCACCTCACGTACCTGATCATCTTATCTCGGTACCTGACCCTGTTCGGGAGGTGGCACAGGTGAAGCAGCAGGTCCACGTCGAACGAGCTCCCCACAGTGGAGATTGTGGTGCACATAGTCAGCGGCTACTCTGGCATACCGCCGGCACATCGGTGAATAGCCGCCGGTGAACACTCCACAACACTGCAGTCCACTCAGTCACTGAGTTCGGTCCTCCGAGAGGGCCCCGAGTGCCCCGACCGGCGGCACAGAGCGTTCCAAACAGGCCCCAACCGGGCCCGGACCCTCGCCAACTGGGCAGCTCACTGATCGGCCGGCCAGCCAGCCAGCGATCTCCCGAGACGAGGCGGCCAGCGGCCTGTCGTCAACGGTCTTAGTCTGAGACAGTCCGCCCAGCTGTGCCGATTAGGTCAGGTGACGACATTTTCCGTCTGTCCGGACGAGTGCACTGTCTTTGTGACGGTGGCGAAATGAACCATGCGGGAGCCAGCACGACTTAAACCGTCAATTCAATCATAAAGAAGCGTGAGTAGTAGAGCCACTTGACCGGTCCGTAATGTCATTGGCCAGTTTTCCGACACGTAGAGCACACGCCGGTCGACAGCAGTGGGAGCCTTCAGCTCTTTGTCCAATAGACCTTTTCTTATTGTGCAGTGCCTCAGGGCTCGCCTTGACCGACATACATTGTTGACAAGTTGACGTTGCCACGGTCATCAACCGCAGAACTTGCATACTGCAAAACGGGTGTCGGTCGGTGGTAGCGAAACGGACTCGACATTTTAATCATTGTGAAACAAAGAGACTATGCATACCGAAAGCAACAAGTTCCCTAGTTTGGCAGCCGTGTCGCAGTGCATTATTTTGATTGTTTTGTGTTATTTATTCGCTTTGGTGCTCAACTATGAACAGAGTGCAGGTCTGTGATAATTGTCATGGGCCATGGCTATTTTTCTTATAGGGATGAAAACTTTAAGCAACAGTTTTGCCAGGAGCATGTGAAATTTTCGAAGACATGCGATATTTTTGAAACTTGAAATGCGTTTCGGGAATCAAAACTTTTTGAAAGATGCATAGTCGTTAAAAAGCTCTATTATCAAGACAATTCAAGCGAAACATTTCGTGTACTTGTATACTTTACTGTAGCATCCAGATTAGGAATGTATGAGTGCCTAAAGAATAAACAGCAGCCAATGACAGGACAACGAATTCAGCATTGTATCCAGAATGACTCCGCTACAATTGCATTTCTCAGAAACGTTAAAGGAGGTTTCCAGCTCATTATTGTCGACAACTCTTGGCGTTTAGTTGAGCGAGAGTTTAACACGATACGAGTTTTGGCAATGCCCTGAACTCACGGCATGGCTGCCCATAAAAGCGCTATAAAACGGTAACAGAAAGCGAGCCCGAGACCTACCATACCGTCCGGCTACCCAGCCGAGACAGAGTGTTGATGATTCACTGCACTACCACCTTTGTCCAACGCAGCGGAAAATTATCAACGTCCGTTCAGACTGCGGTCATCCATGACATGTCTCTGTCTCTGCCGCGTCCCAAGCCATCCACGGCGCGCACTGTCCGCAGCGACCTCAGCCCGGTCCGGGGCGCACGAGGTCGGTGCACGGGCCGCGGCGGAGCTCGGAGAGCTGCTCTGTCCAGCGCCAGCCGCCGTCGGCAGCGCTGGCCCGCGAAACACTGACAGAGAGCGGCCGGCACGGCGGCCAGGTCGATAGGCACGGCTGCGCGCCGCGGCCGCCGGCCGGCCGCCGCCGCTCCTCACTCGGCGCGCCGGCGGCCGTCCAGGCGGCGATGATCGATGTACCGGTGGGTCAAGTCACCTGGCGGACGAGCAGTTAGCGCTGCTGGCCACCTGTGGCGTCCGCTGACCGGTCAGCCGGCCAGGTGTCCGCCCGCGGCGGTCAGACGGCCGCTGCAGTGGGAGGGCGGTGGTCGCCGAGACCGGCTCTGAGCGCCCGGAAGGGATTAGCGCGGGCCGGGGGGCCGGACGTCCGGCGATCTGTCGGTGACAGGGTGGATGGCGGCGCTCAACTGGAGCTGAGAGGAATTATAGCGCGGATCGAGGAGATTAGCTGTAAAAGACGGGAGAGGAACGGGAAGAGGCCGCAATCTGGGGCTAGGAAATGATTTAACCCTAGAACGCCTAGGGGGGGGGGTTGTATCAACCCCCCCCCCCCTGAGGTTTTTTCGAAGTGCACGCTAAACGGCTTGTCGTAGCGGGCTGAAATTTTCAATACCCTCTGGGGCAACCTTTGCGCATCTTTTGCCGAAAAAAAATTGATCGGGTCATGTCAGGTCACGGAGTTATGACGTCATAAGAGGTACAGCCTCCGGCCGGATTTTCACAAACTGAGTGCCAACGCCCGAGGTTTCCTGCCGGTTGTACGGACATCGGTTGATGGATCGTGATGAAACTTCCCATGCATGTTGGGGCAAGTATTGGCTATCATATGGTATAAGAAATTTGACCGGGTCAGGTCAGGTCACGGAGCTATGACGTCACAAGAGGAACAGCGTCCGGTACTATTTTTGAAAAGCGCCCGAACCACTATTTTGCTAATTCTTGTCACCTCAATGGGAATATGCAGCAATATTAGCTTCTATAGGGAGCAAATGGACCTCCCAAATCCAAAAATACAATCAGATTTCAAAAATTTAAATTTTGATTTTTCGAATTTCTGCCGCCGACTGTGACCTTGCCGACTTCCGGCGCTCCCAACGCGCCATTTTTAGAGCTAGGGAAACGAAATACATACCAAACGATAGAGAATTGATCAAGAAACACGATAGTGAGGGTTTCAAGTCGATATCTCCCACCGTTTTGCCGCAATCACCGCCGAAAGTTGAAAAAAGTCTATTTTTCCGAAAATTTGACCTTTGACCGGTCAAAAGTAGGTCAAATGTTGACCTAGGACCAAAAAATATACCACCAATCGCGAGATCTCGTTGAGAGCAATCCGTTGGTTTTTTCCGCTAAGCTCTACGACCTTCCGTTTCGAAACGCCAGGGGGGGGTCGTAACAACCCCCCCCCCTGGTCGTTCGTGTTATGAGAAATGGCCTGGTCGTGCGAGGGTTAAAGAGGGGAAGAAGTGTTCAGGCATAAGTTCCCACTCGTATATAATTGGTCCTGTCGACTCGTCAGACGCGAATAAAGGTAACCAATAGGTAAAGGAAGGTTTGAAATTGTAATGACAATTACCCCGTATTTGGTTGTGTACTGCCAAGCTGCTTCGAAATTGTTATCCTACATCGCTCGAACCACTAACATTCTTCGATATTAAAAACGTTCCTGGTTAAAAGGAAAGAGGGTCCTTTCGTCACTTTTTATAAGTGCGACGGTTAACGCATCACCTGCTAAAACACGAGCGAATTGTTAGCTGCTGTGACTCGTCAGGTAATCTGCGCCATTTCATGAGTGCATCCGTTGACCTGTGGCACAGCCCACGGGGTCCACCTGAGATACCACATGCCATTACCAAATGACATTTGAGCGTTCGCGGCTTGGGATGATAGCGATGATACACTGAGAGCACATTCGGAAAACCGCGGAGCATCATTCACAGTAACCTTGTGCCGGCGGGCTGAGGCAGTCAGCTCAGTGGCACGTGTGTGAATGCTGAAGCGCCATCAATTGGCCAATGCAGATATATCTGCATATTGTAAGCTTACTTACAATATGGGAGCGGCTCTGTTCAGCATTACCAATAGTCGGCGAGGATTGGATGAAATATTGAGATGGGTGTTTAACCCGGCGGCCGCTGGGCCTCCGCGCCACCCGCCGGCCGCTGGGGGGGGGGGGGCATATAGTTGCCCCCCTTTACTTCTGCGACGATATCGTCGCAACGCGAAGAGATAGAGAAGCGAAACTTTGCACACATCTTCCTGAATACCTAGCCAAGGTTGTGTTCAAATTTGGTGTCGATCCCATTTGAAATGACGTCACAGTGACGTCATAAGTGAAATTATAGATTTGCGACTCTCATATTCCTCACGATACATCAGATATATGGGACCGAATATAAAGGGTCGATTATTGGTCAGAAACTAGATGGAAGTGTAGTTAGATGTTTTAGGATGACAGCAGGTGCTGTCTAGTTCATTTACAGTTGAGTTCCATGCTCAGCGTCATCAGAAACGGTCCATATCGGAAAACGACAAAACTTTATGACGTGACTGTGACGTCATCTTCGGTGCTACAACCACCAAACTTTCCTCAAACATTGCCTAGGTATTCATTTGAAGCTATGCCAAGTTTCACGCTCGTAGCTCATCAGGTTACGGAGATATTTTACAAAACGTAAAGGGGGGGGCAACTTTATGCCAACTCTGCCTCTCTCTCTCTCTCTCTCTCTCTCTCTCTCTCTCTCTCTCTCTCTCTCTCTCTCTCTCTCTCTCTCTCTCTCTCTCTCTCTCTCTCTCTCTCTCTCTCTCTCTCCTCTCTCTCTCTCTCTCTCCTCTCTCTCTCTTTCTCTCTCTCTCTCTCTCTCTCTCTCTCTCTCTCTCTCTCTCTCTCTCTCTCTCTCTCTCTCTCTCTCTCTCTCTCTCTCTCTCTCTCTCTCTCTCTCTCTCTCTTTTCCTACTTGCCAGTAATTCCGTGTAGGTTCTGTTCCCTGAAAATTCATGTTACGTAAATATGGCGTTTTTCATCAACAGATTCTAAAAACCACTCTTTTCAAAGTCACCACTGGTGCAGGCAGCAGTACCACTAATCAAGGCCGTACGCTCTCCTCTGGGAACCACATAATCAGTGTCCACCGCCAGAGGCACCTTTCTGCCTGTCTTCACAAGTCCTCCCTAATCACACTGCCCGCGTCCCGTTCCCTGAATTCATATATGGTGAGACGGCTTCGCCAAAGCCACCCACGCAGTACCAGCTGATTAGAGGGTGTGGACTGTGGATACCACAAGGCTGCTTGGACCTGGCTCGCCGGCCTCTGCTGTGGCTGATACTGAGAGGTGCGGTGGCTGGACAGAGGTGAATCAAAACGGCAGGTCATTGTCTCGTCCCACGGCGTTGGTCCCGTTATCGGTCTCATGGGCAGACTTCGAAGGATGGATGGCGGCAGTTCGAGGTCAGGTATACAAGGTGTAATGGGCTCAGAAGCATATAAATTTTTGGATGATAAGGTTAAAAAGTTGAGCGCATTTCTTCTCAATATCTACGCATGCTTTCAAAGTTAAGCGTTTCTGTTTCGTTCTAAGAGTAGCGTAGGTTTGTGAAACCTCTATTGTTTGTGAAGAGTTCATTAAAACGGAGAATTAACACTCTGTTGTTGGGTGATTTGACCGTCTGCCACCGTTAATGCTCACTGGGCGGGCTTTACATTCGGTGGAACGCAGTCAAGACCCGGCGAGTCCGCGCCAAGTATGGCAGCTTGCCAGCTAGCCTGGCGCTGTGCCAGCCCCTGAAACGCCACCGCCCACACCCGCGGCGATACTTTTCATCACACGGCCTCTCTGGATTGCAGTTTCCAGCTGATCAGGGTAAACGGCCTGAAATGGCCGCACATGGGCAGTCCGAAAAGGCCGTTCGCAGGATATGCAATTGTGAATAAGTCGAACACTAATGTGGGATGTTGAGCATTTACATTCAAGAAATGGATTCCAGTTTTCACGATATCTCATGAAGGATCAATGCTTATTCAATACTCGTATTATACGCGTATTAGACGCCTGCTGGTATTGGTTTATAAATATTAGTGATCGAATGTACCCGAATTTCGGTATTTTGTTATTTTATGCAGACTCAACTGAGGATTCAGTCACTATAAATGTATGCTTGTTCAATATAGGTTGACTCATTACATGCTCTCATGTCACGGATGTTGGGTGCAGATAGCTAAATTGTCCCTTCAAATCAGTGTCCCGGACGCTTCCCATGCGTGTGGTCTTGAGTGACGATTTTTCCATGTCGACTTAAAAAGTAACTACACTCATCAGCTGATTTGGTTTTCAACGAAACAAGGCAAATAACCCAGCTGCCACCACCACGTCTCACGACTGCAGTCCTTGAATGGGCTCTGAGCGCCACATGCGTACCGCTTTAGCGCCAACACCTTACCCATGCCCACCAAACCGGGTGGACAGGTACACTCGCACCCATGCATACAAACATACACGGTCGCACGTTGCGGGCAGCGGCACCAGTGCCTCCGTATTGATTGCAGAGTGCATCGCATCGTGCCAGGTGGAGGCGAAGGGTGCAACACAAGCAACAAAGCACTACAACGGCCGACGGGGGAGGGCGGAGGGCGGGGTGTCGATGGTCAACTCTGGTGGGTGGTGATCCCAGGTCAGCGCACAGGTCAAGCTTCCGCAACTGTCCTGGAACTTACGTGTGAAAACGGCAGACTGATGCCGTGTCTGATCGCCGGTAAAAGGCGGTCGATCACGGGATGAACATAGACCGTCTTTTAACCCTCGCCCGCACATGGGGGGGGGGGGTTGCCACCCCCCCAGGTAGTCTTTCTGCTCTGCACTCAACATTTTTTGAGCTAGAAAGCTGATTTTTCGTATAGCTACTCGTCTATCCTTTCTTGATGTTCGCTGAAAATTATTTCAAGTTTCTGTGATTTTTGGTTTCGGAGATATGACCTTGTTTTTCAGGTCATGTCATGACCCAAATGGCCAATTCTCAACATCTTGCGTTTGCCATGGGCCTTGTGAGCTTTTGACACCCTGATTTTTTTGCCAGTCTTACCTCCCACCTATCATGGAACATGTTGTCCGACGATGTACAGGGTTCAAGGTCAGGGTCAAGGTCAACCTAGGTCATCTAAGATAATTGCGTTTTAGGCAAGCTGAATTTACTTTTTGTGAAGTTTTTTGACTGCATTTTTGGTAAAAGCTTCTCAGATCATGATTTCATGTAATATGGACCCAAAAACAATCGGTGCACACATCAGTATACACACAGACACACACAGACATACAAACACATATAATTGACCTTGACCTAACTTGACCTGAAATAACCTCAGCAGCAAAATTCTGGTCGGGTAGTGTGACAAAGAGGTTCTAGCTGGCTTGGCACCAGAAAACAGCATCGTCATCGGTATTTGATAAGCAGCGCACTTGATATCCAGCGGTGACCCAAAACAGCAACATTTTTTAGTTTGACCTGACCTGGAAGGTCAATGACTGACCTGAGAAGGTAAAACTGGGTATCATTGGATTCGTCTCTTCCCAAAGAATCTTTTTGTTCTTTACCGCTAAGCTCTATCTCCAACAGGAACAAAATGGCGCGGGGGGGTGGCAACCCCCCCCCCCCCATGTGCATTCTAGGATGGGAAAATGGCATGTGCGGGCGAGGGTTAATGAATGAAGAATTTGTCCATTTAGTCCCTGACGCTGCAGGTCGAAGCGTTGTTTGATCACCGAGAGAAGTGAAAGCAAGAAAGGCGCGCTCAATTTACATCAAATGTATCGGCTTATGGGACACTGATGTTGTTTTCTTTTTACCATTAGGACAAATTTTGTGAGTTGCTCTTGTCCACAATTACCTACAGCTGCTCCTGACATTGCAGTCCCATTTGTCACAAGAAACGATATGAATGGATGCATGATGGCCATAAAACATACAAACCGGGTAGCATTTCGTCGAGCAAACGATTGAACTCTTTATGTCTCGCTACGCAGAAAACGAGTGTTTTATCTCTGTGTGTGTATTTTACGGTGGCAGTGTTGGCCCTTTCACCGGCACTGTGTGCCCGTTCCGTGAGGCTATTTCCCGTGTATTGGACGCTGGCCAGCCGGCGCCGCGGTCAGGGCCACCCGCGTCGAGGCTCAGTTTGTTGACGTGATCGCTGTCGAGGTAGCGCGCGGCCGCGGGGCTCTGTCGTCCGGGGGCTCAGTCGATACAGACGCAACGCCAGCACCATCTGCCGGCCCGGCGGTGAACTAACGCCTCCGGGCAGCGCAGCTGAGCGCGGCCAGGCAGCGCGACCGAGCTGACATCGGGCGGTCAGAAAAGGAGGCTGGTGCTACTGCCCAGGAGGAGGCCAGGGTGCGACTTTGTCTAGCTGAACATTTATTGTTTCTAAGTCAAACATCCTGGCACAGATATCTGCCACGCAACAAAAGGTTTCGCAACAAAAATTGTATGCCTATGCTGTATCTCGTTGCGTGCGTAAACATAAATTAGTAAAAATTATTGAGGTAAATAATATGTAAAATAATCGTAAGCTGATGTTATGTGAAGTGGGTAGTAGCCTTGAATAACGGACAGGTAAGCCTACGGCTTGACTGGGATGTCCCTTCCTTCCCTCTCTTCCATCCTCAGGGCGCAGAAATCCTTTCCCTCCATGGCTCAAGCCCCCTGATCGGGCTGGACGGTCACCTCCATCTGACGTGAGTGGCTACTCATGGATTGGGCATGCTCACGTGCGGTGGAGTGTCCCTCAGCGAGGCTGTTCTGCCTGTCCATCGTAACGGGCGGCGCACCAGGGTGGCCGCCCAGGCCATTGACTCCCCTAATTCCTAGCCATGCTTGTGTGTAATGAAGTCGAAGTGTAACAGCAGTGCTGTTCCACTTCATTGCATTGTCGCAACAATAGCCTAGCATTCATAAAACGGATATTATTTTCAAGGCCGCCGAGATGACACTTAAAAGTTATCGACGGAAATATTGTTATATGGTTTAGTTTCAAAATATGTGTTAGTCTCCGGCTAGGTTATAAGCTAGAGTATAGGTAGGTACCTATCGGTACGTTAATCGAATCCTAGGTATGTTTCATTGTACATGTCAATTTTTACGTTCTGCTACGCCATGTGTAAGTACTTCTATTCATGTTTCTTCCCAATTCAGTAGAAGGTATACCTACAAAAGTAGGTTTATAAGGTAGGTATGTGAAAGCCACGCATATCGCTATTTGTGATGCGTGCAGAGTTTCAATGGGAAATTATTGCTAGTGAATTCGATGCTAGTCTGATTTGGCGACACGCCTGTCACCTCAGATGTGATGCATTGTAAACTCAAACAGCTAATCAGCATGCAAAATACCATACCTCATTAAATCAGCCCGCATTCGCTCACTCTTGTGATGATGGATATCAACAGAGAGTGGCGCATACGACATCAAAGCAGAAATGTCCCAGGGCGTATTCAACTACTCCCTGCAATAGTGCTGGGGTGCAAACTTGGGCGGAATGATTGGCGATGCCGTCTAAGAGCTAAGTATGTAATGCAAGTTGTGACTGTCGAAAGCGTATCAAGAGTTTTCACCTCACATTCGTCGGTCTGTCAGGATGGAAAAGTCAACTTCAAGGCAATAAGGAAGTGCATGCTCACCGAGAACTACGGCAATTAGATGCTTTGAATGACGATTTTTGTTGCTATTTTATGTCGCTTCTATTCTTTTTTAAAGGGACCCTCCCACCTTCAAAAAAGTTAATGAATTGGCATGAAAGTGATGTCGCTCGGTTCAGAAAGAGCAAAAATGAATATCTACCAAATTTCATCGAAAAATATTCACCGGTTTTCAAGATATTAGACTTTTACTTTTGTTTACTTTTTGGGATCTCCGCTGTTCCTAGCGACTTTATTTGAAAGTGCGGCATTTGTTGCGCGCAAAGCAGCATATACCACCGCGTGCTGCCAAACGTTTTAGTAAAAGATTTAAAAATCGTTAGATCTCCGCTGACGTCACAAATTCTAAGGGGGCATACCAATGCATTAGCCCCTTAGAATCCGAAAACTGCAAGTTTGAAATTCCATATCTCCGAATTAAAGCATTTTTCGATGTTATGAATGCCCAAACCGGTATTTTCAGGCCATGGCCACCAATTTGGCTATCTCAACTCAAAACTAATGTTAAGGTGGGAGGGTCCCTTTAAGTGATCGTCGCTGTCACGGAAAACAGCTACACTTTTGAATTGTACGTATTTAAGTCTGAAGCTACAGACGCGCGTGAATGGATACATATGCAGGTCAACAAACAGTAAAAACTGAATCGAGATATCCCATCTGGCACTGCAGTTTTCAACCATTCCCCTCTCTCCATGGTGAGGGAAGCATACAGATTACAGACGATAGTAAGATGAATATGAACTATACCGTGGTGAAGTTTGCCATCACGACAGAAGCCCGTCGCTGGGAGAAAAAGTGGCTGGCGATTCAGATGACAACTTACCTGAAACAGACAAAACACGAAGTTAGATAAGGAACGAGACAAATGGGAAACGTGAGGAGACAGGGCACAGAGAAGCCATTTTGACAGACATAGGTAATAGTCAAAAATATGCAATAGTGATGTTTCCAAGCTACATTACACTGGAAGGTTTTATTTATATGTTATTATTATATACCGCCATGTGTTTTGTATTTGGCATCAGATATTACATACATAGTACATGATGCCTATGATTTGCTTCGATCATCGTGATGATATAAAACTAAAACTGTTCCGAAAATCATAAATCAAATTCCAATAGACGGCATTGCGGATATGTACCGCCCATTCCGCCCACACCCCAATGATGTGAAACACGGGCTCAGAAACTCTGAGGACGGCGCTTGTCCACCAGACTGTGGCTCCATCCATCTTGCTGGCTAAAGCCCCAAATCCGGCTTTTCTCTCAGACTTCTTGGCACAGTGCAGTGGTGCATTGGATGCAGCCTAACTGGATTCGAATGCATTTGTGTGACCATGTGTTGTAGCGAGGACCAAAATACCTAATGCTTGACTAGGAATGTGTATGTAAACTGAGTCAACTCGTTACGCCTGCGTGAAACAGTCCCAGTGCGGAACTCAATACATTATCGAACTTGGGCGGCCTCAGTTTGCAGCGCACCCTAAAATCCGATATGCAGTGAGTGTCGGATTTATTCCTCGAGCATATCTACGAAGCTTTTAAGCTGGACCAGGACAAAGCCAACGTGACGAAATTGTGAACCACATGGCTCTGGCTAGGCCTAAGATTTAAGGCGGCGAAGCGAGCCGCAAGGGTTCCAGGAAGGCAGTGGTTAGGGTTCTAACGCCAGGCTCTGGCTGTCTCTGTTTCTATTTCTGGCCCGGTCTCCGTCTAAATGAGATGTTTCCTGCATAGCGCGGCACTCGTGGAAGTCGATCGACGGCCATTGTCTGCGACAGCGACTGATTGGGGAGAATTACGACGGCTGAGATGTCACATGGCTATTGATATCGGGAGACGTGGAAAATGTAGCTGTAGGCTCAAGGCCGTCCAAATCGTAATGAGACGGGACAAAATGGTTGACGGAAGATCCACTAAATTCGTTACCGTGTTCATTGCTTAACTTTGTCTTGAAATGGGCCAAGTCGCTAAAGGTGATTATCAAGAGCGCCTGAACTTTGTCTGATTTCACTGGAATGTTTGTTCTGATGAAATATTTCATTCGTTTCACGTAACGTTTCTGCTTTTTTAAAGCGGGACAAATGTCTTGAATTTTCTAGCACTTACATGCTATTAGCATGGTGCTGGAAGCAATATTTTTTACAAAGTGGCTATTTTACACTGGCTAAACACTTTTCATCGTGCCCACTGCCCATTTATCGTTATGTCCGACGCCGAATCGCTGGCTCATGACTTTTACATGCAAACCCAACTGTTGGCTGCTTATCAATATCGCTGTCAGTCAGGACGGGCTCGCTGTCAGTCTGTGCGCGGCCGGGTGCTGCGCCAGTCAGCGGGCGGGGCGGACCCTCAGCTGCGGAGGCGGGGCCTCAGCTCTGTGTGTCTGCTGGGTCCACAAAGAGACTCCGGCGGCGCACCCGCAGACAGGTGTGCCCCACAGACGACACACTCGTGTCAGTCACGGCGGAATCACGTGATGGACCAGTGGAGGGAGAGATAGAGCGATTGAGGGACGAACAAAGCGAGAAGTAGTGATAAAATGACGGAGGGAGTGGAGGGAGCCGCAATAAACGGAAATGCTGCACGGTGGGAGAAAGAGAATGCAGAAAGTACGGGGATGGCGGGTAGATTTGATACAGCATACGGAAGTGAATGAATGACGGCGTTGAGATAATATTGATATTCTTGAGGATAGGTAGGGTTATTTTCAGGATGTTTATGAAAAGTGTTTATAAGCTTCTCGATGTCGAAGGTTTCGTTCACTCCCAGTTTATCGTGAGGATAACAAATGAACAAGTATAGAGCTTCTGCGTCGTGCATTATATATTTTACAATCAACTAATGTCAACATAGAAGTCACGATGACGATGCAAGTACCAAACCAGACATAACACAGAGGACGAAGCGGTTATAATATGCTACTAACTCCCATGAATACGTTTTGCCCGTACTGAACCTACATATGTATACTGTATATAACTAGTGTCCTAGCTACTTATTACTTAGCACTTTGCGTGTGTGTGTACCGCGCTGTGATAAAAATAAATGGTTATGACCTCGTAAGAAGCATTCATAGTGCTTAGATATTAGAATACGAAGAGCCACATAAGTTCGTAGTTATGTTGCTATAAAAAATCGTGGCAGAGCTACATATATCTACAATCTACATACTACACGGAACACAGTTGGGTGATAACGTGCGTATACGACTACCGACGTCGAAAAAAAAAATGAATGCTCGACTAGGGGCCTGGTTGTTGGAAGGGGTAGAGCTCCTTTTCCTTTTCAAGTAGTATTCGTAATCAGTGTTTCCTGTGATATCGGTGCTGGTGCTGCTCGATCAGTCCGTGTCTGCAGTGACCGGCCTCTGCTCTGCACTACCAGACGGCTGCGGGGACGATATGTCAGCGCCCTCTGTCGGCTCTGGCTGACGGTGCCGCCGCTTCAGCACTCTCTCCAGCAGCATCTCCAGCAGGAGGACCAGCAGCGCCAGGCCGGCGCCGACGCCGTACAGAAGCAGCGGGCCGTGCAGGTTGGCCACCGTCAGCGGCCGGACCACGGCGCCCGTGTAGCAGGACGCCTGGCGACGAGCGCACGCCAGCGCCTTCAGCCGGCGGCCTAGGTGCTGCGCTTGCTGCTCGAACCGCTCGGTGCTGAGGAGGCCGCTGGCGTGCAGTCGGCGCACCGTGGTGATCCGGTACGCCAGCAGAGGGTGATGTTTGGACCACAGCCGGCCGACCAACATATGACCGAACGCCTCCCGGCCGAACGCAAAGTCCTCGAACTGGACAGAACCCTGTGAGCGGATCATTACCTCAGCCATTGTCTCCAACATGGCAGGCAGGGCCGTGGAGTAGGCTGACCGCTCTCGAAGCATGGTGTGCAGCAACTCCTTCCGATCGTAGCGCACCACGCTCATGTCTCTCGCCAGCTGCCTAACTAGCGGACGAGCTGAGTGGCTGTACAGTCGCTGCATGCTCGGGAAATCCGAGAAGAGCCGGTAGTTGCGCTGGACGAGGTCGCTCACCGTCTCCGGCGGCTGGCTGCGCGGCACAGTCAGCGCCTTGATCAGATCGCTGAGGAAGGCCGTGGTCAGGATCAGCGACATGGCCACCCAGACTGCGACCAGGGGGCGGTGCCGAGCCGGTAAACGACCTCTGCCTAGCGGCAGGCTCTGTCCCAGCAGCATCGCCAGAGCCGTGGTGGTGCTTTCCGCGACAGAACTGCGGTTCAGCATTCGCGACAGCAACACAGCCACGAGCAGCGTGCTGACTCCGATAGCTGCCCACGTGCCTGGCGAGAACAGCCGGAACAGAGAGTCGACCCGCAGCTGCGGAGGCTGACGGACGGTCATGAACGAATACGGCATAATGGAGCCGGAATCGTAGGCAGAGATAGGCAGCCGGTACATCCAAGGCTGAAGCACGCCGGAGGGCCAGATCCGGTCGGCACCCCCGGCCACCATCAGCCCGATCGCGCGCGCTCTCTGGGGCGTCATCCGACCCCTGACCGCAGGGGCGTAGGCAGGGGGGGGGCCACTGGGCCATGGCCCCCCCCTTGGGCGCCGAAGGCGCCCTTTGCGATTGGAGGGCGCCGAAGGCGCCCTCCAATCGCAAATGCAATTGTGATATAATCGAATCGAAAAACAATCGCGACTGGAGGGCGCCCTCCAATCGCGAATGTGTTTACAGGGAAAATACGGATGGAGGGCGCCCTCGGAGGACGCCCATTCCAAATACGCCCTCCAAATACGGTTGGAGGGCTCCCTCGGGCGCCCTCCAACCACATTTGTAGGCTGTAGCTCTCTAAGCGTAACGGTGTTCGCCTATGTAAGCCGCTGTCCTGTAAATAAGCGCCCTCTCACCCGAAGGCGCCCTCCTGTAGGTCGCCACCCTGCTACACATTGCCGCCTTTCTGCTGATCGGCGTCCTCATTATTATTGGCGCTCTCCTACCTATTGAGCCCTCATGTGAAATTTTGAAGGCCGCCTTTCTCCCTTTTGGCACCCTCTTGTTCAGTGCCGCCCTCCTACCTATTGGTTCCCTAGTCCTTCCTGTTGAATGTTAATCGGGGCCCTTCTCCTATTGGCGCCCTCGTGTAGATCGCCGCCCTCCTAACCACTGGCACCCTCCTGTTGATCACCGCCCTCCTATCCACTGGCACCTTCCTGTTGACCAGCGCCCTCCGCACAGACGCCCTCCTGTTCGTGTCATCCTCTTGAGCAAAGGCGCCCTCCTCACCATTGCCACCCCCATTTTAATCGTCACCCTTCCGCTCATTGGCGACTTCCAGTTGATGACCGCCCTCCCACCTATTGGCGACCTCTTGTTGATCGCCACCCTCCTATTGGTGCTCTCCTGTTCCTCGCCACCCTCTTACCTGGTGGCGCCCTCCTGTTGATTGTTGATCGGCGCCCTCCTACCTATTGGTGCCCTCCTGTTGATCGCTGCCCTTCTATCCATTGGCGCCCTCCTGCTGCTCGCCAACTTCCTACCTATCGGTGCCCTACTGTCGAAACTCGGGATGTTGATCGGGGCTCTTCTACCTATTAGTGCCCTCCTGTGGATCGCAGCCCTTCTACCTATTGGCAACATCCGTTGATCGCTGCCCTCCATCATTTATTTACTCCTTTGGCATGTTTTTCAACTTAGTCGTTCTATTGCACATAGTTGATGTCTTGCCTGTGAAAACTGCCACAAATGAACGTGCATTCAGCACAATGAATGAAGTATCTATACCTACCAAAACTATCTACGCTCTACGATGCATAAAACACGTCCTTGGTCTTAACGGATTGATCCTACTTTACGTGCATCATGGCATCTATAAGGATTACGATTAAGTATTGTCAACAGGTTCGGGCGCAACAGCAGGCATCTGAAGTTTCGGTGATTGAAACTGGTTATGTGGGTACACTGTATGCATCTGTGAGAAGGCTATGAAGGCTGGTCTGAGGTAATTTGGATGATGTTTACGCATCTCGCGCTCCGGTATCAATCCGATACGGTGATCTGGTGCGTAGATATGCCACCGCCAATAAACTTTTATACATCGACACCCATGAGCCAAGCTTTCTGTACAGTTTGTGTGGCAGCGGCCCGACCAAACCTTAGGTATATTTTACACCTTCAAATTTGGTAAAAGAGCGAGAGGAGCTTTGAACAGTGATCGTATAAAAGGCGTGCCTAAAAAGCGGAGGAAAAGGTTGTTTTCAAAAATTTCGCGCGCCTTCGGCGCAGCATTTCAAGAACACTTGACCTTTTGTGACCTGGAGTATAAAGAATACACACGATGCAAAATCAATGCAGCACGACCTATACGAGGTTACGCAAAAAAAAAACTGGTGGCATGGTAAAAAACGCCTCCCAACCCCCCAACCCCCACTGAGCGATTTTTTTTATCTCGCGACCGTATGGCGCCCTCCTTGGGTGAGGTGGCGCCCTCCAAACCCTTGGCCCCCCCCTTCGCGATTTTCTAAATACGCCGCTGCCTGACCGGCTGAACGGTGAATTCCCTTGGGTCCACGATCTCCAGCGTCAGGTTGTAGAAGCTCGGAATCTGCAGGATGCCGAGCTCCAGCTGAGTAGCGCTGAAGGCAGGCAGGCGTGTGCGCAGAGACACGCTGCTACATGTGCGATTTTCGTGTGGCGATTTCTCACAATGATATCGTCTGGAGCCTTGATGTTCGTAGGCGACCCGCAGTGGTGACCCGTCGGCGATGATTCTGCCGTTGGGCTGGATGCCCGTGCGGCGGTCGGTGACCTGCAGCCCTCCCGAGGAGTTCCAGGCGCCGATCTCTCGCACCGCCCGCAGCGCGAACGTCCTGCGGAACAGGCGGCCGGTGCGCTCGGCGGTGCGCGGCGGAAGGCCGTCCAGTTGGAGACAGAGCGCGTCCGGCAGCCGGTCCAGCTCGGGCCGCAGCAGGGCGTCGCGGCAGTCCAGACGGCCGAGCAGCACCGCCGGCCGCGGCGACCAGTGCGGCAGCGGCCGCGCGCCCGGCCAGTACTCGCAGCCGGCGCCCTGCAGCAGCGCGCGCGGCAGCATCGGCTGGTCGCTCAGCAGTTCAGCGCGGAACGGGCCCTGGCAGCGCCGGCAGCTGCGCACTGTCAGTGGACCGCCCAGAGGCCAGTGGGACAGTCCCACCTCCGGGAACAGATCACCACAGAGCGTCAGGCCCATTCCTTCCTCCGACGGCAGAAGATCCTCCGCCTGCATCTGGTGCAAAATTTGAAGATAAACATCCAGCGAAAGCACCTCATCATCAGTGCTGTTCCAAAGAGCGGACAGGGAATCAGTCATCGGGCGTAGCTCTGATCTAAAAAGCCTAGTTAGGTCGAGCTGAGCAGCCACTGAAGCGATGCAGAGCAGCCCGATCGTCAGGGCAGACCACATCTTCAGTTCCCGTGCAGAGCTATCCGCTGTCAGGTCGGCAGCGCTGGGCCGCTCCGACCTCCGAGTTCCACCCCGGCTGTTTAAGAGCCAGCTGACCGCACTACGGAGCGATGTCCTGTCGACTTTGAGCCGACCAGAGAGCGCTCCGCTCTTTATAACGTCTCTCAGAGCGATTTAGCAAATCAGGTGTCGGTGAATGAAATACCCATGACGAAAGAACAATTTCTGTTGATTCAGTTACAAGGAAATCTATTGCTACGAAATGAGTTTTAAAGTAATGGCAGGTTTGACGAAAAAACATCGCTGTGAAACAAGTTAAATTTTAATAGAAATATAACGATAATTGAGGGGATTGTTCAACCTTTAGCGATAAAAGCAATGGACTTTTCGGCTTTTCAATCTATCGTTACGAAAAATATTATCGGCAAGTCTGAAGCAATTGGACAACATGAGGTTGGGTTTCGGATAATTCTGTATCTTGCAGACATTTCATACAAAAGTAAAAAACAATAGAAATGTGATTGGCTCACGAATATTTGAAATTCTAGAGAAAACGCATATTTGGAAGCAACACCATTTGCCTTGTGAGCCGTTTCGAATCGCCGCGTCGTGCAGCGGAAGTGAAGGTATGCACTCAGTACAAGTGCGGCTTTGAGACGGCCGTCGTCAGTCGTTACCAAATGTTCGCGGTGGGGATAAATATTTAGGGGAACTGCTTCCGACTCGCCCGTTGAATGCCTCCCACCATAGATTGGGTACCCGAGACCACGACACGACCGCAGATGCCGACACACGTAGAAAACAGGGCTAAACATGCTGACCTGTTGGGATAGGGGCAGTATAGAAAGACACTCAATCGACAGATTCGACCCGACAATTTAACAACCCTTTGTGAGATCTTGATCAAGTAGCACTGATGGGCTTGACATGTAAACAAACTTGCTTCCTTGATATTCGGAAAACCTTCTGGATTGCAAACAATGGAACATGTGTTGGCTCGTAAAACAAGCATTTCAGCTGACACAAAGGATTTGCACTGATACAGACAGGCCAATTTTCTCGGTTAAATTTCGTGTAAACGTCCGTCTTTCACTAGACTACCAACTGCAGCTTACATTCACTGAGCACTCAGTTCGGCACTTGACAAAACACCATCGCCGCCAAGTGGCCACCCAAGGCGAATGGCCGGCCATTGTAGCATCAGCCGGACTCAACTATACAAACGCTTGCTATACTCGTATCTGACTTCGGCTTTGATTTACAGTTTCATACATGATCTAAACGATATTCAGAAAACGTGTGGTTAGTCTTGGACCGGCGTGGTAAACGTAAGCCAGTAAAACATTATTTTCCAAATTAAACAGACCGGCTGAAAAAGACATGCCTTTTGAACTAGTATTGCCACCCAATACCAAACCTTCATTAACATCAATTCTAACGATTTTGTACCTATAGATAGGCATACACTCAAAACAGGAGAAATATATTATAGGCATTTTTCGCGGCAACAATAGACCATGTTCGTCACCTCATGCCTGCGGGTACAAACTGAACATTCCAAAGCTTTTAGTCATTCCATCTGCAGTATGTTGACATTGATCTGCAATATCTTAATGTTTTTGTTTCTAATTGATAATTCAATACTTACGTTTCATTAGTCAGCACGCGTAAAGTAAGTCCTATGTTTCGCGAATGCAGTGATACGCGCCATCTGCATCGTTTCAAGACAACACGGCTTCTCGGAAAACTTTTGGCGTAACAACAGGAGTTGTTTATGAGCTGCAACACTAACAGGACGCCAATTAAGGCGACTCCAAACAAGCACCTGAAAATCTCCAACACAATACTGCAGACGAGACCCGGGACAATTGAGAAATTAGAACTGAACATAAAGGGTGAGTCAGGTTTACTTCAGCGCTATGCTTGAAGAAACTAAAAGGAAGGTAGGATTAAATTAAGGTGGTGCAGGATGATTTTGAGGACTTGTGCCTGCATTATTCCATTCGCTTGCATCGGTATTTGCAACAGATAAATGCGCACACGTTTTTAAATATTACATGAATGCATAAATAAATAAACATTTATAATAATGTCAATTCGGCTGAACCGACGGGCTTCTAGGAAGTATGAAAGTCATGAGCTGGAAAATGTTACGAAAGCATGATCATAAACTGAGACAGCGCTGGTCCACACAATGGCATTAGCTGCAGACAAATCCATCAGGTTTATTGCACAGCTTATAAACCGGGACGCATGAGTTGCAGCTTCAGAAGAATGGAGCGTAGACGCCCCCGGTCGATATCCAGAAATAGGTCACGACATGCCGAGTTGCGAACTGCAGTTGTAAAACCCGTGGAGAATAGATGGAAAGGCTGAGCTACCAGGTCTGCTTGGCATCGGAGGCAAACACATGTTTACTTTAGCGATGCTTACAGGTGATGGGTGATAGTCGTTAGCGGTCAGCGCAAATGAGAGCCTGGGAACGACAAAAAAAAACTAAAGCTGAAAGGTGGGATGCAGTTGTTTTGTAATTTAGCTACTCGGTCACATGTATCGATAATTTGACATGTAGGAAGAAAGTACAATAGTGCTGCGTCGGCCTAGCCTCGTTTGATTTAGCCTTGATAGGTCGTGACTCTACATCATCCACATTGGTGCAGTTTCGTCCGCAGGACGACCCACAAGCAGCCAGCGCCTGTGCTGTATAACAGCACGGGACGGCGCTGTCCGCCATGTGAGCTCAGTTGGAAACGGGGGATGACCCAGACAGTTGGCTCGGACCCCGTGTATATCACCGGCGTCATTTATCAGCCAGGACAGCCTGTCTCCCAGACCTTCCAACAATTTTGTTGCATGCACCGCTCCTTCCAACATGCTAGATCACTGCCGACTTCACCATGTGGACTCTGCAGCGTCCACGTCAGCTCGAAACCCACCGATGTCTCCTTGTTTCATCCATCCAAGCGCAAACAGGGCAGTAGGTAAATACATGTCTCATTCTGTCTTGTATAATGTATGCAGCTTATTTAAGGACAAAGATGCCACCGCTAGCGTGTGCAGCTCGAGGTCGGAACCAAATTAACGCCCAAGGAGCGGCGTGCCCGTGACTGTCGCCAAGGCCAGGCCAGCAATCATTCCTGCTGTCCCCGCCCCCCAGTAGCAACTGTCAGATGTGCGCAGCAACTGTCAGTCGTGCGCATGACAACTGTCATCCAGTGCTAATTGAGTGCCACGATATGAGATTGGCCGCAGTGCTCGGCAGCGGCAACAAGTGGACATAGAGATCCCGAACAGCTGGCCTCGTGTTTGTTTGCTCGCAGATAACCGCTAAATTTATCCCGGAGAGATTAATTCGAAACACGCCGCTGGTGGCTAGCCTTGGAACACCACGGGTGGGTTATTTCTGGCCGGGGTGCCAGCGCGTCTCGTATGAGTACACCCGAGGTCGGTGGCGGGCGCCGGGCGGTGGCGATACCCTCGACTGCGACCGTGTTTACTTTGCACACACACACACGGCCTAACAGCGACATTAACCAGCGTGGTTTATCACATCCCCGTCGCATCCCTCACAAATGGCGGCGTGGGGCATCTCCATCAGCCCGCACGCGAGCCTGTTTCGCCTCTGTGTCGTGCCAGCTGCAGGACGAGTCAGTTCCGGAACACGGTGCCTCCTGACACAGGCCGTGTCGTGTCGTAGGGTGCACTCGCTGCACATTCACGGCGACAATGCTCTCCAATCGACTGCCCGACAGTGAAATGGCCCCCGAGAGGCCGGCGAGCCGGGCAGCGACGGCTATTTCCAGAGAGTTTCACAGAAACTCTGCTGGCGTGAGACGGGAGGTATTTCCGCACAGCGACGAGGGTTAGGGGAGGGGTGGGGAGGGGGAAATCTGACCGCGGTCAGTACAGAAGCCGTATTATCAGACAGCACTTCCCGATACCGGGGTATCAAGGAGGGTAGGAGAGAAACAGAAGAGTGAGTGATGAGAGAGAGAGAGAGAGAGAGAGAGAGAGAGAGAGAGAGAGAGAGAGAGAGAGAGAGAGAGAGAGAGAGAGAGAGAGAGAGAGAGAGAGAGAGAGAGAGAGAGAGAGAGAGAGATTGAGAAAATAGGGAGAGAGCGGCATTAGGCATATAAGTATACATGCTCGCAATGGCCAAGCAGATATCTATTGTTAGAGACCTGATACATGAGCCAAGAGGCATGAGTCATGATTAAAACTTCTTTGCAACTTCGCTACAAAACAAAGCATGAGGGTGCAAATAAATTTAGGCAGGATGTTAAAACAAAATTCGCCAGTCACAGCACCAACTAACACTCGACACTCCTCAGAGCTCTTTTTGTCTGGTCAGAGGCGCCATGGGGTATTTGGCGGAAGGCACGCGTCTCGTTAGCGCGCGACAGGGGGGTGTGGGGGATGACAGACGGTATGTGACGGGTGACGGGCGGCGTGACGGCTGACAGAGGAGCGGTGCCTGTTTGTGTGGGGAGAGAGGGAACTGTGTCGGAGCCTCGGACGTCTCCGTCCTTCGGCGAGTTTAGACAGGTGGGCTGTTCTCTATTCATCAGTTAGCCAAATGCTATGCTCTTCGCGCACCGACACACCTGCTATACGAAATATTGCGGGGTCATTCAGCGGCGTAATGAGTCGTGAGCAAAAACATTATGTAGGATAACATCCATGTCAGCTGATCCACAGCCTGTTTCTCCCTAAAACCAGGACTTGAAAACCAGTCTAATGCTTCCAGCTAGCATCGGACGGCTGTCTTGTGGATGGATATGGCCGCAATTCATTTAGATATTTATTTATATGGAAAGTTTTATTAGTGAACATCACCAGTCTGCCGAGCTTCACTGGCTGCAATTTATACACCCGCCTGTCCATCACTACCTCTCCCCCCCCCCCCCCCATTGGGCGGGCCAAGGGCCGTCAGTGCCCTACCCTCCCCCCTCCCCCAAATCTATCCGCCCCCTCCGTCCGGCCCGTGGCGTGAGAAGTGGTCGAGGAGATGGCTAGCTCGCGTGAGCGCCTCGCGGGCCGTGTCAGGTTCCGCCAGTCGGCGCGCCGCGGCTGGAACTGCGTGAGGAACCGCTCGGCAGACGGACAGTCAGCTGGAGGGCACGGGCGCGGTACGGCGCAACGACAAACAACGCATACCAAGACAGGATGGGAACATACTACATAGGCAGAGTAATGTTCAGGAAAGAAGAACTTGGCCAAAAACGCACATTGACACCATCATGAAAATCTATAGACTTCTTGGATGAAAGGAGTGCTAAAATGTAACGTAAGCTTAAATAAAAGCACTCACGTGGACTGGCTGAAATAAACGACAAAGGAGGAATGCTGTGCATTGATGATAGCAGAGCAGCTGATAGAAAAGCCCCACGTGGCAATCCTATGTGCGAGTGTAACAGGAATGTATGGATATGGATGGATGATGTATGGATATGACATGGATAATCATACGACACACTCGGTCTTCTTGACCCCGACGGCCTGTTTCCCCGACGGTCTTATGGCAAAATCCGGTAGCCACTCCGATCGACCGCCTGTGTAGCTCGCGCTCCACAGATACCGTCAGCGGGCATCACAGCCTTGAGATCGGCTGTCAGCCCGGCAGATTCACTGCTGGTATTGAATTGGCCTCAGGCGTGTCAGAGTTTCTTCCACACAAATTGGCCTAGCTTTGGGAGAGATGCCAGAAAAACAAAACAAAATAAATTTGCTGCGAATATTTTGACACATGACTTTTTCACCCATATTCAGCTGGTCTGTGTAGGCATAAGAAGGTGGCTTTTGTGCTACCACACTTCGATTGTGGAATAAAAGATAGAATATCGATCATTATTGATCGCTCTAGAACTCCTCAATAGTATAGAGCTGCTATATGAATGCCGGCCACCACTGCAGCCCCCGGCCACTTTCACCACAATGACCATTACCCATATCGGTCCGAGAGCGATAGAATTGTTCGCGGCGGCGCTATAGGGTATCCCCCAGCGGCAGTATAGGAAGGCATACGCTCTCTACTCTATCCCCTCCTCCCGCTATGCCTGGCCCTACAGCGAGAGCTGTCTCTGGCACATGGATAACTGTACCCTGTAGTGACCTGTCGAGGCTGGGTGCGTCCGGGTAGGTCACAACGGCGCTTGTTTGCTACAATCAAACCGGAAAAGGAACCAGGCCATGGGCCCTGGTATGGCCAGTGGCCATGCAGGCCTTCATGTCAACTAATGAGTCTGATCAGCTCTGGTCCATCGAGGTCCTGAACTGGCTGATCTAGACTGGGTAAACAAACAGGGCTGGCTTTATCTGGTTTGGCCGGGCTGGACCAACAACACCAGACGCCGCCAGACATAGTTATACCAGCACACAAACTAGCAGGTATACTAGAAAAAGAAATTGGTTCGACAGAGATCTTCAGAGATTGGTCCAACAGCTTCTGAACAGGTGGCTGTTTGATTTGTAAGCCGTTTATGACTTGCAGACTAGCTAGACTCAATTACATAGCTAGTTCGGTCCGATCAGTTCAACTCAACTCCCCGCTAACAGCCTGCTTTACGTTCACGTAACCACCTCTCCTCACAACGGCTCTGTCAGCTGCAGGTCATCATCTGCGCCTGACTCACCTATAATCTCATTATAATTTACCGTAATCATTTACTATCATCTCACCATAATCTTACAGCCGATACTGGATTGATGGCCTTGGAGTGTTAGGCGCTCGTGGCTCGTGTGTCTAATCCATTGAAAGCAAGCCTATTGGATCAAACGTAGCGCAAATGACCAACGTTGTTTTAGGGCCTGGTGGCCGATATTCTCGATGCAGAGAGGTACGAGGCGAAAAGAGTCGCACGCTTGTTCTGGGCCAGAGCTGAACGACTAATCAGAGTGGTTGTCAGGGTCTGTCATCGAATTAACGGCAAGACATTCATACAGACCGCCCAGCGGCCACACTGTCATGTACAGACTGGCACCTATCCACAAGTTTAGTGTATGCTGGGGTCAGAACACTAACTGCGGCGGCTGAGGACATTGTTGATTGTGTAGGTATAGGTGCAGTTTATCTTACATAGAAAAGAGTAACTATCAGTCAGATTATCTTATTTCTCCACTAAAAACCCAACCAGCTTGTTTCCTCCAATGGTATTTATGGTATTTTTTTGTGAGTGAAAAAGTCGCAGAATGTTTTAATGCACTTACAGGTATGACATTGCAATTTTTATCAATGCGTTGTAAAATGTTTACACGATCACGTCTTGGGTTTATCCGTAACTGATCACAGCGGCACATTTCCGGCCTAAAAACTCAGCACAGCACGTTACAATACCGACTCTGTAACACGCGCAGACAAGCAGGAAATGAACGGCCACCGTGGATCGTCCGGTGCAGTCAACGGGCACCAATTGTGTTGACAGCTCCCAGCTACTGTCTAATCGACAGCATTTCCAAAGCTGCGGCGGAACTGCACCCACCCTGCAGGGTTTGTCTTGTGCGGTATTTAGACTTTTACCATGTAATTGTAGACCTAACCTACGGAAGAAGAAAAAACTAAAGGGGACAATCAGCGTGCATGTCGCCTGTCGGATGACCGAGTACCGGTGGATGCCTGTCGGTTGATCGTAATAGCGGCTAGTTCCTGTCGGAGGGAGGAGGACTGGGGATCGATCGGTACCTGTCGGGGTCCAGGGGACCAATTGAACATGAAGACCGACATGCAGAGGGGACCGAGGGACTATTAGAGAATGCGTGCTGGAGACCGTAACACTAGCCATGCTGTCGGGGACTGGGGCACCAAACAGTGCCTATCACCATTTATTTACATCTGCACTCAGACGTTTTCTTCCTTTTCCTACACAGAGACAAGGCGCGCATAAAATGCTGCCTGAATATAGCACAATCTAAGGATCAACTGGGGTCGGAAGTAGCGAGACCGCGGAAGTGAGACCGCGGAGTGCCGTATCGATTCTCCGTTTGTCGTAATCCGGGGGACCAAGTCACGAAGGTACCCGAGGTCCAACCGGGCGACGACCAGGTGGAGTAGCAGTAGCCGGTAAACGTTGCACCGCGCACCGTGCATTAGGCCTATAGTCCTATGGCATGGGCGTTTCGCTGCTTTAAAAGCATGGCACAGTGGATTTCCGGCGATGGAGCTTGTTGGGTTTGTTGGAAATGTCATGATGGATATGCAGTTTGTCAGGGACAGTTGCGCCTTAATTAGTGAGAAGGAACAATTATATTTTTATGAAAGCGAATTATATTCAGCGAACGTTCTCAAAGAGGGTAATTAGTTGGACACTGTTACCATTTGTTAGTAATGAGCCTTCGTTTCAACCGGAAGGTGAGTGACTCCCATTCATCAGTTGCCAGTTGGGCACTGCAATAATGCATATGACTATGGTTGCAATGCCTTTTAAGTTCTTTACTTTACTTCCGTTATGAGTATTATTTTTATAAAAAAAAAAAAATTATGGAAACACAACACAGGGAGCTACAGCCTAAAGAAGCCAAAGGCAACACGCCTTCACAATTTCACATTTTACGTGAAACACCTATTCTACAGTCATTCTGTTCTATTTATTTCCTATTCTATTCTGTAGTCAAGCCTGTAAGATGTTAATGCAAGCTCTGATTATTACTTGAAGTACATCATTACCCATGCTGCCATGATCCTGCTCTGTCTCGGTAATGCTAGTTTTTCTCCGCACTGGCCCTAAATATATCCGGTGCTGTTTTCGGCACCTCTCTCAGCAGGAGCGCACACCGGGCGTGCGGTTGGACCCGCCACCGACGCCTCAGTTCTGTTGCGTACTTTAGTGATGTTGGTTCTGGCCCCGCCAACAGACCAAGGCTGGTGACTAGACGCTGTCATTCTCCGCTGTATCCTGACTTGCAAACCATCCGGGGCAATCGTGACGGCAAAACAGTGTCAAGGTTTGTCTTCACAAATTGATGCATCATATGTTGGCACACAGTGAGAAGCGGGCGTGTGTGATATTTGATATAGGAAGTATGAATTATAACACACATGCTCTCCGGCTCAATACCGGATAATGACTCGCCACAAATTATGCACGATGGCTCACCGCAGACTATCAAATGTCACTATAGGGAAAATACCCTCATTTGATCGTCGAAATGTCATGGATCGTTTTATCTTTAAATGAGAGGTTGCGGAAAGCAAATAAGATACATTGTTCATGATAAACACCATGCGTAACAAGCATGGGAAACGTTACAATGCATGTATGTTCTATTTCATGAAAAATTAGAGGCAAATTATTGCATTATAAAAAACACACCCTACATTCCAAAATAAGCACTATAAGCACTAAGCACTAAACACTGTATATATAGCAGCCTGCTTAGGTACAACACATTCTAACTTAAGAACATGATCTTTAGAATACTGCCGGTTGGCTAACTACTGGAAGAAGATGCAGTAGCTCCGAGAGACAGGCATTGGAAAGCAGCGAGAACACACGGGGTCAACATGCATTGCAGTCATGTTATCCACTATCAAAGTGTTCTATTTCGAGTCGGGTTGAAGCAGGGACGAGCAGCTGAAGCGTGCCAAGGTGGCCACAGGATAAACAGCCGGTAGTCTGCAGCACAGACCGAAACAGGGAGGCGTGCCACTCTATCGCGTATGGCGCAAGCAGCAGGGGATGTTCGGTAAAAATGGTGCATTGATATCGCTGCAGCAGCTACTTCCACGGTTATTCCTAATCAACTGTGATCCCCAATACGTAACGCTTGTTTTCCGTGGATGCAGGCTGGCGTTGTTCGTCATACACTGTTCACGGCCGGCGTGTTCCTAGTAGAGCGTCTCGGTTACAGAGCATCGATTTCATCGACCCGGTCACAAACATGCCGGTTGACACGCTGTTCTGAGCAACAGCCCACCGTGTTCACAAACATAGCCGCTATGATCGCTGTGTGGAGGTCTGCGGGGACAGCACGGCGCCTTCACAAATCTGCCTGCCTGGCATTTACTGGCCTGAGGAGGCCTGCGCGACGCATCAAAGGTTTACGGCTTCGGTTATGTGTTTTACTTACGTAAGTTTGCCAGCTTCAAATATCAGAGAAGCGGGAGCACGCACGTCTGGCGGCGTTGCCACGCAGTGCCGTCCGAGGGCTGACTTTGCTCCCGGTCGTCCGTTCGGTGCCGGCTGCTGCTGCATTAATTACCACCAAGCCGAGACGGCGGCCGCCGGTCGGCGGTACATGTTTGATGAGCGGCGATCGAGCCGGTCCCAGCCGGCCTCTCACTGCCAGCTACGCGCAGCGAACGGACCTCAGGGCTGGAAAGGTCTCAGATGGCCTCTCAGTGCCAGCTACGCGCAGCGAACGGATCTCAGGGCTGGAAAGGTCTCAGATGGCCTCTCAGTACCGGCTTTGCGCAGCGGGCGGACCTCAGGACTGGAAAGGTCCCAGCCGGCCTCTCACTACCAGCTACCAGCAGTAGCGGGCGGGTCTGAAGGCCTGGAAAGGTCCCAGCCGGCCTCTCAGTGCCAGCAACGCACAGGGGATGAGTCTCGAGGCCAGCAAGATTCCATGCCGGCGTTCTTGTCGCACGTGAAGCGTACAGTCGTCACTCTTCCCTCAGGGCAGGATCAGCCTCAATAGCGGGTTAATCTTACCCGACCTGTCCTTCGTACAGAATAGACGGACCTCAAGCCGGGTAGGCACTACAGTCCCAATTAGTCTCTATAATGCCGAGTCGTCAGTCCCATTTGGACTCTCACCGCCCAACACAAGTGCGGAGGACCGTAGCACCGACACTCACCCTGGATGGAAGTCCAAAGGAAAGCGACCCACCTCCAGGGAAGTGGGAACATGATATAGCTGGTGTGATCCGCCAAACGAAACAGGCATTGGCAGCAAGATTAAATGAACTTCCAGTGTTTGTTTCGAGTAAACGTATCTTGGTATCTTGCAGGATGAACAGTGGACCTGTAGACTTCCACTCAAACTTTTACAAGTATAACGCGGAAAGACCTCAATGAGTCCTTGAAGTCTTACTTGGAAAGTGAGAAACGGGGCCAAGGAAGCATGCATTATTAGTTATTTGAGCAGAAGATTGGCAAGTTCGTGGCTAAGAACACGACATTGTAACTTAAAACATCGAACCTCAATACTCATAACTTTTACAGACAGCCTTTAATGAACCGTGCTGTTACTGAAATTGCAGGGGCGGCTCTCTGCACAAGCAGTATCGATCAAACCTTTATTGGGGGTGCATTTGCAGCTGGACACCATTTTCCAGCGGCGCGGTCTGAGCAGGCTGCTATCAACTAGCAAAATCGCCCTGCTTTCAATGCAAACAGCGCCTCTAAGAGCCACTGCAGCTGCCGTGGCCGATCGGGGTTGTCCCGGATGGCTCTGCAGCACTGTCGACGACTGGACAGTAGCTGTACCGTACAGCGGGTACCGGGCAAAGTACCGGACATCAGCAGTACTCACGGGTGGTCGAGATAGCGGCCGGGTCGGCTCGTGGCATCCAGGTCTCCCAGGTTACACATGGCTATCGTAGCCATGGCAGTGCCGGTTTGGACAAAAACCTGGTCTCACACTGGGTCACAACCGTGGCTTGGAGAGAGAAACAGGTAGTTGGGTCTCACGTGACCACTGGCAGCCGTCACTTACGTCACCGCAGCGTCACCGACGTCACTCAACGTCACACGAGACCAATCGCGGTCAGTGACGTCACATTCGCGGCAGTGGCGCCAGAAGAATCATTGCACCACAGGGTAGCAACCGGACATTCAACGTCCCAAATCACTGAACAGTTTTTCGGTCACCAGTCAGTGACTTCACCACAAAACAAGCACTCGTGGTCTACGTCACCTGGGTAGCACATCACTTGTCTCGGCACGTTTTCTTTGTCTCCTTTAGGTTCGCGGGTCGGGCGGGCGGCACGCGGTGTGGGCGACGTCGGCCGGAGCGCGGCACACCCGCCAGCTGCGGCCAGCACCTGTGGCGCAGCCCTCGCCCGGGGAGCACCATGGCAGCCGGCGCGCCGGCGGCGATTGGCTTGTCGGCGCCGGCGGCCCGGGCCGCGGCCGGCGGCGCGCAGCCGACCGGCGCGGCCCGGCCGGGGTCGTTCTACACCCACAGACCGGTCCGGGGTCGGTCTACACCCACAGACCGGGCTGGGGTTGGTCTACAGACCGGGCTGGGGTCGGTCTACAGACTGTCCGGGGTCGGTCTACAGACCGGTCCGGGGTCGGTCTACAGACTGTCCGGGGTCGGTCTACAGACCGGTCCTTCACAGCGGACCGTCTACAGATACATAGACCAGTCCTCCACAGCTGACCCTACAGATAGACAGGTCCTTAACAGCCGACCGGCGCGGCCCGGGCCGGGGTCGGTCTACCGACCGGTCTTTCACAGCCGACCCGGTCTACACAGATAGACCAAGCCGGGGTCGGTCTACAGACCGGGCTGGGGCTGGTCTACAGACCGGTCCTTCACAGACGACCCTACAAATAGACCGGTCCCTCACAGCCGACAGACGAGGGCCGGTCTCGCCTGTCTACAGGCCGGTGAGAGTCAGACCGGCCTGATCTACAGACCAACGCGAACTCTAACCATCCCGGTATCAAGCATGCAGACCTCTCACAACCGACCCGGCGCGGGTCCGACGAGACTTGCGGTCTACAGACCATTGTCACTGCTAATCGGCCCGGGCCCGACCCAGAACAGTCTGCAGACCAGTCTGTAACATCTGACCAGTTTGTTCTAATGATCACATTTGTTCGCACCCGGTTTATGTACAGACAAGTGTCTTGTCCCTTATAGCCGACCAGCTCGCTCTACAAATTGACACTCACAAGCGGCGCTGAGCCGATTGGACCCAGCTTTTGTTTGGTTGTTTTCTTGGCTCGTTGTCTTGCCCGGAAATCAAAGTCGGATGACTGACCTTTGAGATTTACCCTAGTGTTAGACTACTTGCTGGACCCCTCCCATGGTCCTTCTGAACAGCCTGTAGCGTGTAGCAGCCTGTAGTCCCAGGCCGAGCCAGCATCCAGGGTGGTCTTCCCACGTCGGGTGATGGTCAGATCGTAAAATGCGGCCGCCCAGAGTCCCAAAGGTGACGGGCAGGAAGGGCAGGAGGCACACCTTGTCGTCTCCGAACTTTATTGGTACTGGCATGCGAGCTTCTTTCAACAAGTTATTTGTTGATAGATGGAAAGCATAACCGGTGCAGACAAAACAGTGCCAACGTGGATGTTCGCTCTATTCCAGCATATGTAATTGAAGGAAACGTCCATGCAAAAAAAAACGATGGACAGCTGAAAGACTCGCAACGATAGCAATACAGATAGCAATACAAGTCAGTTACAGCCAGGCACTGGCACAACCAGCCACTAAGTGCAGCTGCAAGATTCTATTACCTTATGCTTTGTTGATGTCGGTCACATCTTAAAATGTTTGAAAGACTGGTTTCAATGTAATAGATAGCCCGCCCCTTCGACTGATCTCTGCAATCAGCATGGTGGCGTATGCATGAACAAAAACGTCTTCTCCGCACACTGATAAACAAGCAGCTCATCACTAAACATGCCGACCGAGAGAGTCTCGACAGCCACCGCCCTGTGTGGGAGCGTCTAGACACAACATCAGACGAATGTCTCACCACCGACAAGACGGTCGGACAGATACGCCTTACCACTAAATGACGTCAATGAAGGTTTGCTTAACCCTGCCCGACTGACAGAACATGTCTGCCAATGATTCATTCCCGGGTAACATCACCAAGCGTACGTGTCAATATATACCCTGTGGTTAGAACACTGTCCAAAATTGACCGGCTTGCCTTCAGGCACGTTTCGAACACGGTTACATGGGCACCTGATCGGCAGCTGGCGTCGTGTGCAGGCCAAGCCTGTCACCAATGACGTCACCGATGGCGTCACGTGACGAAGATCGAACGGCGTGACCTTTGAGGGTGCCGGCGAAATCACCGGATCACGTGCTCGGGCCGACAATAACAGCCTCTCGCCTCCGGGATGGGCCCAATAGACAACGCCGCCCGGAACGCCGAGCGACAGGCGCTGAAAACATTGGCCTCCGCAGCCTAATGAAGGAGTGTTGTTTGGAACGAATATTGATCCAATAGCGTTTTGAATTTATTATTCAAAATATAAACACGATCAAACGCCATTTGTGAGTCGCATGCGGTCATAATTTGTAGGACACGTTGCAAGCAACATGATAAGCAACACGTATCGACTCAACTTTATTTTCGAATAAGAATAAAATTTATTTCGTTTTTTATTAATCTTTCGATCTTCTGAGCATATAAGTACGCATTTTCACACCTAATAAGGTAAACGTTGCAAATCATTCAGTTACCAAAGGAAGAACCATCAACGCACACTGCACACTGCACAGCCAGTCCTCCCTCTTTCGACCAGCCCCACCGTGGCGCTGCAGCGGTGAGCGGTGTGGTCGTTCGCTCGCAGCTAACGACCTAACCCGAGACTGCCCTGGCGATGAGTCGTCCCAACCGCGCTCGTCAACGCTGGTTGATTGACACATTCCCATCCGACTGTGGCATTGTGAGGTCTGAAAATAGACACCGGGCCTTCCACCAGCCAGGGATGGCCTCCGCCCGGTGCGTTAGCATGTATATCTGAATCTGTGTGTGCCATGTGGGGGTGGAAACGGATGCAGACTTCTCGCTCAACGACTAAGTAGCACCAGATCGCTTATCTTGGTTTAATGAATGGATACGTGCATGAATGAGAGCTTTTCTATGAATATTTATATTTGCAATGGACTCAAACACCAGAGTAAGTACATAAAAGTTCCTTCCACCATTTAATAAAATGCTTGCCAGTGTCCTGTGTCTTGCAAGGACGTAGATAGGCGCCTCATCCAGCCACAAAGTAGCACAACTGCCTCTAATTTATCACTTGTCTTGAATTCATAAATGCTAAGTGATTCATCACTGAGATAGGGGCATTGAAAACTGACATAAATGCATTGATATTGAACGGCGATTAGGAGTACCGGCTTTGATGGATTGGTGGCTGCTTTGCTCCTCATCGATGCAGTATTAGCCGATAAATCACATTAGGGTTGGCGAGCTAACAATGATCATGCTCTTCTACGCTTTCTTTACTTTTACTAAAAAATGTGAATGCATTGATTTTGGCAGTGTTTCGTCAAAAAGAGGTCACAGTTATGCTAGGTTAGAGTCAAATGACAGCTATTCAATATTCAAATAATGAAAATCAATTAGTTTTGCTCCTCATTACAATCAGTTGAAAGCCTATCACATATCTCTCTGGCCATAGTTGCTGGCTCTGCCCCTGGCCATGACAGCTCCCGTGCCGCTGTCCTCTGACACATGGGGCCGCAGTCGAAAATGCGTTATAAGTGTCAGACGAAGGTCACGTCAGCCGCCGGTTCAGGATCATTAGGTCCCGGTTGGCCCAGAGAACATCGCGTCAGCACACCACGTGCTCTGTCCCGCCCTCCTCAGGACCACCCAGGCCTGTCCCGACTCCCTCAGACCCACTCAGCCATGGCTACGAACACACTTCGATCAGTATCATTCTCAATCCTCATGACAGGCCAAATCTAGGCCATTTCAGCTCATCCTATTCCATCTACGCAATCCTTGTATACATATATTGTTTCAGTCTCATTTTGTAAAAGGCTAATGTCGATGCTGCTAACTAATGTATTGCGAATTGCGATACCGGTCGCCTACATGTTCCCTACTGTCCGATAGATGTCGCCAGTATCGCGAGTACTGCGCTGGTATACTGTGCCGCATCACATTTGCGTATTGCGGGACAGTCTACGCCTGTAAAGCCAGGCGCTGCTTGTATTGGTATGGTTTGCTTAGGATGGCCGAAGGACTACCAGAAGTTATTTTCAGTAACATGATCAAAATATTTTTTGGCATAGGCAATGGACATCAGAACTGGAAAGAGGTAATCATTCACGTAGTTAGCGCAGGCTCAGTGCATCGATAAGGACGGGTAAGGAAACACGAGCAAATGAGGTACCAAAGCCGACATCCCTGGCGTGTTTATTAAGTTCTCTGTAATATAAACATGATGATAAATTATAATTCAAACTGTTAAAGCAGAACTTAATACGTTCAATGCTCATAGCATGCATCTGACATAAAAAGTGATCTCCGGCTAGTCGAGCGGTGTAACGTTGCGATACGTAAGGCCTTCGTTGTCTGTGGCTCGATCAGACAGGTGGGTCACAGGTGCAGTCAGAGCTAATGACTGTCTACGGCGACACAGCAGCGAGACAGGCCTGCAGCAGGATCCAGGACAAAGGGAACTGACTTAGTAGTGGACTAAGTCACCAGTCAAAGGGACTTAGTAGTGACTATCGAAGTAGAAAGTCCATGCACTGCAAAAGAGCCTATGTTCGATTAAGTAAATTTATTATAAGTGCCCGTTAAGAAGAAAGCAGCTACAAACAATACCCCTGTTTCGATAGCAAGGCAAAGCTCAAGTCTCAGCGCATTCCAGTGACTTCAGGAAGTTGTTGCTCTATCTGCAGAAGCTGCGATCGTTCCACCCGTGACAGCTGCCCCCTATGACGTCAGCAGCGAGGGGCGCGGCCACCACAGCAGGCGGTTCACCCAGAGAGCGGCCAACACCTCAGTGGTGCCAAAGGGCCGCAGAATGCGCGCTTACAGACGATGGCGACGGGTTCGTGGTAGCCGTCTAATGTTTGGATAATAAATAGGTGTACAATTTAGAGTACAAAGCGCTATCGCGACACTTGAAACAGCTAAAGCCTGTCCATGAGTGTCCCGTGTCCACTATATTGGGTGAAAGTGACCCTGCAGTCTTGAGAATTAAGCCGAAACGTATATAATATTAAAAAATAGCATGTCATAACATATAAAACGGCGCCTACATCTGTGACTGTCGTGCGCTCTCTTCCTCGAAAAACATTAGAGTAGCAGAACGATGGAGAATGCGGTCTGGCCACAAAATTGGAGGAGGTGACGCTAGACGGTCTCGCAACTCGCGTCAGTGGATGGATCAGACATCAGTGCAGCTGTTGCGCTGATCTGATCGCTGGTCGCCGTCTCTGTGCCCGTGGCATCGCCCCACAGCGATGGACACAGCAGTCCCTGACCACAGCCATCACACAATTGATCATTAGTAATCCAAATATTGTGGCAGCTTTTATGACCGCGTACTCGCTGCAGAGAAATAATTTTTGTTATCCGTCAACATTTTCAATCGGATGCCCTGTTCCAATGCGACCGATGCTATTGATTAATTGATTAAAAGAAAAATGTTTGTGTCCAAATGAGACTTATCTCAATTCATGTTTTTCTTAAGAAAAGAATCTATCCGGTGCCCGTTTCCCATAATCAAGTTTTTAAACGGTTCCAACCTCTACCGAAATCGTTCACAGCGACATTTTCGCCACATTTATATAAAAGTGTGTAAACCTCACATTTTTCAGATTCTCTCACTATTACACTTCAAATCGCATGCTGAGTGACAGGGAGTGACAATGCCAGGCGGCAGGCCAGAAATATGATTCGGGACCTCACTCAACACCGCGCGCCCTACCCCGACGTACCCGGGCTATGAGCCTTGATCCGCTATCACGCGCAGCTGTATGTGACAGCCGAATATTATCGATGTCGAGCAGTAAGTACTCAGCGACCACGCCGTGTTCACCGAAATGGGAACACGCATGTGTGGAGCGCGTGCCATCGTACTATCTCATGATACGACTTTCTGACTCTGGCGAGACAGATGCACAATGTTGATTTATTTTTGCCGCATGTGTCTGTGACTGAAATTACACGCCGTCCTGCGTAAAAGGAGACACAGCTGCACAAGTGTTCCATTCGGGTCCTAGATCAACCCAACCTGGCGGGCATCCAACGATAAAAGCTACCATGAAATGCTGTTGAGCTTTGTTTTACCATGCGTTTTCAGTGCAACTCGTAGTATGCACAAGTAAGGCTGTCACTTAAACCTCATGCCAGCACTAAGCAGCATAGAAGACAATAAGGGTTTTACCTCGGATCATACTAAATGCAGAGGAGAAAAGAAAGCCACCCAATGCTGGTTAATATCGATAAGTTGAAAGTTAAATGTTTATGCGCATGACCGCATTAGGCTGGATTGCAAAATACCCTCGCAAGAGCGTGTAGTTTCAAGCGACACTTAAATGGCGTTTCTTGCGCCATTTATGTATTTCATATTTCTTTATTTCTTATGACGGATCCCAAATGAGAGCTGCCTTTCTTTCTCCTAGGTCCTCTCTTCTCTCTTAGTTAATTTGCTTTCTTTCCCTCCTTGTCTTTCTTCCTCACCCAGTCCCTGTATTGCTCCCCTTCTTCACGACTTACCTGTCCTCGGGAAACTGAGCGGTGGAGGACGAGATCGGACCCAAAATCAGTGACGTCATTGCGCTGAGGCAGCCGGAACTTTGTCGTCGAGCACGGCGGGGCGGCGGGGCCGACTCAGGCCGTGACGCCGAGCCTGCTGACATGCTCCGGTGCATGGCGGCTCCTGATCGCACGCTCGCCATTCGTACGACACACACACTGTCCGGCGGTCATGGCGAGTGAGCGCGCGGCGCGGCCGGTCCGTGGCGTTAATGACGCACAGTTGGTCCGAGTGCGTCACACACTGGTGAAGAGGGGCGCAGCCGGCGGGCGAGGGTGAGTCCCGAGTCAGCTGTACGGTAAAAGGAAATGGAGAGGTGAGCGAAGGACTAAATTTTTGTTTGTGGTGGGATAAAAAGGAAGTGGATAAATATGAATGACCATCAACTATCAAGATGGATTTGTGAGATAAAATATGTCTTCTTCGGGTTGAAGCTGCACTGGCTTCCCTGAATATGGGATTCGGAAATCAGCAGCAAAGCTCAGCTTCAATTATTTTCGTGTTCTTTGCATATCAGAAATGTCGCTGACTCACAAATTATTTTGAGTGCAACCATCTTTATCTTGTCTTCAGAAACAATGGATGTGTTCTTCACCTGGCCACGACGCTCACCGCTCGCTTTACAATCACCAACCAGTCGTTCACTTCTCACTAGCACCAGGGCCCTTCCAAGTCCTACCAACAGCAGCAGCAGCAGCGGGGTGATGCGCCTCCTCACCACCACTACCGTACCGCCAGCCCTGCCAGGAGCGTCTGACCACCGGGTATCACCTGAGAGCCACCTCAGCCATCACAGGTCATTGATCATGTCCGGTGATCATCAGGACTCTGACAGACGGCCTCACAGCGATATCAGTCCTGTCGGAGGCCAGGGTCTTCAGACAGAGCGCGTCTGTCGTGTGTCACCGACAAATCACGTCACCGGCAGTCATTGGCGGCAGTGACAGACAAGCCGTCAATAAAACTGTCTTTCAGACCGTAGACTTGCTGTCTGTCTGAAACCACAATAGATTCTCGCCGGTGCTCGCCATGAGTCTCTCACCCTCTAATAGTTCTCGGCAGCGGCGGGTACGACTCTGACACGACTCCGGCCCCGTTTGTCGCCCCGGGTTGGCCTCTTGAGACCCACTACCACCGACACCGGTCGAATGACACGTGTTCGGCAGGGTCAGGTAAACACCCACCGGTGGAAGCCGCACCTGCGGTAAATGGGACGCCCGCCGCCGCCAGCGGGCGCAACACAGCGACACACGGCCCTATCACAGGGAAGGCACCGTGTTCCCAGTTTAATTGGCACAGCTGCGCGGGTGAATGCATAAGATAGGGCAGAGCATTTGTGCAAGTTACATAACGGTGCGGATAGGGCTATATGCCCGACATACAAGTGCAAGGATAGAGATACTCAGTATCGATAAGTCTTTGAGCAGTAACCCTTGGAGATGCTTTCGAATGGGGAACGGTCATATTTATGTAGACGGTAGACCACTCTGTACCAATACCAAGGTTGTAACTTGGATGTAGGCTGGTATACATAAGCTCATTCACATTATACCCGGTATGATGAACTTGAATCAGTGAAGAAAAAGCGGACGTAAGAGGTCCTAGACGTAAAACGCTAAGTTACCAAGTTAAAAAGTGTTCATGTTGAAAAAGTGGGTGTCAGCACCCCCGCATACCTCTTGTGTACATATCCTCTGTGTATTCTCTGGGGAGTGTTCTTAGCTCGCTGCGGTGCGTGACTGCTGGCATCAGAGCGGCTCGCTGGGAATGTTGTCTTTGGCCGCGGCCGCGCCAGCGTTCTGGCTACTCGGAGCCCGTGAGAGAGAAGCGACACCCCTGCAGGACAGCGTCGCAGCTGGCAGCGTCCGTAACGCAGAGGGTCCGTCCTGCTCAGACGACACCGCTAAACGGTCGTAGATGGGCTCAGCTATTGTGCAGTAATTGTTCCGGACAATGTCCGTGCTATAGCCTGTGTGCATAACTGCTATGAAAATGTGAATGCTGTCAAGACGCGGTGATATGTAGGTGATGGTATCATTGGGGATATTGTAATTTCTGAGTCCTCCACTTTTCTGTGGGGACGGGAATGCCCGAAGAGGCGGCTCACCCAGACGGTCAAATGGTCATCCCGGAGGGACATGCTCCTATGGGGACGACCCTCATCGATCGCCCGGCGGAAGTGAGCGAATAACCAAAGTCAGCAAGTGTGCACGGTAATGATTCAAAGGGTGTTTTATGTATTTTTAGCCAATGGGCAGTTCGCAATTATGGTCAAGGGTAGGTATCCTTTTTGGGACTATATATTGTATAACCATTCCACCGATCTGTGGTGATGCAAGCGGCGAGTGTCATGCCAATGAGCTGCGTCATGACCAAAGCATGCCCACAGCTGTATGGCTTGAAATTTGTGCCTATTTCCGTAGACAGAAACGGTCTTGTTTTGTTTGTTTTGTTGGGTTAGGCCCTTTCGGTCCAATGAGACCATTTCAGAGCCGGGAGGATGATAGGATATAGGGGGAGACATTGGTCTGGGCAGGCACCCTAGTGAGTCGCCGGGGCTGAGCCCGTCCAGAGGACAGGCCACCCAGCCCCAAGGCACTCACTGCACCCGGCTACGGGGTGCGCTCCCTCGGGAGCAGCGGTGCCGCTCCAAGGGAGCAGCCCGCATGAGATAAAGTTGCCTGTCCAGCCCGGAGGGGGGTGCGGCGTGGAGGAGAAGGATTTCAGTATCCTGAGGATAGAAGCATGGAACGGTGCAGAAACGGTTTTTGTTTGTTTTTTTGTTTTGTTTTGTTGGGTTAGGCTCTTTCGGTCGACAAGACCATTGCAGAGCCGGAAGGATGATAGGATTTAGGGGGAGACATTGGTCTGGGCAGGCATCCTAGTGAGTCGCCGGGGCTGAGCCCGTCCAGAGGACAGGCCACCCAGCCCCAAGGCACTCACTGCACCCGGCTACGGGGTGCGCTCCCTCAGGAGCAGCGGTGCCGCTCCAAGGGAGCAGCCCGCATGAGATAAAGTTGCCTGTCCAGCCCGGAGGGGGGTAGCGGCGTGGAGGAGAAGGATTTCTGTGTCCTGAGGATAGAAGCACGGAACGGTGAACAGAAACGGTCTACAGTGACCAGTCCTCACCTCGCCTTCAGCTCACTTTGTGGCCACAAACCCTGCTCAGAGCGGCTACTGAACTCCCATCTAGTGGAGCGGCGGTGAAGTGGAGTTTGCGACCTCCGACGAGAGGGCAGCACAGGGGGCATTGGAAATCGTTGGTCGTCGGCTCACTTCGACTGAACGCGGCCGGGGGACAGGTCAGACCTCATGAGCTGCTACTGTCCTTCACGTCGCCTCTTGTTCGCGCAGAAAGTAGTGTCATGGCGATGACCGCTATAGTGTCCAGTCAGGCTCCCTAGAGCGACCTCGATAGCCCTCGAAGCCCTGTTTCAAACAAACGGTCAGAAGCCCTGTTTCAAGCAGACGGTCAGGGTGGCTCAGGGATTCGGAAAGAAAACCATGCGTAACAGCAACAAAAACTTTTTTTTTGTTTCTCATTATTGACAGCTAACCATGGCTCTTAATTAACCCGCGCCCCAGTGGCGGTCTCAGCCAACTTCGCCCTAGTGAGGGGGGGCATATGTTACCACCCACCTCTAACTCAAAAACTAAGAGGGCTAGAAAGACGCGGTAAAAAACAGTCGATAGCTCTCAATGCGTGCGTTTGAAAGTATTTCGGTCATTTTTCACCCTAGAGCAATATTGGGGTCACCAGAGGTCATCAAAGGTCAAAATTTGCCAATTGTCATTATATTTTTCAGAAAACATGCCGCTATCTCAGGAACTATGGTAGCTAGAATACCGCATGGAAGCGCAATCGATAGCTTTTGAACTCTTCTTTTGAAAAGGTCATTGTCAATATTGACCTCAGGTCAACAGTTTAGCCTCCAGAGGGCAAAAACTCCAAAAATAGCTGTTTTTACGAAAAGTGTTTTTCGACAATAACTTTCGACTACAAAAAGCCACATTTCCATTGCCAGAATCGTGTTCTCCTCGCCGAGACGCGTCGAATGAACTATAATTTGACCTTGAAAAGGTCAACTTGAAAATTTGACCTCAGGTCAAGGTCATGACCTTACCGGAAAAGGTTATGTTGCATATCAGTCGATGCGTCTCAACAAGATAAACACAATGAGACCATCCCCAGCGTTCTATCTCTTTCCAATCGCGAGTTATTGGCAAAAAACTGTTTGTAGCCTCAAGTGACCTCGGATGACCTGTCTAGAGGCTATCAGCAAAAAATGACACCTTGGTCATCACGAGTGGACTAAATCATTGTGATTCTGAAATATTTGGACTGTTCCGATGCGTACACACGGATCTAGAGGCATTTTAATTTTTCTCCATTGACTTGTAATGGAAAGGTCACGCCACTGACCTGACCTTAGGTCACGGATATAAAAAATCCGAGATATACAAATTGTAGGCGCCCATGACAGCATTCAATCCACCAAGTTTAAAACCTTTCTGACAAACACTGCAGGCTGGACATGATTGCAAACTTTTTTAGGCTTGGTCAGTTAACTTGACCTGGTGACCTGACCTGACATGACATGGGGTCAAAAATTTCACAAATTGTCCATAATTGATGTACCAAAAGCTACCCCAAGCGGCGCGGCGCTACGCGCCGCGGTTTTTTATTCACACGCAAAAAACGCGACAGGGTGGTAACATATGCCCCCCCCCCCACTGGGGCGAAGGTTAAACGCTTTGAACATGAATGTGATGATATGATACCATGCAAAATGAGTTTGCAGGATACATGCTACGGCACCAAAATAACTATCGGTGATAAAGAAATAAAGGTATCTAATTCCGCCCTAGATCCAAATCGGTAACCATTTCCGGAATGCATAAATAGTGCATGTCTCAACAACCGTGTAGTTGTTACGGTACTTTTTTTTGTTTCAAATGTTAAACAAACAAATGTACCTTTATATGAGGGATTGACTGGAATTCGTAATGCATCAATTTCAAAATTAAATAATCCAAAATAGTATACAGTCATGGTCAACCACACTCCACAGCTTGAATGGAAGCGCATTACTGACAAATATAGCGACATTGTCAACATCAGCAGTGTCAAACGCCAGCGCGGCGTCAACTGTCGGCGTCAGCGCGTCATCAGAGTGCACTCTGATCACTCAGTTTCACACCACTCGAGTGGTGTGAAACTCCGCCGGCCACCTCAGCATGATCAAACGCCAGTGTTCGGGTCGCGGGGGACTGGCCTCGGGCGGGGGAGGCTGGGTGATCGCCCGGTGGCAGCTGTAACCGATGCCCGGTTCGACCAACCGCCGCCGGGCCCGGGACGTTATGTAAATGGAGCGTCATCAGAGGAGGCTGGTGGCAGCTGACGGCTGACGGCGACGCAGCCCAGACGGTAGGATCGTCACGTGAGAGAGAGACAGGAGACGGTAGGATAGCCACGGTGAGGGAAACGGGAGACGGTAGGATCGTAACGTGAGAGAGACGGGAGACGACAGGATAGTAGCGGCGTGAGAGACGGAAGACAGCAGGATAGTAACCTGTGGGAGACGGGAGTCGGTAGGATAGGCACGGTGAGGGCGAGTGACGAGGATGAAGACAGGCGGCGTTAGGATTGTCACGTGAGAGGGACGGGAGACGGTAGGTTAGTAACGGCGTGATAGACGGGAGACGACAGGATAGTAACGGTGAGGGCGAGAGACGAAGATGAAACCGAGATGGACGGGTCAATGTGGTCAGGCGGCCACGTTGCTGAAAACAACTGTCCAACGAGACAAACATTCATATCCAATATTGAACAGTGACATATTGAAAATTATGCTGATCGTCATTAAACTCACGACCAGCTAACTCACTCTCTTTCTTGATCTCACATCAACACATTGCTCTAGCTCAGCATCGTTGAATGAAGATCGATCGAGTATAGTATAAAATTATTAACCAGTATAACGCCTTTTGGGGCGACTAACGGAGCGAGCGAGAGGGTGAGCCTTGCACGTGCGAAATTTCGAGGGGGTACCTCCAGCTGACTTGTGCAATGTGCACGGCACCCTACTAACCGGTCTCTAGCGATGTGCCAAATTTGAGCACAATCGGCCCAGCCGTTCTCGAGATCTGGAAGCGGCACCCTGCACGTGCGCACGTGCAAAATGGGTCCCAACTGACTTTTGCACGGCACCCTACTAACCGGTCCCTAGTCATGTACCAAATTTGAGCGCCATCGGTCCAGCCGTTCTCGAGATCTGGAATCGACCCCTGCACGTGCGCACGTGCAGCAGCACCCTACTCCGGCACATGGATATGCATTGCCTAGTGGGTGCCTACCTGCATGCCAACTTTCAGCGCAATCGGCCAAGTAGTTACCGAGATATTGCAACAATTACAAAAGTGACACCTCTTCGTTTTGCACGTGGCACGTGCATAAGGGGTCACCCACATGCATCGGGAATAGTCCAATACTTGGTAGAAGGAATGAAGCTACCCTACAAAAATTACCGCATGTAAATCGGTCAAGTGGTTGCTGAGATATAAGCCTCGCAAAAGCGTGACCACGGCCGGCCGGCCGGCCGGCCGGCCGGCCGGCCGGCCGCTCATACTCAGAAATTTCCGTTAATCTAAGGAAAGACTACGCTCGCTTCGCTCGCTCCGTAATTAGAAGGTGTTACGTGGGTAATGGGTATTCATGAATCCAAACGGTAAATGTGATATTTGCATCCGGAAATAAATGAATTCAATGTTCGTTGAAAGTAATGAACATACTAACTGCAAATATAAGTCTAACTCACTCAATTGTCTTCGTATGCTTCGTAACGTCACGGGCACACTGCATGAATACCAAAAACTTCTAATTCATTTCTCAGGAAGCTCGGCACTGGTGTTAAAAGCGTTTAATAGACCTACGGACATGGCGCGATCGTTATCGCGAATGTTTCACGCTCCACGTCGAAAGGTTCCATTTTATATTTTATGCAGCTGCTGCGGTCAATAAGAACATGGGTGAGAAAGGAGTGACTGGAGCTCAACGTTGTTGCTATGAAATCCCTTACGAAGTTCATATTTACTCCTGAGCTATGACAGAAACAGATCCAAGTGCCTTAGCTGCTTCATAGTGTCAAAACTAATTCAACACATTGTGACATTCATTTATGGACGGAGTTGCATTCCTCTCTACCAGGTCGATCTGTTGTTGATAATTTTGAGCTTGGCTTTAGGTATAACTACAAGACACATCAAATAGCAAAATAAACCCGGTCGGGCCCGGGGGTACCACCGCAGCCCGGGGGGGGCGTTTTTCGCCCCCTCCCCTGTCAAACTCCGTAAATAAGGGAGCTACGGAACCAAAAGTGGTATCAAACGAAAGATCTTAACAAGACGATTCTAAAGCATCCATAATTTTTCCATAATCCATAACAAAAGATCATGCTCAAACTTGACCTCAAGCTTTTCACTTTTTCGTATATTTTGTATATTTAATTCCAAGATGCTTTGAAATGTTTTGAAGCTTGTCGGGACCCCATTTGTGGTTTATCCTACGATACAAGGCTGCTCCAAGGTCAAGGTCACGGAAAAGTATCCTTGTTACTTTAGACTCTATTTCACTGATTCAAGTCAGCCATAACAATAAACACAATTCTGCCATCCTGAGGCTCTCGAATGCTTAAAGCAAAACGGGCACCAGATTCGTGATCAGCAGCTATGAATCTATCATATATGACCTTTCATGTGTCAAGGTCAATCAAAGGCCATTCGAGGTCACATGAGGTCAGCATAAAACTGGACCTTTTCCAAACAAAACATGATCATTCGACGCGGCTTGACAAGACAAATGCGATGGTATCACTATCGTAGCTCTAGGACCATTTCTGTAGAACTTATTTGCGAAAAACTAAAACCCCGGCATGGGGTCGTTGACCTCACCTCTGACCTCAGATCACCAAAACTATTTTTGTATTTTTTCCTAGGTCAAACGCTACACAACCGTGCTCGTAGTTTGTCTTTATCTCTCAAACTATATTTTTGGCAGCTGTTTGAAGTTCACGTCTCTGGCGCCGAAGTTTGCTGTGCAGGGGTCTATAAAAATTGACCCTGTGACGTCATCAAGAGGGCTAGGTAAAAACATTTGTTTAGAAGATGTCAAACTGATGGGGGAAAAGGTACTGAAAGTTTCACTTTCCTACTCCTAAGCGTTCGGGAGCTATCACCAATATTCGCCAGGGGGGAGAGGACGAAAAACGCCCCCGGGCCCGCGAGGGTTAAAAAATATACAAAGGTTTTGCATAATAAAATCTGGCCACAAATCCTAGCTACGGTACACGTCTTGTATGGAAATTCTCAGCACTGCTGAACTATCAATGAAATTCATCCACCAAGCTTGTCTTTCTTAATTAAATTTATGTTCGATTTCTCATGCAAACATCGATCGTCCTAACACGGCTCATTGTGGTTCGCCTACCTACGATTTTAACGTCGTTCAATGATCTTGCTCTTGTCCAATGACCTTGCCAATTACCTAATGACTTTGATGGTGCACGCTGCACACTGCACAGTGTGCAATGTATGTGAGTACCATTAGCTCTGTCTCGACAACGCATAATGAGCTGTCATTACACGATCCCTTGAACAACTCTCACTGGCACTCTCGCCTGCTGTCTCGTTGGTAATTTCAATGTCTATATTCTACCGGCAGCAGGACTGTGTTACGTTGGAGTCGATAAGTTACGCTAACAGCTGAGCTGTGTTGCATTCGCAGCCTTTCTTTGTTACACTGGCACTCGAGCTGTGTAATGTTGACGGCACTGTTGACGCAGCAGAGGCGTCTGTCGCATTGTGTTTATACAGGACGATGGCACCTTCTGGGGAGTGTTTACCGAATGCAGCACCCTGCCCAGCGGTGCTGCACTGTCCTTTGGGGAGCGGACTGTGGCACGTGCCGCCAACGAGGGCAAACGTTCGTGTTGAGGGCACCTGGTAACCATTTATGCCAAACAGAGTACGGGGAATGGGTCGCAACGATAATTATACATGGGCTTTTGCATTTACAGGCAGCCCGCCAAGGCTTATTTGGTGAAACGCATTGCATTTAGGAGGGAAGAGTGGAAGAAGCTTTAGTCACTTGCACCTTCGGTTGGATTATGAAATGCATGTTAATATCAGTTACTACATACATACATATCAAATGTTAGAATTCAAAGCTGCGAAAGCTACGCTTTGCTACACCATCATCTTCGCATGAAAGACGTCAGCAAGTTTTCACATTTTCCATGATAAGAGAGCCATTATGAGGCCCAGCTCGGGTGAATGGCCTGTAACCAGTTCGGACCGAGCCCACCGCGACCATGGGCATTTGCCATTAGCGTTGAGCACAAGCCGTTAATTGTCCGACGAAGATGTGCTCACCACGATCTTTTATTTTTTATTTTTTACACAAGCTGCTGCTTCGTTTACACTCATTGCTGCTTAGCTTACTGGCCCGTACGTACTCGGCGGCGGCATCGTGTGAACCGATGACTTATATGAAACACCCAGTGACACCTAGCGGTCGGCCAGACATTGCACTGACGTGGAAGTAACTTAATTCCAAGTGATTTCTTCTCGAAATTGTCTACGTCACATGCGTGTGAAATCTACCTTAAAAAATATACAGCTACATAAATTAATGAAAACGAAGGAAACAACATCAGTATTCAGCAAAATAAACATACCGAAGAAACTATTAACCCGCGCCCCGTTGGGCTCTGCCGAGCAACGCGCCCCGTTGGGGGGGGGCATTTTGCCCCCCCCCCCCTAAGATCTCGAGAACCACGCAACCTAGCGACAAGCGGCAAACGGTGTTGGATAGCCCTATCAGGGAACTACCTTGTGACCCAATTTTATTGACCTAGGTCAAATCGATGACGTCACAGGTCAGGTCAAAGGTCCAATTTTCACCGTTTACAGGCATTTCAAGAAATGCGTTGTAAAATCGAGTAAAATGCATTTCATTGAAAATCATCGATGGGGAAATGTTCTTCAAACACATATTTTGCTACTTGAGGTCACTGATACCAGGTCAGGTCACAGAGGTCAGGTCACTGGGGGGTCACAATATGAAAGTGTCGTGTGATACATGTTTTATGGTCCATTTTACATGACAAATGCGATTATGTGGGTCAGGCAGCCTTTGGGGCCAGCTTAGGTCACGTTTTGGTCAAGGTCAGGTCAAGGTCAGGTCAAGGTCAGGTCAAGGTCAGGTCAAGGTCAGGTCAAGGTCAGGTCAAGGTCAGGTCAAGGTCAGGTCAAGGTCAGGTCAAGGTCAGGTCAAATTAGGTCAAATTTCAAAGTTGATATTTTTGCATAAAATGGGTATCGAATCGATGCAGCTCGTCACGGGAAGTTCAATGGTGGTCTTTGTTTTGCCGTACGAGGTCTAGAATCGCTAAAAATTGAGTTCAAAAATTTGACGTCATCATTTTTGAACAGTTTTTTTCACTATAGCTTAGCCAAAAAAAGAGATATCGATCTGAAATTTGGTATGTATATAGAAGAGCGCAGGGAATATCACATTTATTCCAGTTTTTTTCGAAATTCGGAAAATTTTGGATTTTTTTAGTTTTTCTAAAAAATCAATTTTTTGAAATTTTTTGGGTCAAAAACCCAAAATTTTGAAAATCCGAGATAACAGTTTTGTAGCGCCGCTTTTTGTCTACTAGACTATATAAAGAACTTTGAAATTGCTTGATAACTGTAGATTTGGTGAGCGTTTCAAGATTGCATGTTTTTTGCTCATTTTTGCTCGAACATGACCTCAGTTTGACCTCAATAACTCCTGACCTAAGGTGACCTAAGACTTGAAATTTTGTGTGATGGTGTCAAATTGATGCTCGGGAAGGTACTGAAAATTTGGCGGCGCTGCGCGCCGCCGTTTTCTTGCTATTTAGGAAAAACCACAGGGGGGGGGGCCAAAATGGCCCCCCAACGGGGCGAGGGTTAATACAGGCGGCAGCGCCCCACGAGCTGCACCCTTCCCTTTGCTGACAAACCATTACAGAGGGAACATCTTTCCCCACCTCCTCCCCACTTCCCCACTAATTTATTATCTTCCCTCCAACTCCATTGTCTCCTTTTATCAGCCCGTCTCGTCTTTCAGCAAGAAATCACGGCACTGACCCTATGCAGGACGCTGATCGACAGAGGGCGTGAAAGGAGTCGAGACCGAGTCGCGCCAAAAGAAAATTAGTAAATGAAGGTCACTCGTACCACCGATCGCCGAGCACGTGCTAATGTAACCAAGCCGCCGAACTGAGTGTCCTCTCTCTATTCCAGCTGTCTTATAGGTATTTGCGCATAGGTATGCCATTTCCTAGGTATATCTATGATGCGAAGTGACACGGATGTTGTCTTACCTGTTTGCACTGGCGTGGTGACCAAAGAGAGACCTGTGCATCCACAAAATATTGTGAGGAACGATATTACAAAAATACAGAACATTGAGATAGTTGCAGGCTCTATTGTAAGCAAAGCAATATATGTAGCAAGTAAAAGTGGCATTCCATGCCTTCCATGATACACCAACGCTCGCTCCTTTGCTCCTTTGCTGTGGTGGAGACAGATATAAATCGGATAAAAATTGTGTGAGCGAAAAAAATATCGTGACTGATCGCATCTATACCTCAGCAACTTTTCAGTCAAGTCATCAATAGGTATTCGGAGTCACGTCATAGCAGCGCTTGTCTCTACATTGTAAAAGGCAAACTGCGGTGTATCACAGCCCAAGGATCATTTGTGGTAGAAGATATTCCCCAGGGAGGTGAACTATTTCGTAGAGGATTGGTAAATAAGGGTTTTTTGGGAGCGGCGACTGACTGACTCTGTTCCGGTGAATCGACGACGGAAGTCGGTTAAAAAGTGGTTCAGGGAATGGTTCGTGATGGTTCATGGGAAGGTTCACGGTCGTTCATGGGAGAGTCAATGCGTGACTTTTATAGGTTCATAGGAAGAATGTGGAATCTGGATTGCATAGGAAGAACATGAAGAGATCGTGACCCATCAAAAAGGTGATACAGATAGGAAGCTCACAGATGGTCAATAATACTCATCTATCAAACACACTGGATTGAGCATCGTTAGAGTTCAAGCGGTCCATGGATAGCTAGTCATCGGCTCAGGGGATTTTCTGGGTAAGTCAGGTCACGGCCGGGCCGCTGTGGGTTCACGGGCAGTTTATGGTTGGTCGGAGGACATTTCTCGGAGCGGCGCTCTGTGTCGCCGTCGGGTCGCCACTGAGCCGCTCCGTCGCGATGTCCGGACCAGCATCGATTCAACAGTCATCGATGAGTGGTGATGTCCGCCGCTGGCCCACTGCTGCGGCTCGCCGCCGGCGACTCGCCTCCTTGGCCGTGCCGAAATAAACCCAACACGAGAAATCAATCCGAGAAAAGGCTCCCCGAGCGGTACCGCACGTGGCCTCACGTTTGGTGGTGTTCGTGTCACGCGCGACTTTCCGACAATTGCCGGGAGTGCTCGGCAGCGGTAGGCGTCTCTCTCAGAGCTCCCCTCTCCCCTAAGAGCGGTGGCGTTGGACAGTTCCGAGGGCCAGCTGGCGGAAACCGGCCGGGCTGACCAAGACAGATGACGGCGGACCGCTGCAGCCGCGTACTTCACCGTGACAACTGCCGGTGGGCGTGGCGACTCAATTAGCAGTCCCACGGACGTGCGCCAGTTCAGAGCGATAAGACGCTGCAGCATCTGATCCCTCAGATCCGACCGTATCACCACCACCCACCACGCCTAATCGTAATTGATTATAAACATTGAAAAATGGATAGCATAGCGGCGTGGACGGGCGGACTCCGATAATCGATGCGTATCGATGCTTGTTCGATGGGTCGGGAGTGCCGACAGTGCGCCCCCGCGATCAAAGGCGTTGGCAATGCTGCGACGGAGCTTAGCCATGCCACTTAGCCTGGACTTGCAGCGAATGGCAATTAGATTGGGCTCTTCCCGAGAGACGACGGACCCCCCGCCTGGCAGAACGAGCCGGAGAGGGACGGAGGGGGATAGGGAGGGACGAAGGGGGATAGGAAGGGACGGAGGGGGATAGGAAGGGACGGAGGGGGATAGGGAGAGACGGAGGGGATAGGGAGGGATGGAGAGGGATGTATGGAAAGGGACTCAGAGGAGTGAGAGCAATGAATGAGGACACAGGAAGGGATAAGGAGGAGTAGCAAGAAAATGAAGAGGGATGGAAGAGTGACCGAGAAACTGAGAGCCGAGAAGGACGAAAGGGAAATAGCGAACAATATTGAAGAATACAACAGGCACATTGAGACGTTGGGCTCATGCCTGACGCCTCCGTGATCTAGACACTCTGTTGGCTGAGTAAAGGCCGATCGCCCACTGGTGGCAGTTCCTGCTCCTGGAACCACCCGCCACAGTGGGGTCACGACAGGAAAAAAAAACAAAGAAGAACAAAAAAAAATTGTTGAGACCATGACCGATGGTCCGTCCCCTTCGCTGGCTCGTCTCTGACTGTCCTATATCCCGCGCTCCCCTCGCGCCTCCCGCCCCAGCCCGCCCGCTCCGCTTATCTCTCTCCCTCCCACCCTCCCTCCCTCTCCCTCGCTCTCTCCGGCATCTGTCTGCCCTCGCCCAACGCCTCTTAGCCGGGGGCCGCTAAGTTGCCATTGATGAACATGGGGAAACAGGAAAAAATGAGAAGTACATGAGAAGCACGATAAACGGAAACGATTCCAGAGGGATAACTTTGGAGGGCGGGAAGGAGACTGGGGAGGTACAAAGAGGATAGATAATTGGAGAGGAGTTTAAATAGCCGACGGACGGAAAGAATATGGCGGAGAACACTATAGAGAAACCGACGCGAATTGAATGAAAGCCTCGAAAAGACGTGGATAGAGAAAGATAGACGTGGAAAGAATGAATGGGAATGGGTGGGTGGGGAGGTAAAGAGATGATAAGTTCATAATTAGTATGATAATGACAGTATCAGCGAAGAATCATGAGGAAGGGGAACTTCGGAAGGGATTCATAGATAAATAATGAAAGCGTACCGATGTCCATATAATTTATACCTCTTCTCCACCACAGCAAAAACAAGAGAATGTCATTATTATATGCTGGTTGCCATGAAAAGGAAACGATTCTTTTTAAGGTCCTCATTATCAACGTTTTACCTAATTCTCAGAAAAGTATGGGGAGTTATCAGTAACCCTTTTTTACGAGAGCAGCCGTAAAAATGACAATGATGGAATGTAATTTGGTTCCAACTTACTTTCCGTAATCCTGGCCAGCCAGGTACTCTGTCATAGCAAACATGCTGAGAGTGGATCTGGCCGCCGGGCGGCGGTCACCGGCGGCAAATCACGCTCATGGCGGCGCACTCGTCACCGGCCGGGTGATCACCTGGTTCACTGGCGGCGCTCGCGGCGCCGGCGGCCGGCCGGCCCCTGACTGCGGCCGAGCCGCGGCGCTGCGGCCATCGACCACACTGCACTGCCGGCCGCGCCGCCCGCCGCCCGCCGCCCGCCGCCGAAAGCCGATACATGAGCTGCCGGGCAGAGGACCGGGTGGCTGCGGCCGGTGCGCGCCGGCGTGCGTCTCGGTCCCGGCCTCTCCTCTCCCCGCCCCTCTGCCTCCGTCTGGGCGGTGACTGCGTCCTTCCTTCCGGCGGACCGACCGTGGTAAAACCGTCCTTCCTTTGGGGGATTGGCATGTCCCATCGGCTTTCCTCCGGTTGTCCATGGTTCGATTAAACCTCTCCCCACCCCCAACGGGGGCTCATGAGCGCCAGCTTCTCAATCGTTAGGAGTGGTGTGTCCTCCCACTCCGCCGCTCCTGTGGCACGGACCGATCGGTCCCCTGTCCTTTCTCTGACTCAGTGGATGAGTGTGAACCCTACTCTTCACTCCAGGGGTCTGATGCGCCCTGCCTCCTCCATTTTTAAAAGAAACTGTGTGCTTTTCAACTTCCCTTCCAGTTGACCAGCATGCTTCCTTGCCTTGTCTCGTCAGAAATTTCTTCTGTCATCATCTCCGGACCACAAATGTCCCTCCCCTCCCCAACAGACTACGTCTGCCCCCACTGCGGGCCGGTGCGTCTTATGCTTTCCTCCGGTAGACTAGCTCGGAGGTGCTACTTTCGCCACCATCGCCCCAGCCGCGCCGCGCTCTGAACGCGGACGCGTTCCATTAATTGTAGGCCCTCGGGCGGCGCACCCTTCAAAGAAAGCCATTAACGCTATTTGGAGCGCCCGAAACAACTTCAAAGGATCGCTTCATTGCCTTTGTGGAATAGTTGTTTGGCTTTAAGATGAATTTTCCTCGCATTCTTGAGAATGAAGCGCTGTGTGCGGGCTGCTTGCTCGACCACTGAACAGATGTATGGTCATTGATGCAGGGATGAAATGCTCGCATTTCTAATGCATGTTAAATACATAGATAACTATAAATTGGATTAAAGCACCTCTCACAGCTAAGTACAACAGCATGAGCAGGCAGCACAGCACCTGCATTTTTTCATCCACGAAGCAAACCTTATCACAGCTTATTTTTCACAGTTCAGTTCATGTTTGTGGTTATTAGATGTGTTATAAATATTACTTATGGCTTCTCCACATGCCATTTATTTGAGCGGAGGAAGAGCGGCAGAAGTCGATCAAATGATGATATCTAAATTCTAAGGTGACTTGAGTTGGGTCGTAGCAAGAGACCATAAGCTATCATGAGCATGCAAACAACTAACGAGCCTAAAATGTTAACACTCGCTAGATCAAACGATTTTTATAAAATATCCCGGGGTGACGAAACTGCTGCAGGCGCTTTTTTGTTTACCTATTCCATGATTAACGTCAATTGAAGTGCAACGTGACAAGAAGCATGAGGTGTTAGACATCTCGTTAAACTAGATTCTGAGGAGGAAAAATTGTTAGGCTTTTCAGAGTCTAAAAGAAAATACAAAAGATATGCCAACTTTGTGATAATTATTTGAGGTTACTTATCAGTTACTTGCCATTAGTTTTTAATTCATTCGTTTACTTCATGTAGATAGATAATATTTCTGCAAGTATGACAACAACATTCTCTACTTCATAACACCTAAATGGCACTTATTTCCTCAATAGCCGCAAAGAAACCGCCGCAGTGTGCGCCCCGTTCACACCCTCGAGCAGTGTGTCCATTCAGCTGGGTGCCACAGACGCGGCCATGGCTCGGAACATAGTACAGGGTCGGCGGACAGGTCGATAGTTTCGGTGACAAGCTCTAACAGACGCTTACAGCCGTCCGACGGCACACTGCAAACAGGCTTACGCCGACAGACGCCGACATATAATGAGAGTCGCACGAACGCGCTCTGTACTCAGTCGATAGCACCTCCTGACAGCGACGGCCGCGCCTGGGTGCCCGGCCAAAACTGAGGTCATGGGCAATGGAGCTTCATCGAGAGGGCGATGGAGCTTCATCGAGAGGGCGATGAAGGTATTGCAGAGCATGTGGTAAATGCAGAGCTTTGACTTTCTGGTTGTGATTCTGATTGGAAGGTGCTAGATGGTGCGAATGTGTAAGAAATGTGCAGTGATAACTATAGGTACAAGGGAAACCCATAAAAAAACATCATCAACAACAACAGCAGCAAAATATTGAAATAGGCCATACTATACTGGCGGGGGCAAGCACGACTGATAAGCCCTGTAAAGGTAAACTTGACAGTGGCCTCATCAATCCCCGCAAACCCGCCCCTGGTTTGAGGCTTCTCGCTTTATTCTTCACTCACGCAGCGGTTCTATCACTCGAGTCATGTTCAATGACTCCCGGTGGTGCACTATCCACAATTTCGACCACAGGATATCTCAATGACCTTCAGGTGAGGTGTGACTGCAGTAGCCTTCTCTGACCTTTGCACTGACCCCTGCCAGTGCCCCGGGAGTACACGTGATTGTCTCTGTGAGCCTGTAAATGTCCGCTCTCGGATCCCGTTCCTGGTCGGAGCCGTGTCGAGAAGTGATCGCTGTTCTGATCGCTGCCGTGGGCTGCGCTCTGAACATTGTCACTTATCTACCAGCACGGTGTGTTCTTGTAGGGTATGGTATACCTATTGCTAATGCCAATATTGAAGGCCAGACATTGCTGTAACTTAAATGGTAGTGTAACACTTAATTAGGCTCCGACAAAGTTACATAATGTCCTATGATTATTGCATCATTACTTTTATAAACCAATCCGGCACAGTGTTTAGTACGTATGGTATGGTATCCAACCTGACTGGTTTGCTGACTGGCTTCAGGGGCGGACTCAGGTCATCAGAGGGGGGTCGACACGTGCCTATGACGTCACGCATGGTGTGATCCAGGGATCCATTTTGGGACCTGTTCTATTTTTACTTTTTACGAACGACCTGACCGCACACATGCCCTACGGCAAAGTGATTTTGTACGCAGATGACGCCCAATTCCTGGACACAGAACTGCCTTCAAACAGTGACATTCTTAAAAATCGAGTCGAACGTAACCTCTCCACTGCATTTAAGTGGTTCACTCAGAACAGACTGAGGATAAATCCATCCAAAACGGAAATGGTTATTATTAAATCGAAGCGGAAAATCTTTGAGGAAAATTTCTCAGTTAAATTTGGAACAGATACGATTCTCCCAGCTCAAAGTGTCAAGGTTCTGGGCGTCATCATTGATCGGCATCTGACGTGGGAAAAACATGTATCAGCAGCTGTGCAGCGCTGCTACGCTGTGTTGATAGGCCTGGCCAGGATGCGTCACCGACTACCAGAGGATACCAAGCGCCTGCTCGTTGAAGCGCTAGTCCTTCCACATGTGCGCTATTGTATCAGTGTTTGGGGTAGCTGCACAGTAGAGCAGAAGAAGCGGATCCAGAAGGCTGTGAACTTCGGTGCTAGGATTGTAACTGGACTGGGCCGCCGCGAACATGTTACACCGGTGCTGCAGCAGCTCGGATGGGGAAAGCTGGATGATATGCTGAAGGATCATGATATCTCGATTGTAAAACGACTACTCACTGCGTCAGACGCATCGGAGATCCTGAGAGCGAAGCTCGTGCATCGCTCTGAGATATCCGGCCAGAGTACCCGAGCAGCAGCGAGTGGCCAGCTGCAGTTGCCACGCGTCAAAACAGAGATGGCGCGACGCAGTTTTCTTTTTAGAGCAGTTGCTGCATGGAACAGTGTTCTGAAGTGATAGGGCTGTCCTCGTGCCTTTTATTTTTTTATCTATATAGTATCTACCTACATGTATGCATTTTAGTGGTTCTTATTTTCTTTAAGGATTTCTATCTATTTTGTAGACATTTATATATTTTACCATCAGCTTGTATGCTGATGTCACGCACCTGTTTCATTGCCTTCTATATTTCCACTTTTATAGGGTGTTCATTTTTAGAGTAGCCACAGTTTAGCACTACTGTTCAATTTTAACATTGTATGTTTGATAGATAGGTGTCTGGCGTTGGTTTGTCTGTGCAATGTCTGTCAAAAGTGTTTTGCATTTATGTATTGACGTGGATACCATAAAATCCACTTTGTGGAGGATCCTAATACATTATCTATCTATCTATCTATCTATCTACGTCTCACCATCCTTCTCCCCTCCACAGCGCCTCCTCCTCGTTCTCTATCTCTGGTGGTGTCCTCTCTGTCGCCGTCCTGCGATCGTGCCCGATCGATGACCTCGACCGTCGCTGCAACGGTCCCGCCACACGAGACAGGACTGCCGGCGTCTCGAGCAAAGACACAGGACTACCGGCTCTAGATGTAGGACTGCCAGCGCCGAGACATAGCTGACTGCCGGCGCCTGGAGCCGAGACACAGGATTGCTGGAGTCTGAGACAAGGACTGTCCTGCCACAGGGCAATTGAAATAAGGCGTTGTTACCGGCAAAGAAAACGCTGTGCTATCCTGGGCTCAGATAAACCACACTTGGAAATTTCAGAGACCTGTGCAACGCCTTCCTCCAGTGGACTAGTCACAGCGCTTAGCAGATTTGCTCTAGACCCCAAGGCCTCTGCACATTATTTGTCCGCTCAGTGTTCGCCCCTGCTCAGCCCTCCGCACACAGCCGGGCGGACGAGGCCACGTGACTCCACCCAAAGCTGAGAGCTGCCCGCCGCTGCCGCGTCCCAATTGATCAGGAGATGATAGGGTCGTCGGACGAAAACTGTCGCCAGTAACACCCGCTACAGGAGTAAATCGCTAAATGTGGGACAGTCTCTCTGACGGACGCCTCCAGAAAACGAGTCGTTTCAGGTGGCAGGAGGGTGTCAGAGGTCAGTGTCAGGTGGCCGGAGGGTGTCAGAGGTCAGTGTCAGATGGAAGACGTGCCTGGGGTTAGCGTTAGAAAACTGGAAACCGGTAGCACGTGGTGAGAGATAATTCGATGAGATCTCGTATTTACGCGTCTACTGCCAATGATGGTAATTTTTGGCGTAGATATTTTCCCAACCAACGGCCAGCCTGGTTTATATCTGCCGCCACTCAACTATGAGACCACAAGCCCCTCAGAAAGTGCCTCACTAATGTGTGGCAAGTCCCATGCCATAACGGCTGTGCAGAAAATCCCGCGTCCATGAATCCTTCACACATGTGCTAAGAAGCGTCGCATGGCGTGTCGCTAGCGCCGGCCGACTGTTGGTACCCGGCCCAGCCCAGCTGGTCCGTCTCTGCCCGGCCCGGCCCGTCCCTGTGGCCCACTGCCGCCGCCCGGAGGGCTGAGGCAGCCAGGGGAAGTCGTTAGTGAGGTATTAGGAGAACGTGTCGGCTGACCGGATAGAGCCCAGCGCTGGAGAGAGCGCAGGAGCGCAGGGAGGCCCAGTGGGGAGCGACCGAAAAAAAAGACGCCGGGGATCAGAAGAAGGTATGATGCAGTGAGGCATTGATGGAGGAGCAGATCACAGGATGGGGACAAAAAATAATGGAAGGGAATGTGAACGGAAAATAATGGCGTTGGATGTAATGTAAAATTATGGAAGAGGACACAAAGGTGATGGCACTTCTTGGTAAAAGCCATAAGTCTAAGCATAGAAAAATCTTGCCAAAATGGTCTTTCTGCCATCCAGTCAAGAGCATCAAAGGAACCACTCAGTCTAAAAGTAGTTGCATAAATTGAGAAGAGTCGAAGAAGAGTTGGGAAGCACTTATATCCTTTCTTAAGCACCGATTGTGCTAGGTATATTTTTTGGCGCGGAAGTTGCTGCAGCGGTCCTCTAAGCCACCATGCACTCATATTCTCTACTATCATCTACTACTCTCTATCACTCTATCAGAACAATGATCATCATCGATAATTCGATAGTTTGCTCGGAATGAAAATTTCATCTGTAATTTAACCCTGTCTGGAAACATCTTGTAACAGTTAGATAAGGTACCAATGATGACTAATGCTGATTCATCTTAAATAGTACAATAAATTAGCTTCCCAACTCATTTGTGGTCCACACATACTGTGCGTCTTTCATGCATTTCTCATGTTTGAGAGGTGGCGTCAGGTTCGGCTATCAGCTAAACGTGGGCATCAGCTGGCTCCTCGCTCGGATAATATTGAATAAGTCAGCGACACAAGTTACCTAAAGCTGATATTCAACTCCTCCGGCTCAATTGGTCCACATCCGATGTCCCTCGCCGATGTGGCATGCCTTTCAAGCCTACATCACCTCGGAATTTCCTTAGATGCCTCACTGCAAATTAACCGGCTTCCAAGAGCAGGGTAATTGGGATTAGGACAATTAACTTATGTCAAATTATTTCCCCTCTTAAACGTCAGAGCCGCCCTTTATTTGACAGATTGGCTGGGAGACCAATCCATCAAAGCTCTGTAACCGGGCGAGGGAAAATCAGAGGAGAGAAGGGACGGATAGACAGGCTGTCATCAGTCACTGTCTATGACAGACAGTGACACCAACGCATTCGGACCCCTGGCAAAAAATAAAGTGATTTAAAAGAAAAGCACGCAGAAAGGAACAGAAAAAATGGGTAAGAAACTTTGTTCTCCGACACATCGTTGGATTATGCAGAAACTGCTGTCGTCTATTATTGGATTATTTTAATTCATACTTTCAAATGACTAGGTACGTGGCAATTTATCCTAGAAAAATTGCAAATATCTGCATTTCGAAGCGAAAGCCCTGCAATACATACGGAGGGATGGCATTGCCGCGGTTATGTCTCCATAGTTCCTGTTTTTCACTGGCAGATCACACCGCTGACGCAGTGTGTCGTCAGTTTAAATTTGTCCGAACATCAGATGTGACTGAGCCAAATTGTGTATGTTTCCCAGCTCTCCAGTTGACAGAAGGGTGCCGGTGATTCGGCCGCGCCCACTGGCCCACTGCCGGCGGCACACCGAGGGCGGCCAGCGGGGTGCGATGTGTGCACGTGACCGCTACCCTGGCCGCCCGCCAACAGCCACAGGACTGGCACTCACCTTCAGAATCACAGCTTTGTGTGACGTCTGAGAGAGAGGCGGGAAGAGGGGAGATGGGGAGAGAGATTATCTCGTGATGCACCGCAACAAACGGATGAATGGTATTAGAGCTCCTCAGAATCTGGTTAAAGTGAGCATTAATGTTCATGTTTCAGCTCTACGTTATACTAACGTTGGCATGCCTTTGAAAATATAATAATTCCTTCTAAGAAAATTATTAGATTTTTGTCGTTTCATAGAAGGATAACATTTATTTGTGGCGCCACTCCGAAAAAGCTGCAGTCTGCTTTCTTCAGACAGTTTTTTCTTCTTGGTGGTCAGTTTTGCGCAGCATTTCTCATCTATCAAATATACCACTAATTTTCCTTCCCTTCAATGATATTTGATACCAGCGGTGCTGCAGCCTTATTTCTTTTATATCTTTCATATAATGTCGTGTCATAGCCCAACTACAGGATTATTTACAATCGTTTGATTCGATTGAATTTGTCGCTGAAACTACCTCGTCCTTGCTATGCAGGTGCGGTGTAATTAGCCGGGAAATGTCGGTCCCTATTTCATGGCTACTCACCGACGACGGTATTATCCCCTCGAGGGCTCGGGTCGCTCGACCTCGACCGGGTACTTACCTGAGGGACAGAACAAACGGTTAGGTTATGGAAACCGCCACATCCAATATACACACGAGAGGTATGTTTACGATCACAGAGACACATGTGGAAATTGACTTTGGAACATTTATTCACTTCACCTCGCCACAGTCGACATTTGCCAGAATACGTTAAGAACACACTAGGGATGGAAACTGAAAGGCCAGCTATCTATTTGCATTGTTTTATTACAAGATCAAGTGTAACGTAGATCAAGTGTAACGTAAAGTAAGAAGGGCGACGTTCACCTAATCACAAATTGACGTCGGAATATTGCCAAAGGACTCATGCAGCCACGTGGCTCTGGAATCAATGTTTGCGTTTTGCCGCTCATATAATCGACTATTTGTTGGAAAACAACAGTAAAAAGCATTTTTGTTCTTAAAGATGTCGAGCTGAAACTATACCTTTAGATTTCAGGTAATCTTACTGGTAACTTCAATACGAATCAATCATTTTAAATCAACAAAATACGCATGTTCAGACGGTACTGCTTGTTCACAAGGAGCTTATTACGTTCCATTTATTTGTTTCTGCGTATTCGTAGCAGCAACGTGGCGTAGGCTCTAGCGTGAAGTTCGGGCCTGTGGTGGTAGGCTGTACCGCAGCGCGTTGGTGCGTTGCGGTGCAGCATACCCTTCCAGGCACATCAGCGCCTGCTGGCCGCGCAGGAGAACTTCGACACGGCGGAATCGAACCTTGTAATTAACCCATTTATGCCCAGGAATATTGACCAACCACTATGAAAATCGATGAAATCAAAATATGTTATGCTTCTACCAGGGCCTTGCATGTAATCGAAAATAATTTTTGCCTGCAGCAAAAGTTTTTCGAGAAAAACGTAAAAAACGTGCGTTGCGAAATCGCAACGAAGGGCACACCGGGCGCCATCAGCGTTGCGAAAACGCAACGACGGGCACATCAGGCGGCCATAAAGTACACTGAACTGCCGTATATGCTAATTTGTTTTGACAAAACATCAATCAACTGTTGACAACTATTGTTTGAAAATGTGGAACCCACATCCCTCATGCTCTATAACCCGCCTAAAAGCCTCAGTGGGGGAGCATAACTTCAGGATTCGCGAACGGGGAGATGACAACAAACGGTCATTATCAACAACAGTTGTCCATTTAAAGTTGTGGTGGACACGTACCCAGGGTGACGCTTTCTTTTTGGATGCTAGACAGAGCCATTATCCCCACCTATCAGACCCCACACTGAAAACAATTAAACGGAGGTTTGGAGTAAACCAGTGCCTCACATAAACGCGTATCCGCAAAACCACCCTCCTAGGATTAAAATTAAATTCCATTGCAGGTTAGTCGTGCCCACTCTCAGCAAAAAAGAGAAAAAAAAGAACCGATCCGGCTTTCACAAATTACCCGCACAAGGCGTAGCGCATCATAACAACTCGCCTCCCAGTTTATCACGTTTAAGCCTGAAACAGACTCTTTCCGCAGTCAGGAAATCGCATGCGAGAGCCTATTCAAATACATGGAAGCACGCTCGCATCAATCGCACGCACCTCCCGCAAGCGATTGATGCGAGAAGAATTACAATGTATTTGAATAGGCTTTCGCATGCGATTTCCTGAACGCGGAAAGAATCTGTTTCAGCCTTTACACCTGATCGAAAATTTTCATGGCCCCACTATCAGCGACCTTCAAGTGTAACCTCTTTCTCGAGGCAATGCCAGGGCAGAATGGTGATTCGACGCAGTGGCACACTTTCCAACTGTTTCGTGAATCCGTCCTTTCCATCTTCAGGATAGTTGAATCCTTCTCCACGCCTCAACCCCCTTTCCGGGCTGGACGGGCAACTATATATGTATTGCATTCGGGCAGATCACAAAGGAGCACGCCTGTAGCCGGGTGCAGTGAGTGCTTGGGAGGGGGAGGGGGGCTGGGTCATGGGTGGCCTGCCCACTGGTTGGGCTCAGTCTTAGGGTAACTGTGGGGAAAACGCACCCCTGGGTTAAACGCCTCCCCTAAAAAAAATCGTAGATCTTATCGACGGATAGGTGTTTTATCCTGTCTTTCAGAACAGTCAGCTGCTTGTTTACGCAGTTCTCTATTTCCGGTTCTGCGTCTTGAGGAGCAGCGTGGGTAGGTGCTGATGTTGGTTTTGGGTGTTGTTTTGGTTGTTTTTACAGAAGATTCCTAAGCTTTTGATGCCCTCTTTATATCACAAAACTTGCTATTGTGCACATCACTCAAAACTGCGTTTTATTGTCATTCTGTTGAATTTATTATGCTGCGGCGTAAATGGCGCGTTTTTTGTCAATATTTTGTTGACCGGATATGGAGTGGATGGGGAAAGACGCCTACTCGATGCATGGGGCAAGACGCCCCCAGTGTTCTGAAAGGGGGGCGTTTTGCACGGTGGTGAGAGTGCAGGGTAGCGCCCTGTAGGTCGGGGCCGAAAAGGCCACTCCCTGTCCTTTTTTGCTGATATATCCTAAACGACTGCAGATATCGTCACCAAACTTTCAGGACTCCTCCGGGCATCCATTTTACACATTGCAACAACATTTTATTCCAAAGGCTATGATAGGTTGACCACAAATGACGTCAGAATGACGTCAAGTTCTGCCATGTTCATCATTTTCTGTTGATGGATGGGTGGGGGCGCTTTGCACATGGGTGTGGGCGTATTACCCAGGGTGTGGGGCAAAACGCCCTTTTGTAAGGGTATGCGGAAACCTTTTTGGGGGGTTAAATACCACACGCAAGTGTCTTTTCTTGGTCTCAAAGCGTAGTCAAAAGAATGAGCTACATGATGGTGCCCAAAGGTTTGAGTAATCTGGGTTGGGTTGAGTGTCAGAAGGTTTCGCGCTTAATGGGGGCGTTTTTGACCTATTCACCCTAACGATTCCGTGCCCGCTTAGACAAATGCCTCCCCTAATTCCAATAATACTGCTGGCTCTAAAATGGTCTGATTCGATAAAAGGCCTATCCTAAGTAAGAAAACAAGCGTGTACTCCATATCAAGTAGCTTATTTATCTATGCAACTTGCAAGTTATGAATCCTAAAAATGACTATTTTCCCAGACGCCCTCATTACCCCTGCCGAAGGGCTCTGCTTCCCACAGAGGGGGCCTATCCCACTATTTGCCGACCCTCAGTTATTTTTTCTAACGTAAAGGTTGGTAGTCAGCAGATGGTATCCAGAGAATGGCAATGCCTATCTGTCGTCTGATACCAGACTACATCCCCGTTATTCATTATATACTATGTACATTGTACAATGTATGTACATAGTCGATCCAATTTCCAAAGGACCTAATTATCTCTCAGGTCCGTTAGCATCGCCGACCGTTTGATGCAGGTCCTCTTCCTACCATGCGATTTTCAGATGTATGGGAACACATTGCTTAGTGAACGAACTTCCCGATAATCTGTGAGAGAAAAAGAAAGGAGTGTTTGTAGCTGTTAGAGGCAGTAAATGTGAAATATGTCGCAACATTTTAAGTGCAAACGCACCTTGCGCTTAACATACCTATACGCGTCCCTCATGACTACAAAACGAGAGAGAGAAAGAGAGAGAGAGAGAGAGAGAGGGGGGGGGGGGGAGAGAGAGGGAGGGAGGAAGAGAGGTGGGGGAACGAGAAAGAGATGGAGAAAGATGGGAGAGAGAAAGAAAGAACCCACAGCGTATCACGAGTGAAGTCTATTGTTGATATTCATACTTTCCCTACCCTACCAATGTGCCCCTCGTTGCGTTTTCGCAACATCGCTGTCTTTCCGATGTGCCCTTCGTTGCGTTTCCGCAACGCCACCGTAGTCATATTTGAAAATTGTCACAAACCCTTTTTGCAGCATGATTTCTTAACAAAATGCATATCTAAGCTATTGTAGGGACTCTGCAGAATATGTTTACACAATCTTCATTACGATATTATTAAGCACTTAGCCTATTTATCTTGTTTTTCGTGACGTCATCACTCACAAGACCTTCAACTTCCCTCTGGGAGCTCTAGACAGTAACTTACCGGCCGCACAGACTTGTAACTGCGTAGCATCATGCGCACAACCATGCTACACACGCTGAAACTTGTCTCATCGGTTAGCCGCCACTACATACTTCTCAAGCTTCGATCACGTCGACGCTTACTTGCGTTGCGAAAACGCAACGAAGGGCGTAAATGGGTTAACCACTCGTAGCGCGGGAATAGGAGAAGAGAGATTGTAGCCTGAACAAAAGTAAGTTTGAAATTCAAAGCGTTAGCTACACTTCAGCATCCCATCTTTAACGACTCGCTGCCCGAGACTTATTTGTCTATCGAGAGCAAATATGATAAACCATTATTCGAAACATGCATTGTTCGTAGTGAATACTTCAGGGCAAAGTAAAAAAAAAAAAAATGAGAAAGCGTAATGCTGGATTGATTTTTTATCAATGCAATGTGCATAAAAGCGTCGGCTACAATAACTCAGTGAGCACCTTCTGTGCACTCTACATATGTTCTTCTCTGGCTGGTTAACTGGGCGCATCGTTCAGCTAGCATATAAATACAAAATTTCTCGAAACCTCACCATAAAACATCCAAATACCAGTAAGACAGGCCACCGACCACCCCTAACCCGGTTAGATGGTTGGCGGCGGTAGCCAGCCCACGCTGGGGCCCACTGACCAGCCGGGACGGAGCGGTGTGCTGTGCCAGTGACCGCGGACCAGCACCATGTCAGACCGGGACGCATCAGAGATGGACAGGCCCCGTCTCCGCCAGTTAGGCTCAGAGCAGCCCCGGGGCGGGGTGCGGCGAGCCAGGGGTCAGGAGGACATTTGGCCGCTGCCGGAGCACATGCCTTCCGTCCGACTCTGCAGTTGGCAAACGGAAATGTGGAACGCCGGCTGGCAGTGGCACACCGGAACGGAACGGCACGGAGCTCCACGGAACAGTACAGAACGGTATGGAACGATATGGAACGGTACGGAACGGTACGGAACGGTACGAAACGGTACGGAACGGTACGGAACGGTACGGAACGGTACGGAACGGTACGGAACGGTACGGAACGGTACGGAACGGTACGGAAAGGAGCGGGGTAAAATGGAACCGCATGAAAGCTATCACCACACCCTTCCGTGTTTCCATCCTCAGGATACAGAAATCCTTCTCCTCCGCACCAAAACCCCCTCCGGTCTGGACAGGCAACTTCATCTCATGCGGGCTGCTCCCTTGGAGCGGCACAGCTGCTCCCGAGGAAGCGCACCCCGTAGCCGGGTGCAGTGAGTACCTTGGGGCTGGGTGGCCTGTCCTCTGGACGGGCTCAGCCCCGGTGACTCACTAGGGTGCCTGCCCAGACCAATGTCTCCCCTATATCCTATCATCCTCCCGGCTTTGAAATGGTCTAATTGGACCGAAAGAGCCTTACTCAACAAAACAAAACAAACAAAAAAGCTATCATATCTAAAGGGTGGCTGATAATGGTATACCGCGGGAATTGGGACTGGAGGCTGACATGAAAAGTACGAAAGTGATGCAAAAACTGAAGGCCTGCGGCGGTATGACGGGTACAATAGTTCAGCGGGTCCAAGTGAGCACGGGCGGTGTTGGCAAGTAATAAGGTGCTGCATGTCGAAACTGTGTTCTGGTAAGCGTCCCCAACCTCGGCGTGCTTCGGGGCAGTGGGAGCGGTCACTGTGGTCAGGGACTATTGTTGGGCGCTGTTTGTCTACTGGCTGGTTAAACATATTGCTCTTAACTGTTTGCGTTCATGGAAGACAAGAGCGAACAATGTCAAGAAATGTTTGACACAAGTTTCTGTGTGGATACATGCACACTGCATATGTTGTAGAAAACATTGGGCTCTTTTTATCAAAGCGCGTTACGTTCGTTTCGAAATGAGAAATATATTTTTACAAGCTGAGAGATTTTGATCAACCGTTTAATAAATGTAACTGCAGTTCCTGGCACACGATTCGAACCGTCCAGACTCATCAAACGAAGGCATTTCACCGAACGACTAGCACATTCGCAGCGTTCGCTTTCTATCCCTGTCCGCAGAATGTTGCCGGGCCGTGTGTTGGCAGCGGCTCTGGCTCGGATGTTGGACGGGAAATGCCGTCAAATTTATGTCAGAGGACAGCACCGCTGCCAAAGCGGGCTGCCACTCACCGCGACCACTCGCCAACCAGCTACATGAAAGGCAAATGAGAATACCAAAGTTATTGAGATAACTGAGCGTCCGTGTCCAGTTTCTTTTTCTGTCTAGGGCTTGTGCTCCTAACTTTCGCTCTGCCTAACGTGGGCGTGCATACAATGGTCGCATTAAACTGCATCTGTCGGGGTCTTTGCTGATAACAAATGTGCAATGCATTGCTCCAATCTTGCTCTCGACGAAAATGACAATTCCTCTCCATTTCGTGTTTGCTAATAAGCATTATGTTTCTGCCAAGGTGTTCTATATTTATCATGTGACCTCCAGATGGCCTCTCTCATGTTAGGAGATTCCGTTTCGCTCGGATGGCTGCCAATCAACAGCATCCTGAAGAGCATCTGCATCTGCCAGAGCCGGACTCTCCCAGAATCGAGCGAGTGCCATGTTCCGCGCAGAGGTCGATAGGCTTGCTTGTTTATTTCCCAGAGAGCTGTGTATAGAGAGGTGGCCGCTGATGCCTCGCAGGCGACGCTTGCCCGTGACGAGCCCACTCCTCTCACAAACACCGAGTGCTGACCGGGCGGCGGACGTCCCCTTCCGACAGCTCCTTCAGGGCGCGCCGTTCCGCTCTCTGCTCACCTAGCATTTACGAGGCTCACACTCGTCCAAGTGCTGGCAACAAAAGAAACTTGTGATGCCAAGGCATGACCGAGTTTGCTGCGCTCGGGTTAGGTTCCAACTCGTATCCATTGTCGAGCACAAGTTTGCTGATTCATCTTCATGCCAAGCTCTGCGAGGTGTAAGGGTAATAATGTAGGAAATGCATTCTGCTGGCAGAAATTTTCTTATTATAAAGAAAAAACATAATTGTGCAGAATTTTGGCTTAGGCTAGACGTTCCAGTAAGATGGGCTGCAAAACAAAAACTCTGAATAAATAAGTGGAAGTCTTTCACCGGCTGCATTATACTGTACAATTATAACAAAACCTTAATATCATCCCAGTCCCAGTGATATATAATATACAATGCATGTTAAAATGCCATTTACCACGAATTTGGTTCGTAGCTCCTGACGCTGCACTTCCTACCCCGAACAGACTTTGGCGGGTAATTACGAATAAGTATCAGTTAGGTCAAGATCAAAGATGCATCGAGGGTAGGGCGGATGCAAACATTTGTCTCTCATCTCCAAACAACGTGGGAGTGAAGCCGTCCAGGCGTTGGCTCTAAGTAACTACCTGCAATCAATCAAATTCCACTTCATCATGAATGCCTTCGAGACATTAACCGTGTTTACATAGGGTTCCCTTAATCTTCCCCTATTTGTCTCTTAAATGTCCCTTATAAAGGAATCCTCTGTCTCCTTTACCTCGCTTCACTACAAATATGGCGCAACTAAGTCATTCTAGAAGCAGTTTGCAATTGTTACTTACCTTTAGGGCTCTCCCAAATAGCTTCCAGACTAGACACTGAGGTAAAAGTGATAGCACATGAAAGCTCAAAGCAAGAAAAATCAGAAAACTATCTGGCATTTAACATACTTTAAACGGCTGAGCTATTATTCAAGTAGGCGTAATCACATCCACGGCAATATCAGAACACCGCACCTGTCGAATTTCCGCCTTGACTTTCTGCCGTTTATACTTAAAAATCCTCAGTCGGCGCACGTGCGGTTGTCGAGTCGGGGACCACCAGTCGGACGATTCGGAACTGCCGGCCAATCAGCACGCCGCTTTTGTGATGTGATAGTTTGAGAACCACTGGATATGGTAGCGTAGCAGCTTTTGGAAAGGCGCTACGCTACCAAATCCTCCCCTATTTGTCGCTTAAAGAGGGAATTGAAGGGCAGGATAAAATTATTTCGAAATATGAATTGTTGAATTTCGAGTATTAAATAAGCCCAATTTATATTGTTTACAGCATAAACGATGCTTAGTATGCTTCTAACAACAATAGCGTCCATAGCAACGTTACACGCGAGCGCTATGATGCCTAAAATTCGATCTGAAAATAGGAGAGAAATAGGGGAAGATTAAGGGAACCCTATGTAAACACAACTATTGACAAAGCAGAACACTCATTCAAACCAAGCCAACAAATCGCTGTCATCTTTCATCCATCCCGGCTAGCTCACGTGATCAGAGCGGTATGATCTGGACGACTGAGAAACCGAGTCACATTGCGACTCGGTGACTCGAACAGCTGAGTGTACCCAGCGACCCCGCGAACGTATATGACTCATAAAACTCTACGCTCGACTGAACTACATCCATCTTGACCTGTAGGCCGGGTCGCGTCCTTCGGAACTCCAAGGAGGAACACTACCAGGCTGAGCGTCGACCGAGAGAAGCAGCGAGGACTTCCTTATATAAAACCTACTTAAATCAAGGCCGCAATGCGCATACACACTCATCCTCAGCTTGGTATCAATTGTAACTGTCCCACCAGGTCGACGGAGTGCCAACTTCTAAAGAAAACCGCCGCAGCCAGGAATAGCGGGATGCCCGCCGAGTGGTGAGCGGGCGGTGGGCTCTGCTCCCGTTCGGTCGGTCGGTCGGCGGCCTCCTCCGCCGCGCCGGCCGCCGCCACCGTGACCTCGAGCGGCTCGCTTCGGGCCAGCACTCGCTGACGGCTCATTTAACTCGACCCGGCCGCCCGCCGCCCCCCGTGACGTCATCGGAGATGATGACGTCACGGACGCGGGCCGGGCCCGCCGCGGCGGTCAGCGGGGGTCAGCTTGATAAGGTCAGACTGGTTACGACCCGTCGGACTATTTCAGAGTCATAGGATGAAGCGGTGAGGTGGGTATAGGACAAAATAGTCCGGCTACGATGTGGTCATTTTTAGAGCCTGACTCTCCTTTGTGAGTGGAGAGCTGGTGAAATTGGAACACCGGTGCAGTGGAACACCAGGGAAGATGAAATTACATCTCGCAAGAGTGAGCTCAAGCTATTGCGACCTTGAAAACCATGGGCGCCGCCACCGGGGGGGACGGGGGGGACGCGTCCCCCCCACTCTCAGAATGGAAGGGGGACGTCCCCCCCAAACTCATTACGGAGCGAGCGAAGCGAGCGTAGTCTTTCGTAGGTTAACGGAAATTTCTGAGTATGCCGTGGTCACGCTTTTGCTAGGCTTATATCTCAGCAACCACTTGACCGATTTACATGCGGTAATTTTTGTAGGGTAGCACTAGATTCATTCCTTCTAACGAGCATCGGACTATTCCCGATGCATGTGAGTGACCCCATATGCACGTGCCACGTGAAAAACGAAGAGGTGTCAGTTTTGTAACAATTTCAATATCTCGGCAACTACTGGGCCGATTGCGCTGAAAGTTGGCATGTAGGTAGGTATACCCACTAGGCAATGCATATCCGTGTGCCACAGTTGGGGTGCTGCTGCACGTGCGCACATGCAGGGGTCGATTCCAGATCTCGAGAACGGCTGAACCGATTGTGCTGAAATCTGATACATGGTTAGGGACCGGTTAGTAGGGTGCCGTGCAAAAGTCAGTTGGAACCCATTTTGCACGTGCACACGTGCAGGGTGCCGCTTCCAGATCTCGAGAACGGCTACGCCGATTGCGCTCAAATTTGGCACATCGTTAGGGACCGGTTAGAAGGGTGCAGTGCACAAGTTAGTTGGAGGTATCCCCTCGCAATTTTGCACGTGCAAGGCCCACCCCACCCTCTCGCTCGCTCCGTTGATCGCCCCAAAAGGCGTTTTACTGGTTGTTATACTACTCGAAATTTGATTAGGCCCTTCGGTCCAATGAGACCATTTCAGAGCCGCAAGTATGAAAGAATTAGCGGGAGACATTGGTCGGGGCAGTCACCCCAGTGAGCCACTTGGGATGAACCCGACCAATTGAACAGGCAGCCCAGCCCACTGGCATTCACTGCACCCGTCAAAGGACTATAGCTCCAGTGGAGCCATTCCCGCATGGGATAGAGTTGCCCGTCCAGCCCGGAGCAGGGGGTTGCGGCGTGGAGGAGAAGGATTTGACTGTCCTGAGGATGGAAGAGATGGAACGGCCGGTGCCGAATCTGAGAGGGTCCAGGAGGTTTAGATACTCAGTATATGGGGCGTGGGCCTACATGCATTGGTCTGACCCCTGCCACCTCGGCCAACAAAATATCCAGCTCTTATCCGACCTGTCAACGCGGAACTGCCGATTTTTGATATCGTGATCAACGTGTGTCGTATAACACAACTGGCCGAACACGGGCCTAATATATTTCGTCTAACCAGCCAAGAGCATGACTTTACACCAATCCGACCTCGAAGTCAAAATCCGAACATTTTCGAAGACTTCAACTCCGACTCTGGCCAAAACTGGCCAAAACAGTCAACTCCGACTGATTCCGGCTCCGACCCCGCACTTCTGCAGTCACGCTACACTAAATTTCCAGCTTCTAAGAAATAAGCTATACGGTTGACAGGACCAAAAAAAAAAAAACTTTGAGGTGACTTGACTACTTGACTTGGTTTTCCTGACCTAAGGTTTTCTGGTATCATGCTTGTTACACGGGCTGCAAAATTCGTATTTTGGAGCAGTTTTGCCTGTTTTTTTTTTTTTGCCAATTTTCGCGGCGCTTCGCGCCGATTCGTGCACAGATCAAAAAGAGATTTGTGACTTTACAACGCCCCCTCCCCCACGCGGGTATGCAATATGCATTACCTATGCAATACGCATTATCGATCATATTAGTGGCATACATCAGCGACTATACCGTGATAAAACACGAGGCTTTGCCGTGTCAAACTGAATCGGACATCAGATGTGTATATAGGTAGGTACTCGGTGGGAATGCGGTCTATAGCCATTACTTTAAGGAAATACCTAAACATTGGTGTCCATTTCCGCCAAGTCGGGGATGCCCGAGCTCTCCAAATTCCCCGCCGGCTCGGCCGGCTTGGCTTTGGAGCCTCAACAGACCGCGCAGGTTAAGGTCACCGCTAGGGCGGCGGCGGATTTGCTGCGACCGGGCACCCCCAACTCGGTAGAAATCGACACCTATGTACCTCAACTACTTTCCTCAAACCAGTTGTTTTGCCACAGTTTTATGAGTTTTTAAACTTAAAATGGTCAGGAGATAATGAATATTTGCAAAAGGATTTTAGATTTATTTTTACATCACTATTTTCCATCTTTCGTAGAGGCTACTTACCTATATTGCAGCGGAAGCTGATTACGCGTTGACCAAGCGTAGTACGTAGTTCAAACCAGCTGAATGCTGATTCGCTAGCATTTTTCCGTAAGGTAATGGATTCCTCGGTAAGAGAATGACTAAGTGTAATCTATGGGAATGACTTCAGTCTTCAAACCTAAAATCGATACCGATATATTTGGCTAGGGTGATCGTTGGGCCATAAAAGCTCCTGATTTGTTCTCGTCTCAGCTCAAGCTACAAAACTGTTACTTCAGTTCGAAACCCTATGTTAAAAGTGGCATATTTGCTTTAAACGTTGAATGCATCCGACCGAAAAAGTCACGGTAAGAATGTCTACTTTTGGGTTTTCAGCCGGTCAGTCCGTCCCCCCCAGTCAAAAATCCGTGGCGGCGCCCCTGTTGAAAACGAAATAGCAGGGAAATAACACCGATCAAAAAGGAATGTAATCAAAAAAGAAATACATAAAAAATGTATCTAAATATGTAAGCTAGATAAAAAAGTTTGACTGTTGAAACTTGCAGGCCCTAATTTACACATTCATAATAAAAGTGAGAACTAGAAAGTCAGATTAGGCTCCCACGCGCCATTCAGGCAGCTCTCAAAAACAGCTGAAGCTGAAGCGTTTGAAAATTACCAGTGACATTTGTTGGGCAACCACGCACCATCGAATGGCCTAGTTTTGCCAGCGGCCTACATTTATCATATATTACCTACTTCACTGTTCATTCTGAATCCTCATCATTTCATTTTTACCATGGTATCTGTTTCACGACATCTGTCAAAATGTGTGTTCTGGCATAGAAACTTGTGTCAGTGCGAAAACCCATCCAGTTCATGGAAACCAACCGGGAGAATAGTTGGCTTTCGTCCAAATAGCACGCGTTACGACGGCAGTACGGTACCGGTCTGGCCGCAGGAACGGTCGACCAGGCGCTGGCTCACGCAGATCGTAGATATGTGTGCCAGATGAGCTCCAGACCTGCCGTACCCAGAGACCGGCGCCGCCCGAGGACTGACTTCGGGGCGTCCCTTTTCTACGAGATTTACTCACAAGCGTGGACGAGCCGAAGAGATATCCGAGGTAGCTCCGATCATACTGGACAGGCACTAGCACACGGTCGCACATAGTCACTTCATAATGGGCCGGTCGGCGGGCGTCTCTGCGGCCCGCTCCGGCGGCCGCTGGCGCCGCGCCTGGTGCCGCCGCCGCCGCCCCCGCCCCCGCCCGACCGGCCGGCCGCCACCCGCTCGCGCTACGGCCTTCCCTGGGCGGCTGTGGCCGGCAGCCGCAGCAGCGCACCTCGAGCCGGCTCCACTGGACGGCACACCGCGAAAAACTAGCATAACAAAAGCGGCGGCGCGGCGGCCGCGGCGGCGGTGGTGGCGAGTGGCAGTCGGCGGTGGCTGGCGCTGACGGAAATAGCGCGGCACCGCCGCCGCCGCCGCGCCGACCTCGCGCCAGTGCAACCGGGGCGCGGCGCGGCGCGCCCGGCCCGACCGGCCATCAGACGCACGCCAAGAGCGCTGTGGCGTCGGCATCGGCGACATTGCGTCGGTGGTCGGTGACGCCGCTCGGCCGGCCACCGACAGAGACGTCAGCGCGGCGAGCGTCACGGCGCCGCCGATCTCGGCGGGAGGCCGACGGCGAGCGGCCGCGGCGAGACGGACCAGCTGCTCGGCCACCACCGGCCCACTCTCAGGGCGGAGAGAAGTGGCCTCGTGGCAGAAATAGCCGTCAGGTGATCAAGGTCCGGCCGTCGACAGGGCGTCGGCACCGACACGCGTCGGTCGCCACAGGGCTAGAGTCGGGCTAGTTAAAGTTTGCAGAAGGATTAACGTGCTTCCGCCAGCTTGAGCAAGCTGCTACAAGCCCGTCACCGCCGGCGACCTTCACACCGGATTAGTACAGTCGACAGCGGACTGTAGCCAAGGGACGTATTGAGCCCACGAAAGACTCCGCGCCAAAGTTCATAACTCGCAGCCTCGTTATGAGGGGCTAAATCATGAGTAAGAAATCACTGCTCCTTCCGGCCATTTCACACACATGAGTACCCCACAGAAACGCCATTTTAAAACACCCTGAAGTACCCTAGTATGTGAAAATGACCATTTCACGCCAGTATGAATGTATCGCTATAGTCACCGCGGTCCACTTCAAGCAGCGTTACATTCCCGTGTCACCCCACACCGCTCGAGTGAGCCGATGCGTGAATTGTGGTCGCCTGAGCTGCAACGAATGAAGTAACAAACTGCCTCACTTGCCGCAGACGCTTGCGATCGCCTAGGTTCGTTCATTTTGCGCTTCATTCAATGCGACCTCTTTAGCTCCCACGGCCCCTTAAGAACCTCTCTGCTCGCACTGGCGTCTGAACCAGGAAGCGCCTCGCTTGATGCACAGCGCTGGGTCGGGTGTTTGGCTCTCGGCTGACCGCCGGCCGCAGCGGTCCAGCCACCAACCGAGCCGTCCACTAATGGTGGTCGTTTGTATTCCGCTCTCCGACCAAGATCCCCAGCTGATCCCCAATAATAAACCGGGCTTTCAATGAAGAGCTCCCTGACCGGCGGCGCGCCTTCCAACACCGCCGGACTGCCGCGGGCCATCCGCTCACGTGTCGGTATTTTGCTGACATCATTCGGTGATGACCGCGCACGACGATAGGTTTATTGTTTGAGGTGATGCTCTACAGGGATAAATGCTGCGGAAACGCGCCAATATGTCCCCGAGGGGAGAACAATTAGATTAGGAGCGATGGGTTGAAACCTTGGGCCCACTACCTCTGTTATAAGAAGTATATCATAATACGAGTACATCTGAATTAACACTTTGAAATAAAGCAGCTAATTAGTTATTGAAATTCTTTGCTCTTATCAACCTTCAACAAAAGTCATACTCTCAACAAACGCAATTTCATTGTCACTATAACAATTTTAACGTCGCCAAAGCCACCGCTGGGCAGTGCGGCAGAGTGGACAGTCACTCGGAGCCGGCCGGCCGTACGGCTGCCAGACACACGCCGCGCCAGCCACGGTCGAAGCCTGTGGCTGTGTCGCTGGCGACACGACGCTACCAGCCGGTAAAAATGGCCCACTGTCCGAGGTGGCGGCGGCAGCGGAACGGCCGGGCGGCGCGCGTCCGATCTCAGGACTGGCGACTGGTGGTGTGCTGGTGGGGAGAGGGTGGGGAGAGGGTCAGGGAGACGACCGACCAGCGGCCGCAGTGGAACAGACCACCCGGCTGTGTGGCCGGGGAGAGTCTGGTAAGACCCTCGGAGGCAGAGCGCAGCGCCGAGCTCTGACCGACCGAGCAGACCGCCTCGGGCGCTCCGAGCTGCTCCGTTGGAGGCCGCCGGGCGGCTGTCGGCCGACAGCTAAAATGCCACGGGGCACCACAGTCGGTAATCGGGCTGGAAAAGTGGCCAGCCCAGCAGTTTACGGTCGGAACAGAATAAAAGAAATCAGCGGTGAAAGAAGGAGAGCAGAGAAAACGGCGACCGAGAACCCATAGCAGGGAAGCAGTATGTGTGTGGGGGGTGAGGGGGACAAGTACTGTTTATCAATTATCGCTCTCGGGACGAATGATGCATATTTGCATGCAATAAGTAGAAGTATGCAACATTCCAACACAGTGCACCTACATAGGGGAAGACGATTCCTCTCATGTGCAAGCGTTGTAGATTGTATGTATATGCTCATTGATGTTGTAGATGTTGGCATATTCTTCGCTGTCAACGCATAACGTCGCCTTTGAGAGACTGTATAAACAGAAAACATTTCAGTTTTGTCTTTCTTTGTTGTAAAATTTTGAAACAAAATAAAAGAACTAATGCCAACAATAATGAATGTTTCGCATTTTTGTGGTTAGCATCCAACCACTGAGCATGACAAAAAAGAAATAATTATTCATATGCCTTAGTAGTACATTACAAACGCGTGTCAAGAAACAGCGCGTAATACTGAAAGGTCTCTTATCTTGCAAAGTGTAGGCAGACTAGGACAATCACAGTTTGTACTAATGTTGTGGGTGGCTTTACTGCATTACTTTTCTGAGTTGTTCTGTCATTCCATTAATCTAAATGAATAACTATACAGTGGAAAATATGTCAACAACACATAGAGTTTCGAAGCTCATGAAAAGTGAAGTCGACATTCTACGAGACTCATGGCAGCTAGCGAGTCTCGAAATAATTATGCTGAGAAGCGTAAAACATCCTGTCCCTGATGATTTTTCTTGAATTTTATGATGAACTGTGGTCAAAATGTTTTTTTTTTCACAAATGCTCCCTTTCAACGAGCGACAGGCTCGTAGCCTCCCCGTGGTGTGAATCAATTAAATCAAATCAAAGGATGGTTATTAGCAGACATGTGCACGGATCCCAGACAACCAATCACGGAAATGATATAAATGGGAAAGGCAATGGGAACGTGTTGTTTTTATATTAAAATTGGTTACACATGTGTTTCGGGAATAATCCCTTGGTCACACCATATAAAAATAACTACCTATATCGAAATACAATCGAGGTCGAACGGGGTCGAATGGGGACGTTCACAGACACTCACAGATTAGCAATTCTATACATGACTGAAAACGTTACACTGCTTTTCGCCCGGAACCCCTACTTCCTGAAATCATTTTTCAAAATTAATTGAGCAGTGTGCTTGCTGAGTTTTACTTTACCCGAATTCCCATTGAAATTACTAATCGTAGAAATAAACGCTGCTTCCACCGCCTGTCGGTTACGCTTATTTAATCCCACGCATAGGTTTGACATCGCCGACCAGTTTGGCAAATGCCCCGCGTCATCCACATGCTGCACTATGGCGTTAGATTCTTGGTGATTCCGCAAATCTCTTTTGTGTTCCTCTACCCGTTTAGCTGCACCCCTGTATGTTTCCCCTATGTAGCTTTTTTTCACAAACGCCACATGGAATTTTATAAACCACACTGTTTTGGTTGCTTGCTTTCTTCTTGCGCCGTAAAATATCCTTAATTGTTGAACCCGATGGAGATGTAATGTTTAAGGCTCCCCTGGTAAAGCTTGTGATCACTTCAGATTGTTCTGACAGAGGTACTGATATATATTCCTTTCTTTTCGTGGCATTTGAATTGGAGGATCTTGAGCGGATCTTTATAGCTTTCTTTTCTAGCTGAAGGAGAAGACCCAAAGGGTAGCTGAGTTTGGTAAAAGTTGTCCTAATGTACTCTAGCTCGTTCTGTAAATATTCCTTTGAACAGATGCGAAACGCTCTGAGATAAAATCCCAAAACGACTCCAGTCTTCGTTCTTTGACTGTGCGACGAATAAAAATGGATAAAGTCATTCTTGTTGGTCGGTTTCCGGTATACGGAAAACATCAGTCTTGATTCTCGGTTCCAAATCAGTGTGTCTAGGAAAGGGAGCTTGCCATCTTGTTCCTGTTCGCAGGTGAACTGTATTTTCGGGTGCACGTCGTTGAGCTTTCGAAGAACACTGTCTAAATCTTGTTGCTTGTTCACTATAACCAGAATGTCATCCACGTACCTTAGCCATGTGGTGCTTTGACCGACGATGTTCAGAAAATGATCCGTTTCTAACGTTTCCATGAAGATACACGCGAGCACAGGACTAAGAGGGGAGCCCATCGCCAGACCGTCTATTTGTTTGTATTCATTGCCTTCAAATTCCAGGGCGCCAAACTCAACGCAAAGTCGGACTAGGCGAATGAAGTCCGCTTTCGGCACTGGCAGTGCAATGTCCTGGTTATCGTCCAGTGCTCGTCTTACTGCTTCCATGGCATCTTGTAAGGGGACATTTGTGAAAAGCGATTTCACATCAAAACTTGCTAGTTTTTTGTCATTCATTCTTTCATCCTTTATTCTGTTCAGCAAGTCACCAGAGTTTCGAAGGTGGGTTCCGCTTGTTTTTCCCAAAAGGTCCGATAGCGGCTTAGCAAGCTTTTTGGCCAGCTGATGCGGCGCGCTTCCCACACCCGAGGTTATAGGGCGCATTGGGTTCCCCGACTTATGTGTTTTTGGAAGGCCATACATACTTGGGGTGATGCACAGAACAGATTAGCTTTTCTATTAGTGTTATCGGCGAGGATCTTTGTCGATAACCGGCACATGCTGCCGAGCTCGCGATTTTGCTCTTCACTAATTTTATTTGGTTTGTGGTGGATTAAATTTGTAGACCCTTAGAATGGATCGGTAAGGACTTAAGTTATTTATTTGGAAAATTGTATGCTACGTTTTGGTTAAGTTTATTTACGTTATTTGTCTCTGTAAAACGTGCTACGACGTCAAAACAAACACCTGTGACCGAAACGAACAACGAAAACGATACGAAGAAGCGATTTGAGACAAAGCGACCCGCGTCTGTATGATATTCTTGGTGAGTAGTTGTTTGCGTTATTTTATGTTGTTATTTCTGTTACATTAGGTGACCTGATGGCTTATGTGTATGTGTAAGCTTGTGTTTGTTCGAAATTGCGTCTGAATTTAAGTTTTATTTGTTTGTCGTCTTTTGTATTGTCATGATTTTGTTTGTCCGACAGAAACCGTTGAAATACATGTAGTACGTTCATCGCGTTAGTCAAGAGGACGTGGGGCCGCTACAGTTTCAAGAATATCTGTCCCCGACTGCAGCATATCAGGATAAATCCTCTCTACCGTCACGCGGCCGGTTTGGACAGACGTCTACCCACAGTAAGTGACGAGCTGCTGCAGCTGCAGTTCAAACTTCGACATTGTGACCTCAGAAAATCCGGACACATGAACTAAGATCGTCTGAGAGACTAGCAGTAAACGTGATTATGCCCGTGCTATGTTGTTACTTGTACTTGGATTAAGTGAGCAAAGCAAGACATCTATGTTCTAATGTTTTTCATCGCGAAACGTCTGTTTTGAGCTTATATATTCAGGTAAATTTAGCAGGTGAAGCTTGGTGCGTTCACCACGGAGCGACCCCACTCTGTCTCGTGTAACTGAACTGTGACTAAGCATCATGGACAATTTGAGAGTTTCGGAATTGCGTGAGCAGTTGCGTCAGAGAGGTTTGAGTCAAAGGGGTACCAAAAAGACGCTTCTGCACCGGTTACGGACAGCTATGGCCGAGGCAGACACCGACGACGATTCCACTAAGCCGAGATCGACAAATTCACTACAGTATTCCACGAACTCTATAAGAAAAGCGGACCGATCTACCGAATCTTTATCTAGCTCTGTTCACTCTGCGCAATCTGGCTCTTGCATATCGGAATCACTGTTTATCAAGCAAGCCAACGAGGCTGCGAAAAGAGCGGGTTTAGAAGCCAGAATGATGCTTCTTGCTGAGAAGCAGAGATTAACAGAGGAAACAAGGTTAGCTAGACAGCGGGAGCTCGAACTAGAATTACAACAAGAGAAACTCGACCTGCAGATGCAAATATTGGATTCTGCAGCGCGAGAGAAAGAATTTGAAAAATTCCAGGTTCACCTCGAAAATAGTACAGCTGTCAATCCATCAATTACTAAGCAGGAGGCGCAAAGGGAAATTCGTCCTACACTTTTCAGAGAGAATAAAGCTACGGCAGCTAGTATGAGTGAAGATTGTGTAGGTGTCGAGGGCATGGTCTCGAGGGGGCAGAACACTGATGTTGAGGGCAGGTATTGTCTGACTGCTACTAAAACTGAATCACCAGCACACAAGCAGACAAGTTTTTGCAGTGAAGCAACAGCCCAGGCATATGACCTAACCACTGTACCCCCTGACCTATTCACGCAAATGTTGGGATTAACTGAAAGAAGCACCATTCCGCGAGTGGAAATAGAAAAGTTTGATGGGGAAGTGGCATATTATCGATCTTTTATACGCGCTTTCGAGCACCTCATCTGCAATAAAGTTCAAAGCGATGACGAGAAACTATACTATTTGGAGCAATATACAACAGGCCAGCCTCGAGAGGTTGTTAGAGGCTGTCTCCATATGCCTGAAGACAAGGGATACAAAGAAGCCAGACGTTTGCTCGAGGCAAGATATGGAAATCAGTATAAAATTGCAGCACGATCAGTCGATAGAATCTTGAACTGGCCAGCAATCAAGGTGGACGAAATAGACGCCATGGATGACTTTTCTATCGCTCTTCGCACCTGCTACAATTCCATGGCGGGCATGGTTACAGAAACCTCGGAATTGGATCACCCTAAAACAATACGTAAAATTTTGGAAAAATTTCCGCCGACCATTCAGGACCGTTGGCGTCGGCTTGCTGAAGATGTTCGTGAACACAAGAACAGAATAGTCACCTTTAAAGATTTAGTAGATTTTGTGGAAAGAGAAGCCAGGATTGCGACAAACCCTTTGTTCGGTCGCCACCTGTTCCCCGCCACCAGAGGCAAGCCGGAAGGGCAAAGAAGTGGACCAGCGAACCGTTACAGCCTTGCTGCTCATATTGGTCCAGCTAACCACGGCGGTCAGCCAGTGCCTTGCCTGTGGTGTAAAGCGATGCATCCTCTCGATGAATGCGCCCATTTCGTCCAAAATCCAATGGAGGTGAAAAGGGAGTTTATCCGAAACAATTCGCTTTGCTTCGGATGCCTGGTCCAAGGTCACGTAGCAAAAAGCTGTACAAATCGTAGTGTATGTCGCGAATGTAAAGGGAAGCATGCTACCGCCTTACATTCGCCCCCAGGCGAGGTACAGAGCACACGAAGAACGACGACGTATGAAGCCATAAAAAACGCTAGAGTTGATATTAACAATGAGGCGTCTTTAGCATCGTGTGGAATGGCGATTGTACCGGTTAAAGTAAGGACCAGGACTGGACACTGTGTGGAAACTTATGCATTCCTAGACAATGGCAGCTCGGCTTCATTCTGTACTGAATCACTCTGCAAAAGACTACACGTTTCCGACACAAAGCCCATCACATTGAAGCTCACAACTGTTCATTCACATAAGAAAACATTGCTGAGCAAGAGGATCGACGGACTTATGTTAAGTGACCTGGATGAGAACGAGCATATTCCACTTCCGTCAATCTTCACCCTTAGTTACATACCTGTATCGGAGGACGATATTCCAACATATCATGACATCAGTAAGTTTCCGTACCTCAGTGATATTGATATGCCCCGCATCAATGCTGGAATAGAGTTAATGATTGGGAACAACGTCCCGCAGGCTATGGAACCGTGGGAGGTGCGTCATAGTCAAATGAACGGTCCTTACGCCATACGAACCAAGCTGGGGTGGGTCATCAACGGACCTGTCAGAGACCTCAGAGCGAACGTAATACACGCGAATGGAACACGCGCCGCGGCGTTCCATCACGGGCTCGATGAGACCTTACAAAATATGTATGAACAAGAATTTCCAGAGAAAAATTTTTCCGTCGCAAAGGGGATGTCACATGAAGATCGAAGATGGATGGCAATGGTTCAAGAAAGTTGTAGAGTGAGTGCTGATGGTCATTACGAGATAGCCTTGCCATTCTGCCAGGCGAATCCCGAGCTCCCAAATAATCTGGAGTTGGCAATAAGAAGACTTGAGGGACTCAAAAGGAAACTTATGAAAGATAACCGATTAAGAGAGCACTACACGGCGACTATGACAGATATGCTCTCCAAGGGTTACATAGAAAGGGCACCCGAGCTCGATTCAATGACTAAAGGTGGGAAGAAATGGTATCTCCCACACCATGGGGTGTATCATCCGCAAAAACCACATAAAGTTCGTATCGTTTTCGACGCGGCAGCTAGCTACAAAGGCACGTCCTTGAACGACGCATTGCTACAGGGACCCGACTTAACCAATTCCCTTATCGACGTACTATTACGGTTTCGATGGGCTCCTGTATGCTTTACGGCGGACATAGAAGCCATGTTCCATCAAGTACGAGTACCCGATCGCGACAGAGACTTTTTACGGTTTCTCTGGTGGACTGGTGGCGACTTGACTGATCAGCCAGCTGAATACAGATTTACTGTACATCCTTTCGGAGCCACATCATCACCGGCGTGCGCCAATTACGCCTTGCGAAGGGCCGCCACTGACCACGGATCACACTTCAGCGCAGATACTGTGGAGACCATTCTATACAACTTTTACGTTGACGACTGCCTTAAGTCGGTTGAAACAGGTGACGATGGAATCAGGATCGGTCAAGAGCTGATAGAATTATGCTCACGAGGAGGCTTCAACTTAACAAAGTTTGTCAGTAATTGCAGCGCGCTCTCTCCTCATTTGGACAATGACAAGAGCAATTGTTGCATTGAATTTGATCAGGAAAGGGGTCTTGCACGGAAGGCTCTTGGAGTAAAATGGTCTCTAGACACTGACAGTTTTAGTTTTTCGGCGGCCATAAAAGAAAGGCCCATGTCCAAACGCGGTATTCTCGCAATCGTAGGCTCAGTGTATGATCCGTTTGGTTTGATTTCCCCTTACGTTTTAATCGCAAGACATCTATTGCGAGACCTGTGCAGAATCAAAGTCGGCTGGGATGAATGCATTCCAAAGCCATATCAGAAGCAGTGGGAACAATGGCTAAACGATCTTCTGGTCTTGAACAACATTTCCGTTCCTAGGTGTCTGAGGCCACGGTCTTTCAGGAACGCATTTTGCCAGCTCCATCATTTTTCTGACGGTAGTGAACGCGCCTACGGAACTGTCTCTTATTTCAGAGTTGTCAACGAAGCAGGTGATATTCACTGTGGTTTTGTATTCGGGCGGTCACGATTGGCACCGTTGAAAGGGACGACTATCCCAAGGATAGAGCTAGCCGCAGCAACTTTGGCTGTGAAAGTGAACGCTATGATTCAAAGCGCGTTCCAAACCAAAATTGAGTCATGGTTTTGGACCGATAGTACCACAGTTTTGCGTTATATTCGAAACGAGAAGACACGTTTTCACACGTTTGTTGCAAACCGACTAGCAGTCATAAGGGAAGGCTCTTCGCCGAACCAGTGGAAGTATGTTCAAAGTTCCCTGAATCCTGCAGACATTGCTTCACGTGGAGCAAGTGGGAAAGACATCAGTAAGAACCAGGAGTGGTTCTCCGGCCCCGAATTTCTGTGGAAAGAAAGCCACGAATGGCCTTTGACGCCCAATAATTTGGGGGACATAACAGAAGACATTGAAGTGAAAAGAGAGCGCAAAAAGGAACAGCTTCCGAATACTGATCTGAGAGCGAACTGCACAAACGTCATTACCGTGCTGGACGTACATCCCGTAGAAACACTTCTTAGTTATTACAGCAGCAGATGGAAAGTGGTTAGAGCAATAGCTTGGCTATTGAGAGTTCGTCACAGACTATTATGTAAGGAAGCGCCTAGAGCTACGAGAAGAAATTTGAGCATCGAGGAGATGGAAGCTGGGGAGCGAGAGATAGTGATTCATGAACAAATGGCAAGCTATGCATCGGAAAGGAAACATTTGGCAGCTGGCAGACCTGTTCAACTATCTAGTTCCTTGCAGAAACTTAATCCAATATTACAAGATGGCTTCGTCGTGGTTGGTGGGCGACTCGAACGTGCCTTGCTACCAGAAACGGCGAAACATCCTATCATCCTCCCCGCAAGTTCTCGATATGCCACCATGGTCATTCAGGATGTACATGAGCAATTGGGGCATCAAGGACTGTCCCACGTTCTTACCACAGTGAGACAAAAGTTTTGGATTATACATGGAAATAAAGCTGTGAGAAAGGTTTTGAGTAACTGTCTTCACTGTCGAAGAAGATTTAGTCAGCCAGAGAATCAGAAAATGGCCGATTTGCCTATCGATAGGGTTCAGGCGTTGCAACCTCCATTTACAAGTACTGGTGTCGATTGTTTTGGACCATTCTTCGTCAAACGTGGAAGAGGACAAGAAAAAAGATATGGCATCATTTTTACTTGTTTAGCAATTCGCGCCGTCCATCTTGAGATGGCTGACAATCTCTCGACAGATTCATTTATTTGTGCCTTAAAAAGATTCATTTCCCGTAGAGGCAATGTGCAGGTGATTCGGTCCGACAACGGCACAAATTTTGTCGGAACAAATAACGAATTGAAAAGGGAATGGAGAAAACTGCACTCTTCAGACGCAATCTATAACACACTAGCAAAACGAGGAATCGAGTGGATTTTCAACACTCCAGGTGCCTCACATCACGGAGGGGTGTGGGAGAGAATGATAAGGTCCACGAGAAGAGTCCTCGAATCCTTGCTCTCATCGCAGTTGCTTACGGACGAGACGCTAAGAACTTTCTTATGCGAAGCGGAAAGTATTATCAACAGCCGTCCATTGACTCCTTTAACGATGGACCCCACGGATGCTGAACCGCTCACTCCCAACCATTTACTGTTGCTTGCACCAGGGGGAGATCTGCAAGCTGGAATTTGGCAAGAAACTGATAATATCAGCATAAGAAGATGGAAACAGGCCAGATATATGACAGAACTTTTCTGGAAGAGGTGGCGAACCGAATACCTGCCACTGTTGCAGAGCCGTCCGAGAGCATGGACTCGAAGTAGAGGGAATCTGAAAGAGGGAGACGTTGTACTCCTAGTTGACACAGCAGTACCAAGAGGGCAGTGGCCCATAGGAAGAGTGCAGACGGTAAAAACGAGTCTAGACGGTCTGGTAAGATCGGTTACGATTCTCTGTCGCGGGACACAGTTGACGAGACCTATCCAAAAGTTGGTGAAACTACTATCAGAAGACGAAACATCGTAGGACTGATCCGCAGACACATTGCCCATGATGTCTAGTTACATTGTCAGAAATTGTCAGATGCGGATTGACAATTTAGATATACGGTTGTACACATGGGCATGTTGTATCGCTGCGACGATACAAAGGGGAGGGTGTTATCGGCGAGGATCTTTGTCGATAACCGGCACATGCTGCCGAGCTCGCGATTTTGCTCTTCACTAATTTTATTTGGTTTGTGGTGGATTAAATTTGTAGACCCTTAGAATGGATCGGTAAGGACTTAAGTTATTTATTTGGAAAATTGTATGCTACGTTTTGGTTAAGTTTATTTACGTTATTTGTCTCTGTAAAACGTGCTACGACGTCAAAACAAACACCTGTGACCGAAACGAACAACGAAAACGATACGAAGAAGCGATTTGAGACAAAGCGACCCGCGTCTGTATGATATTCTTGGTGAGTAGTTGTTTGCGTTATTTTATGTTGTTATTTCTGTTACATTAGGTGACCTGATGGCTTATGTGTATGTGTAAGCTTGTGTTTGTTCGAAATTGCGTCTGAATTTAAGTTTTATTTGTTTGTCGTCTTTTGTATTGTCATGATTTTGTTTGTCCGACAGAAACCGTTGAAATACATGTAGTACGTTCATCGCGTTAGTCAAGAGGACGTGGGGCCGCTACAATTAGACTGCCTACAAGAACAAGTTCTACCACGATCAGCTCCAAAACAGCTGAAGAGAAATGCGCACCCATTTCCAGAAAGTGCTAGAGCGTACTTGGAAGACGCGGTACGTAGCCTTCGTGACCACCGTAACGTTTTGCAGAGCAGACTGGGTGGTATTCAGCTGCCTCATCATATGGTTGAGATTCTTCAACAACAAGCTGTGGATCATCGTGCGCATCTTCAGGCGTTGGTGACCCAGCTCTGTGAAGAGAGCGCTTGGAAGAATGTGGGAAACCGTGATTTGATAACAAACTTGTCGAGCAGAGCTCTCTCTGAAACTGAAACTGAAGTCTTGTCGCTAGGTCTGAAGTTCGCGGTGGGATCTAATAAGCAGCCTCTGGTAGAAACAGTTATGAAAAACTATAGATACAACGATACTGATATCGACAAGGGCTTTATCCAAGGGCTTACGACCAGCTGCGCAGCATTCTCCAAGCACACGAACTCTTCTATGCCTCGACGGTATCTAAGCGCACTCAAAGATCTTGCTAAAGACGAAAGCATAATTGTGACCACGGCAGATAAGGGAGCTGGAGTAGTATTAATGGACTATGATAACTACAAGACTAAAATGTCCGATTTACTGAGCGACACTTCTACCTACAAGGAAGTACCCAAGGGCAGCGCAGAGAAGGACGCCAAGCGCTTCAATCAAAAAGTGAGGAAGATTCTGAACGGCTCCACAGAGGGTAAGAAGCTTCAGTATCACCCCAAGTATGTATGGCCTTCCAAAAACACATAAGTCGGGGAACCCAATGCGCCCTATAACCTCGGGTGTGGGAAGCGCGCCGCATCAGCTGGCCAAAAAGCTTGCTAAGCCGCTATCGGACCTTTTGGGAAAAACAAGCGGAACCCACCTTCGAAACTCTGGTGACTTGCTGAACAGAATAAAGGATGAAAGAATGAATGACAAAAAACTAGCAAGTTTTGATGTGAAATCGCTTTTCACAAATGTCCCCTTACAAGATGCCATGGAAGCAGTAAGACGAGCACTGGACGATAACCAGGACATTGCACTGCCAGTGCCGAAAGCGGACTTCATTCGCCTAGTCCGACTTTGCGTTGAGTTTGGCGCCCTGGAATTTGAAGGCAATGAATACAAACAAATAGACGGTCTGGCGATGGGCTCCCCTCTTAGTCCTGTGCTCGCGTGTATCTTCATGGAAACGTTAGAAACGGATCATTTTCTGAACATCGTCGGTCAAAGCACCACATGGCTAAGGTACGTGGATGACATTCTGGTTATAGTGAACAAGCAACAAGATTTAGACAGTGTTCTTCGAAAGCTCAACGACGTGCACCCGAAAATACAGTTCACCTGCGAACAGGAACAAGATGGCAAGCTCCCTTTCCTAGACACACTGATTTGGAACCGAGAATCAAGACTGATGTTTTCCGTATACCGGAAACCGACCAACAAGAATGACTTTATCCATTTTTATTCGTCGCACAGTCAAAGAACGAAGACTGGAGTCGTTTTGGGATTTTATCTCAGAGCGTTTCGCATCTGTTCAAAGGAATATTTACAGAACGAGCTAGAGTACATTAGGACAACTTTTACCAAACTCAGCTACCCTTTGGGTCTTCTCCTTCAGCTAGAAAAGAAAGCTATAAAGATCCGCTCAAGATCCTCCAATTCAAATGCCACGAAAAGAAAGGAATATATATCAGTACCTCTGTCAGAATAATCTGAAGTGATCACAAGCTTTACCAGGGGAGCCTTAAACATTACATCTCCATCGGGTTCAACAATTAAGGATATTTTACGGCGCAAGAAGAAAGCAAGCAACCAAAACAGTGTGGTTTATAAAATTCCATGTGGCGTTTGTGAAAAAAGCTACATAGGGGAAACATACAGGGGTGCAGCTAAACGGGTAGAGGAACACAAAAGAGATTTGCGGAATCACCAAGAATCTAACGCCATAGTGCAGCATGTGGATGACGCGGGGCATTTGCCAAACTGGTCGGCGATGTCAAACCTATGCGTGGGATTAAATAAGCGTAACCGACAGGCGGTGGAAGCAGCGTTTATTTCTACGATTAGTAATTTCAATGGGAATTCGGGTAAAGTAAAACTCAGCAAGCACACTGCTCAATTAATTTTGAAAAATGATTTCAGGAAGTAGGGGTTCCGGGCGAAAAGCAGTGTAACGTTTTCAGTCATGTATAGAATTGCTAATCTGTGAGTGTCTGTGAACGTCCCCATTCGACCCCGTTCGACCTCGATTGTATTTCGATATAGGTAGTTATTTTTATATGGTGTGACCAAGGGATTATTCCCGAAACACATGTGTAACCAATTTTAATATAAAAACAACACGTTCCCATTGCCTTTCCCATTTATATCAATACGTCTATGTAATAATAATCACGGAAATCGAGATGGCCATTAGATTGACGGTCTTCAAGCATGAAATTATGGTGGAAAACATGGCTCATAGAAGCCTCTCAATGAACCAACTATTTTGCATTCCTTCAGGGTTAACAGTTCTGAGAAAATCCCTCAAAATCCATCTCGGATCCATGATTCGTGGCCATGGATCCGAGATGGATCTTGAGGGATTTTCTCAAAACTGTGAACTCTGAGGGAATGCAAAATAGTTAGTTCGTTGAGAGGCATCTATTAGCCATGTTTTCCACCATAATTCCATGCTTAAAGTCCACTAATCTAGTGGCCATCTTGATTTTCGTGTTTGGTCGTCTGGGATCCGTGCCCATGTCTGGTTATTAGCTCCCTGGCATGACGAAAAAAATCGCTGCCAAAAGCACAAATGAGCTTTAGTTATGCCAGCCTCCCACTCGTGGTTCTGTTTTTGAAGATGTCACCTTTTCCAATGCTTGCTGACCATGCCAGGAGGCAGATTCTGGGTCGATATACCACCTATCCTGGAGTGTCATGAATCATTCCCAATCATTCCAGCTCTATTTGTGGATTAGATTTCCCACGAGGGTGCACATCCATAAAGTCATAGCCATGGACGTTTGATAATGTGCCTGGTTGGTCTTTCCGCTGACCAAATATACGGTCCAATGTAGAGCCCCAGAGCTACCGCTGTTCTGATGCTCCACATCACACCGGGACAATACATCAAATAAAGGCACCAGCACCATGCACTCAGCGGCTGCACAAGGATATAACACTCGGTGTCCTCACCGGCACACTGCACCCAGGGAGGGCGCAAACACATACGTCCCTTCCGATACGCACTTCCGCGCCGCCCCAATAAGAACGAACTAAAACAAGATTATATGCTGAATCTGTTCCATTGTTTTAAAAAAAAACTGCAATCTGCATGGGCTAACCAGAATAACTGCAATGTCCTGCACATATGTATGCACATCAGAAAGACAAACAAATACTCACTCTGCACTTACTTTTATGAGCACAAGTGATTTCGTATAGTTCCAACGTTTTCGGAAAGTCAATCGCATTCATATTCAAAATACGTTGAAACTTGAAATGACCTTGAACTACGTAGTCCTAAAACGATCTCGTTCTATTTTTAGAACCACACAATAGGGCGTCAGTGTTAACTATTTGACCCGAAGGCAGTCTCAGACCAATGCGCCGAGCATGATTTGGACCCCGCGCTCCTATCCGGTCGCGAGGTTTACGTTTTAGCCGGCGGTGCATGACTGTGAGCCGTCACTCAGGAGCGCGGACTGACAGCAAAACTGGCGGTGATGGGCGGTGGCGGTCGGCGGCGGCGGCGGGTGACAGCGGGAGGCGGCGGGGGCGGGGGCGGGGGCGGGGGCGGTCGCGGCCCGTCGCTCCTGGCACATCCTCTGGCCAGCGCCGGACACAATTAGCCGGCTGATACGGACCACAGATAGCGAATAAAGAAGGGAGGCGGGTCGACCTCGACGCACCCCAACCGCCTCCACCATTGTGGCCGCTCCTCTGGAATTGACAACCAAGTCGCGTCGGAGGGGTGGTTCTTCAATAACATGTCATTGATCGTGTTCATTATTTAATGAACACAACAATCATTATGCACTATGAGCTACCAAATCGGGATACATGATATGTATATCTTGCCGAAACACTGCCGTTTTCAGCATGACAAGGAATCATACATTTTCGCATGTGCCGATCTGCACTCTCCATGTCTATACTGTTCACATTGACCACCACTTTCCCCCACACCCTCAGTATCATGTTTGGCAGGGATAAGGCTCTGTACCCGGGCTCTGTGTCAGGCTGAGAGAGCGGGCGGCCCCACGCCGCGGCACCTTGGCTGGCGACGCTCGGGGCTGCGCGCTTGGCGGTTCTCCCCGCGGAGCTGGCCCAGCTACCTGGCCCAGTGGCCGGCCGGCTGCCTTGGCCGCCCTCGGTCCGTCGCGCCGCTTTACAACTTCCGGACCGCGGCGCTGGCCAGAACTGTGGTCGGGACACGGGACCATCAGGGTCAGTGGGTTGGGACACGGGTCCATCAGAGTCAGTGGGTTGGGACAGGGGACCATCAGGGTCAGTGGGTTGGAACAGGGGTCCATCAGGGTCTGTGGGTCGGGATAAGGGTCATGGTCTGTGGGAGGGACAGGGGTCCATCAGGGTCTGTGGGAAGGTTATGGGTCCATCAGGGTCTGTGGCTGGGATAGAAGTCCATCAGGGTCTGTTGTTGGGACAAGGAAGGGTCCATCAGGGTCAGTGGGTCGGGACAAGTGTCTATCAGGGTCTGTGGGAGGGCTGGGGTCCATTAATTAAGGTCTGTGAGAGGGGCAGGAGTCCATCAGGGTCTGTGGGAGGGACAGATGGCCCCAAGGGTCTGTGGGTCGTGGCAGTGGTCCACCAAGGTTTTTAGGTCGGGGCAGGCAGTTATTCCACAAGGTCTTTGGGTCAGGTCAGTGATCCACCGTAGCCTGTTGTTTCGGAGAGTGGCCCAGAAAGGCATATGGGTCGGGAGAGTGGTGGTTCGCCAAGGTTTGTGGGTCAGGACAGTGGCCTACTAGGAGTCTCTGGGTCGCGATAGCGCTTCATTTAGTCCGTGGGCGTGAAAAGCGGTCCAGTGACATTTCTCGGTCGGTACTTCAATGGATTGAGGTCCATCAGATGTTTGTGAATATTTCGAGAAGATATTACTGAGTCAGAGTGAGCCAAATACGACTCTGGTACTGGTGGTTCTCTATTTCTTTTTTAAATACTTTTATCACGCTTATTTATAACAACCGAGCCTAATTTTGCAAATTAACCATCAAACTCGCAACCTCATTTTCATTGCATGCCATTCAGTAAAAAAAAAAAATGTGGTCGAGAACTTAGTTCATTAACAACAGACAACAACAACAACAACAAAAGACTTAATATCCCCTCCACCAAAATGTCAAACGACTCACAACTCATTCAAAATGCAAAACAACTTAACCTACGTCCTAGATGTTTCGGGCACAGAGCAGAAGTCACCTAACAACTCAACATCGAGGCCATGCCGAGTTGTTTATTTAACCCATTTATGCCCAGGAATATTGACCATCATGAAAATCGACGAAATCAAAATATGTTATGCTCCTACCAGGGCCTTGTATGGAATCGAAAATAATTTTTGCCTGCAGCAAAAGTTTCTCGAGAAAAACGTAAAAAACATGCGTTGCGAAATCGCAACGAAGGGCACACCGGGCGCCATCAGCGTTGCGAAAACGCAACGACGGGCACATCAGACGGACATAAAGTACACTGAACTGCCGTATATGCTAATATGTTTTGACAAAACATCAATCAACTGTTGACAACTATTGCTTGAAAATGCGGAACCCACATCCGTCATGCTCTATAACCCGTCTAAGAGCCTCAGTGAGGAAGCATAACTTCATGATTCGCGAACGGGGAGATGGCAACACGGTCATTATCAACCATTTACGTTGTCCATTGCTGTTCATTTAAAGTTGTGGTCGACACGTATCCAGGGTGATGCTTTCTTTTTGGAAGCTAGACAGATCCATTACCTCCACCTATCAGACCCTGCACAGTGCACACTGAATACAATTAAACGGAGGATTGGGAGTAAACCAGTGCCTCTCGTATGCGCGTATATCCGCAATCATTTTTAACCACCCTCCTAGGAGTAAAGTTAAATTCCATTGCAGGTTAGTCGTACCCACTCTCAGCAAAAAGAAAAAAGGACCGATCCGGCTCTAACAAATTACCCGCGTAAGGCGTAGCGCATCACAACAAATCGACTCCCAGTTTATCATGTTTACACCTAATCCAAAATTTTCATGGCCCCACTCTCAGCGACCTTCACGTGTAACCTCTTTCTCGAGACAATGCCAGGAGAGAATGGTGATTCGACGTCAATCCGTCCTTTCCATCTTCAGGATAGTTGAATCCTCCTCCACGCCTCATCCCCCTGTTCCGGGCTGGACCGGCAACGTATATCGCAATCGGGCAGCTCACATAGGAGCGCGCATGTAGCCGGGTGCAGTGAGTGCTTGGGAGGGGGGAAGGGGGTGGGTCATGGGTGGCGGCTGCCCACTGGCTGGGCTCAGTCTCCAGTCTACGATTGACCGTGTCCGGTCAGACAAATGTGTCCCCTAATTCCAATAATCCTGCTAGCTCTAAAAATGGTCTGATTAGATGGTCTGATTAGAGGCGTATACTCCACATCAAGCAGCTTATGAATCTATGCGAGTTATGAATCCTAAAAATTATTATTTTCCCATGGGTCCGCCCTCATTACCCCTGCCGAAGGGCTCAGCTACCCTCAGAGGGGGCCTATCCCACTATTTGCCGACCCTCAGTTATCTTTTCTAACGTAAATGCTGGTAGTCAGCAGATTCTATCCAGAGAATGGCGATGCCTATCTGTCGCCTGATACCAGAATACATCCCCGTTATTCATTATTTATGCACAATGTACATAGTAGATCCAATTTCCAAAGGACCTAATTATCTCTCAGCTCCATTAGCACGCCGACCGTTTCATGCATGGGTCCTTTTCCTACCATGCGATTTTCAGATGCATGGGAACACATTGCTTAGTGAACGAACAGCCCGAGGCCGAAAATCTGCGAGAGAAAAAGAAAGGAGTGTTTGTGGCTGTTTGAGCCAGCAAATATGAAATGTGTCGCAACATTTTACGTGCGAACGCACCTTGCACTAAACATACCTAATACCTATATACGTCCCTCATGGCATAGGCGGCGGAGCGGGGGAGGGGGCACCGGGGCAAAAAGTCAGCAGTGCTCCCCCCCCCCCTTAATTGAAGATGTTCCGCCGCTACAGCCTCATGGCTACAAAATGAGAGAGAGAGAGAAAGAAAGAGAGAGAAAGAGAGAGAGAGAGAGAGAGAGAGAGAGAGAGAGGGGGAGAGAGTTGGGGAACGAGGTGGAGAGGGAGGAAGATGGGGGAGAGAAAGAGAGAACCCACAGCGTATCACGAGTGAAGTCTACTGTTGATACTCATACTTCCGCTACCCTGCCAATGTGCCCATCGTTGCGTTTTCGCAACACCGCTGTCTTTCCGATATGCCCTTCGTTGCGTTCCCGCAACGCGACCGTAGTCATATTTGAAAATAGTCACAAACCCTTTTTGTAGCATTATTTCTTAACAAAATGCATATCTACGCTATTGTAGGGACTCTGCAGAATATGTTTACACAATTTTCATTACGATATTATTAAGCACTTACTTACTCACTTACTTATCTTGGTTTTCGTGACGTCATCACTCACAAAACCTTCGACTTCCCTCTGGGAGCTCTAGGCAGTAACTTACCGGCCGCACAGACTTGTAACTGCGTAGTATCATGCGCACAACCATGCTACACACGCTGAAACTTGTCTCATCGGTTAGTCTCTTTTACACACTTCTCAAGCTTCGATCACGTCGACGCTTGCTTGCGTTGCGAAAACGCAACGAAGGGCGTAAATGGGTTAATTTCTGGAGAGGCCGTTGGCAAGGGTCCGAACCGCTCTCTCAGACGACCTGGATATTAATCGGCCTGCGCAGCTAGTCGCCTGAAGTATGCACCCTGGCCGCACCCAGACTAAGGGCTAAGCAGAGTGATTCTCGTTGGTGTCGCTTTCAGTTGAATCAAGTGACACTAATTATAAGGAGTCCAATTCAACGCCCAGGCTGAACCAAATGTGGATTAGACGAGACCCAATGGAAAAGGAGAGTTGCATCATCGTCGAGCATAACCAACTAAAGACGAAAATCACAATATTTATCAGAACAGCTTTCTAACAATATGGTCAACGCTTACGCAAGTAACTCAATGCTGAGCTCAATAACTCAGCCAAGAATGGTTTACGATGCCGAGATGCCTGCGGGCAGAGCACAAACCTACTGCAACAGTTTTCGGCGTTCGCTTTTCTGTTCTTTACGAGGATGGAATACTAGGCCGGTGGCAGTCAAGACTATGCAAGCCATTGGTGAAAAATGTGAGTTGATTTGACCTTGTACCAATTATCTACATATAGGTAACTATGATGTTGCATTCAACCGTAGTCCTCTATACATACACCACATACGCATGCGGAGGCCTAAGGTTCAACGTTTTCAGCTCAGTGATTTTACGTCAAATGGCAGAGGTATTTATAACTCTGAGCGACATAGGTAACTCATGACGTGAAATTTATTACTTGCGTGAGATTTATTACTTATGAGTGTCAGTCCATCTGGAATGTTTATAAATGTTATTATGAGATAAAGTAAAAACAATAAATAATGTTACTATCCACAATTATAATACTAATGATAAAATCCCCACACTAAAATAATAATGATTCGAATCGAGGCCCCAGGACCACCCAGCAATGGCCAAAGTTTTGTTTATACCGTCAAGATTGGTCAGACCCGATCGGTGCCGGGAGACTCGACTGGAGACAAAAGAACCACTCGAACTGGGTGGAAACATGAACGGCTGAACCACTTGCTACCGGGAAACACGCAGCGGCACAAGGACAGACTTGACTTGAGAGTAGGGGAGAGCGGGGCCAGTTGAACCACTTTTTATATATTGACATGCACAGCGAGATCTAGTTGTCATATCGAAAAATGCACAATGCCATGAAAAAATATGCTCTTTTGGCTTTATTTTAAAATATGTAAAATTATGTTTCAAACATATTTTGCTGCCAAATGCATGCTTACAAAACAGCTCTACGCCCGTTTCAAATGACCCCGATGCGAGGGTCAATTGAACCAGCCCATGGGGTCAATTGCACCTATCCTTAACAATGGTATGTTTTCCTCTTTAAGGCCACTTTCTTAAGGAGATATTTTGTCCGGTTTACTTTTCCAAATGCTACATTCAATAGGTCGTTGGAAAGCTAAAAGTGCAACGTTCCTCATAATAGGTGACATAAAGTACATAGACTATGGTAAAATGGGCGGATGAGGAAAATGAGAAATATCTCAGGCTATAGTGTGCTTTCAAGCAAAAGGCTGGAGAAAAAGGGGTCAAAAATTGAGCTCTATTAAACTACTATTTCAGTTTAAAAGCTCATTCCAAAGGTGGACTATTTCCCCTAATGTTTACAGCCCCTGAACAATAACCATTGCAAAGGTCACCGGGGTCCATTGAAACGGCCTGTGGCCCTGTTTCAACTGACCCTCAGAGAAGCGTTTCAATTGACCCCATTCGCTCCCGCGCCATCTCGCACGCGCCGTAAAGCACATGTCAAACGAGCTGGAGGGACGGCATCATGCTGAATTAAGGGCCAAATAAGGTGTTATTCCGGAGCCAGGAGTTCTTCTTTCAGCAAACAAAGGTATATGAGATATCACAAAATATTCATAAAAACGATTTCTCCCAAACGCCCCTCAAAAACACAAAAACAAGTGTCAAATCAAAATTACCGTCCGTTTGCCGCCCAAACGCCGTTGACAAAGGAAGTGGTCGTGCGCGGATGCGCAGTGGTGTCGGCAACGCTATATGTTGCATACTGTTGAAAATAAAGCCCTGTTTCATCTGACCCCGTGTTTCAACTGGCCCCGCTCTCCCCTATCATAATGGACCAGAATCAGAGGACTTAAAATGGGCCAGAGAGGACCTAGAATGGATCAGATAGGTTCCGAAATAGCATAGTTAGGAGAAAACGGAGAGGAACCAAACCAGAGGACTAAAACACAGGATTCCAGAGAAACTGACACGAAGTGATGCGACCAGTCGAGCCCAGAGGAACCCAGAGCGCGATTCTGGGTCGGCGCCCAAAGCCACCTCTGCACTCCACGAGCCGACGGCCCGGCCTGGACGGCACGGGGCGCGCTTCCAACAGATGCCATGTCTCTGGCGCAGCACAGCGTGCCGACAGTCTGCGGACGGCGCGGCCAGGAGCGGAATGTGGGCTCCGGGCCCGACCTGCAGCGACATCTCAGAACAGCCGGCCATACTACAGCTTCCGGGATTCTCCACCGCGCATTCGCCGGCGCTGTCGGTGGTCGATCGCCTCGCGTCGGCCAAGACGACTCGGTACGATACACTTCAAATGTTCGTGCCGATGCGATAACTCGGCGGCACGGGAGCGCCGCGAGACGAGCCGGGGGGCGCTGGCAGACACTTGGCGAGCCGGCGCCGGAGGAGGCGGGCGGCGTCTGGCGCCGAGCCGCGCCGCATTGCGAACCGGCTCCGCATCGACCGCGCCATTATGCGACAAAGGCCGAGTGCAGTGCGGCGCGAACGGGGGTGGGGTGGGGCGGGGCCCGCCGGCCACCGGCCCGCGCTCGGGACGGCACCGCTGTCAAGGTCACGGTGGTCATACGGCGGAGGGATGGTTAGAAATACCGAGTGCAGTTGTTGAAATGAAACGATGTGAGACGGGAGCAGTGCTAAAATTAGCAGAGCTGTTGGGTTAGTGCTATGCAACTGTGTAACACTTCACATCATCTCAAGCAATAGCACAATTTCAGCACGGTTACCACTTACCTCAGTGACGAGATCAAGAATGTCTATGGAGCTGATTACCAGCATTGACAAAGTGACACATCAATATTTTCTTGGAACAGGCTAATCATTGATGATACATGAAAAGTAATTGTAATCCCATGTTATTAAAGTTCGAGGGACGTTACCTACAATTCATGGAACGATAATGAAGGCATTTGTTTTCTCCCGAAAGACATTTGTTCCAATGAAGAGCCTCAGTCACCGCGGAGCATCAGTCGATGACCGTACTCAGTCCTATGGTCATGGATTGAAATGGTCTTAATAGACTGAAAGATTACGCCAACAAATGCACGGTGTCGCGCAAGACCGTCCGCGCTCCTGTGCGCCCGTACTGAGTACGGCGGCACAGCATAACTTCAGGCGTTGACGACTAGTGACACCTGGCGACAGTCACCGGAACTTCTACCGAGCGACTCGCTGACTGCGCGGTGGCGCTGGATGACTTGGGCTTGAACTGTGCTAACCTGACATCGCTGGCGGGAATAGCTAGGAGCATAAGTTCGATGTGAGAACAACCGTTCCATGCTTCTATCCTCAGGATACGGAAATCCTTCTCCTCCACGCCGCAACCCCCTTCCGGGCTGGACAGGCAACTTTATCTCATGCGGGCTGCTCCCTTGGAGCGGCACCGCTGCTCCCGAGGGAGCGCACCCCGTAGCCGGGTGCAGTGAGTGCCTTGGGGCTGGGTGGCCTGTCCTCTGGACAGGCTCAGCCCCGGCGACTCACTAGGGTGCCTGCCCAGACCAATGTCTCCCCCTATATCCTATCATCCTCCCGGCTCTGAAATGGTCTCATTGGACCGAAAGGGCCTAACCCAACAAAACAAAAAACAAACAAGATGTGAGAAGACCATTGAACTACGATCGCTCCTTGGGCTACTTGGGATTATCTATGCGTTTTATCCACACGGTTGCAATGATGAAAGCCGCCTATATCACCGAAACATACCAAGGCGTGGTCCATTGGCCACCGTGTCGCATCAAATATTAGATGTTTTTACGACACAAATCAATTAGCATTTTGTCACAGGAGAAATCGATCAATGCCGAAGCAACAAGGTGCAGTGAACTCATAATACAAAACTGCGAAAGTTACTAGCATAGCATGGTAGGCGATGTGGCGTAGAGTCGTTGCTTTTGTTGATTAACCTCAACACACCATGAATAAAATGAATTAGCTTAGGATTCATTGAAATTTGAATGTTGCACCTCTAACGATAGCTTGTGCTCCTCCACCGACCCGCTCCTATTCATCCTCCCTGCACGCCAGGACCGTGCTGCGGCGTGGCCCATTGGCCGCCGTGACGCCTGCTCACCAGTCGACAGCGGTGACGGTCCGTCATTATTGACGGACCGGTGACAGACGCCGCCTCCGACACGGGCCGGGTGGTCACCGGGCCGTGACGGACTGAGATGGACCGACACGCCCCCTCCCCCGCCAGCCAACTCCTCCCCAGCCTGAACAGACACTTTCTGTACAATCTTGTGACACCACGAACACACGACGCGTCGCACAACCACACACATGGAGAGACTAAAGCGCTGCTTACATCGAGACATACAATCATCTCTAAATACTCAACAACACCAAACTTCGACACAGACTTTTGAGAACTAGTGCTTCTGAATCATGCGCAACTGCTTGAAATTGACATCAACTAGCAAGAATATACTATCCATTGATGGATGGATGACATGGATTACCTTGGATAGACACGTTACATAGAAACTGGAGACACTGAAGCAGGCAGGTCCAACGCTGAGTGTGGAATCTCCAGTGTGGACTCCAGTGTGGAGTCTGCATCAGTGGAATCTGCGACCGCTCATACAGTGCAGAGCCTGGTGAAATTGAGGCGTACTATGGTTTAAAAAATGTATCGGAAATGGATCAAAGCAGTGCAACGATCCCGTTCGGACACTTGGATCTCAGCAATTTTGTATCGAAACAACAGCCAGTTGGATGACAGTTGCGAAGTCGCCGAAGATCGGGACACAATTTCAAAATGAACATGGCGTTCGCAAAGCCTGTCACCCCGCATTATTCATGCTATACACTGTCAAGCGAGTCTTTTTAAACTGGCAAGAGAGAAGGCTTTCAAAGTCGGTGCTCCTGAGAAAACATCAATCGCTTAGGTCATACACGTGCCGCATTTCAAGAGTGAGAAGATCACAACCAAAGACTTGGACAGCTTGCGAGATACTTTCGTCCCAGGGCGTTAAAGAGAAGTTACATTCTCATCTCTATTTTTTTATGAATTAAGCTCGAATGTTTTAATGGACAGATTGACAAAGCCGGCGCTCACGCTGAGCAGAACTTGTTGTGTGACCTAATGAACGTGATTTCATTGGTATATAATAAGCTAATAAAATAGTATTTCTAAGAAAAATCAGAGGCTTTTAATTAGGGCGATGGAGAAGCTAGTTATGAAAAGCGCATTTCATTGGTACATTTACGACGTATCTAAATTTCAGGAAAGTTATAGCATATATGTGAGGAACTTGTTGAAAAACTACTATATTCAGAGTGGCTGTGCAGACTGTATGCCATTAAAGGGACCCTCCCACCTTAACATTAGTTTTGAGTTGAGATAGCCAAATTGGTGGCCATGGCCTGAAAATACCGGTTTGGGCATTCACAACATCGAAAAATGCTTTAATTCGGAGATATGGAATTTCAAACTTGCAGTTTTCGGATTCTAAGGGGCTAATGCATTGGTATGCCCCCTTAGAATTTGTGACGTCAGCGGAGATCTAACGATTTTTAAATCTTTTACTAAAACGTTTGGCAGCACGCGGTGGTATATGCTGCTTTGCGCGCAACAAATGCCGCACTTTCAAATGAAGTCGCTAGGAACAGCGGAGATCCCAAAAAGTAAACAAAAGTAAAAGTCTAATATCTTGAAAACCGGTGAATATTTTTCGATGAAATTTGGTAGATATTCATTTTTGCTCTTTCTGAACCGAGCGACATCACTTTCATGCCAATTCATTAACTTTTTTGAAGGTGGGAGGGTCCCTTTAATGATCCCACAGCGGACCTGAGGGTGATGTAACACCAATTGTGGGACGTGGCCATTGAGTAATGCATATTGAATGTTCGACAGTGATTTCGAAGTTAATAAATTAGCTACGTGTTAAAAAGTAGGCATATGAATGTGAGTCAGCAATATCTTCAACACTGCACACATGTCAAACTCAGCAAACTTAATATGTACAATGGTTGAGTGTATCACTCTCTTCTGTTGAGCGATGTGCTTCGGCTTCTACGACTGTACTTTCATGTCTTGCTGTCTAACACAATTGGTGCAAAAGCTCCAAAGCGAGGTTAAACAGACAACAGCATGGTGGTAGCCTGATTTTACATAAACTACTAGAAACATCTCACACCTTCTAATCTAGTGCAGCTAGCCAGCTAGTCACATAAAGCGAAACTCCGGTAGTCACATCAAAAAGCAGCCTAGTCCACTGTCAGCACTATCACATAATACTTACATCAGTAAAGGAGTAAGTAACAGTCTGAAAAAGATCGGACTTCGGTTAGAAGTGCTTCTAAAAAATCTCAACATACCATCAGACTAGACTTTGAGGTTAGTAAAAAGCTGGTCAGGTAAAAGACGGTGCACATTGCGTATAAACATCTTGTCAAAAGACAATTAATTTAAAAAGTTATAACATTTATCTATATGTGTTGTGTATATGGGCTTTGCGCTATGTACCTATGTGCTGAGCAATACACAATTACAATTAGCATGGTGTAGATGAGCTGTGCATTGCACCTTGGGCCACTTATGCAAAGTAACAGCTACCTATATGTAGTGGGTTAATCCAAATGTCCCAATTTCTTATCAGGCCGTTAGATTTACAAGGTCGAAAATTGATGTCAATAAATTAACTTAAAGATACGGAAAAGGAGGAAAGCACACCAGTGGATTTAATTGACTTCATTTTAGACGCGATCACACTTGCTGAAAATGTACCTGAACCAAATGACAGACGTGCAGCTATACGAACATATTTAGTTTGCACCAATATCTCAGATGTCCTGAGTTCCATTGTATCTTCAAAAGTTGTATCAGCCGCCTTCTGCTGCGAATCACAAGTGGGAGCGGCACCGGCAGTGAAATAAATTGTATCGAACAGGCCATAGCCGGCTGAACTGTGCATTTGCCACTCGGACCGTGAAGGCGGAACGGGCGCCATGGGAGCGGCGTCCCCGTGTCGTGAGTGAGCCATCCGTCAGCCGACAGTGGACGGTCTCTGTGTGGAGCGGAGGGACAGAGGGGGGGAAGCGGAGGGAAGAGAGACACCGGAGCGTGCCTTCTCTACCCACCGTCTCGGCAGAGGAGAAGGGCAGAGAGACAAAACTGGGGATCGGCCGGACCGATACGATGAAGACTGAATAACCAACAGCAAGGTTATCAAGGCGGGTAGAATGCCGATTGTATGACACTTTACTCGACCGTGGGCACACAAACAAACACAACTGAAAGAAAGTTCGGGCACAAACAGGATAGCGACACGGCGCCCAACCGTTCACCGGACCCACGCTCGGGGGCCGTCAACGCAGCCCAGGACGAGCGGACTGATAGTGTGTCACGGGGACAGACGGACTGTCAGGTAAACTCTCGGGTCGCGAAGGCACTGATCGGATCAAGTCGCTCCGCTCTACCATCTGGTGAGGGTGGTGTGCGTGCGTGAGGGGGGGGGGGGGATTGGGCGCTTCTGACAAAAGTCAGGACAAATTTATTATGCGAACAGACAATGAGCAACATTTAAAAAATATGGCCGCGCGGTGAGATATGCTTTGTGAAATGCGGCTGAATGACAATAAAATTGAGGATTGAGTTAAACGGTATTCAAAAAAACTTAATTGTGGATTTCTTACCTACCTAAGCAGCGAGAAATGCGTTTCAAACATAATGCCTGAGATTTGAGAAATTATGTAAACCTCTTTTCCCAAGCTAGATTTCGGGGACAAAATGCGGGGACAGAATGTTAGCATTCGTTTACGTCTCGTATTTCTCAGGACACCAAAAGAGCACCAATCTAGCTATACCATTCATGTCATTGTCATCACTATCACTGACGAAATGTGCATAATTCATGTCTAATGGCGCACCATCATCTAGGGTACTTAGGAGCTTTGAGCGGGGTATTGACTGGACCCAGTGCTGTGTTCGGCCGCGAGTAAACAGGGCCTGTAAAAGAATCACGCACCGCAAATGACTAGCTTATGGCCAGGCTCGCCTTCACCTACATAGAGCCGCAATCGAGCGAGCAGTCTATGGCTATTGGCCAGTCAAGGAGTAGTCCGTGACCAAAATAGTGGCGGGCTGTGACCAATCTAGGCGTTGGCCACATCCAATTCAGGTGCAATCACTACAATCCGTGACAGAGACTGAAAGCCGATGTTTTTGCTGTATTGACTTCGAACAAAAACGCTTAGAGTTTCACGATTTTCAATTTCTTTCTAGGCAGCATTGAGTTGTGAAACACATAATTTTACTTGGTCATTTACGACAGTGCTTAGCATCAGGTACCCAAATTTCACCGAAAATATTCAGTTCACTATGTTCCTTGTCGGACTCCTGCCCGTGCCGAGTGCAGGGATCAAGCCACCGCCGTGCAGTGCTGGCGCCGACCGTAGCCGAGAAGTTGGGACATTCATCATCGCCCGGTGCTGTCGGAGCGGGGTGGCGACGCGCGCTATTTTCGGCGCGTCATCCCCAATCTGACACTATAAATATGGCCAAGGCCGCGCGCGCCAGGACTGTGGCGCTCGGTCTATGTCGGACGAATGATAACTTATCATCACACCCCGGACCACGGGATAACGCGGTGAGAAGACGGGGATCATTACTTGAGCTGTAACTCGTTCTTCTCAGTCCAAAATGTGAGTCATTATAACTACATTATAAAACTTCTCTACGATTTTCGACATGCAATTAGGTAGGGTAAAAAAGTGTCTGTATGCAAAAACGCAATCTATATCATTATTGCAACTAACTTAAGCGCCATAAGAAAAAAAATCGAAAAGATTGTTGCGTGAAAATCTGGCTGAGATGCGCTATTATCTACCGACTGGCCGATTTGTTTTATGGGACGGACTCAGTTTTACTCTTCATGCCGCCTGCGGGATCCATTTGGCCTCTGATATCACGGGTCGTGCTGGACACTGTGATATAACTTCGTGGTTCACGTTGGTCGGTCGCTGCCGGTCACCAATGATGTAACTCTAATCGGAGGCATCAGATCTGAGATACTTCCATCCGCGCCGAAATTCAGACATCCTACGAGGCGGACCACTCGAGACCACACGTTCGTTGGCAGCATGTAGCAACATTGTTGCGAACATTTTTGATAGATAATGTAAGGGTAAACGTCATCGTAAACACTTATAAATACGCTACGGCACGAATTTTTTAGCTTGCATATTAATTAATCTAGATAAAACGTGTTTTCAACACATCAAAGGACACTTAACATGGTTCTGAGAGGTCGGAACAAAGCAGAGCGGTATAGGCCCGCCCTTCCTTTAAAAATGTGTTTGCGGTGAACGTGTGCAAAACCCTCAGCAGGGCAGCCCTGGCAAAAAAAAACCTTCACATGGGACAGAGCTGGGAGCATGTCACGACCGCATGGTGTGGAACGCTGAATGTCAGTGAAATAAATCAGAAACTTACGAAGCGATTCGTTCACAGCTCATTAAATATCGGCAGGTATTCACGCAACTGAGAATCTTTCTTCAACGATTGGTCTTCAACTAAAATGTTTAATGTTCAAAAAGCTTTGTAGTTGGTCAAGGTCAAGAACCTTTCTGCTGGGTAGGTATAACCAAAAACATGTTCTGGTATCGCCTATATAGCAATCTGCTATTGCTGACGCCTAGCCAGGCGATTCCAGACGAGACAACTACCGGGGAGACGGCTACCGGCCGATCCCGGAAACTCTCTTACTGACCCGTGGCCCTTCTGCCAGCGTTCTGTCCGACCTGGTCAATACGAACATCGTTACTGGAGAAGAGTGGGATGACCACAGGCGAGAATGACGTTGACCACGGCGCCGTGCCTCTGTATGTCCTGTAGCATAAATAAAATGTAGGATGTCCGGTTGCCCCACATGCTAATGACGAGGGAGTTTAGCCAGATCAATGCGTTAATTGCAGAACATGAAATGTGTGCAACAAAAGAGCTTTCAAGAGCAGATAATTGCAAAGTAAACATAGTGCGAAACGATGCAATGTTGATAGCTAGGTACACCTTTGACGGTCGAGAAAAGGTTTGCAGTTTAAATGATAGGTTCTAAAAATATGATTTTTTCGTAGAATTCGTTACTTTTATTCAGCTACAAAAGTAGAACAGTTACAGTTACAGGTGACAGTCTCAGGAAAAGTAATAGCCATTGACAAACTGATTCAGACTTCAGACACCGAAGATTACAGATTACAGATATATTCAGACAAGGTCCTCTCAATAGTGAGGCTTTTCACATGTCCACGTCATGATAGTGTGATACAAAACGAGGAACAGTGTGCAGCACGCATAATTCCCACACACGCACCCATACATGCTATTGCTCATGTCTGTTGCTTAGACAGCAGCACCTTTCGGATGTTCGCCCGGTACGACAATGTCCCTGGTTCTACTCCAAGTTCGTTCATACGAGTCACACCTCGGTAGCACAATCTACGTCTTCCAGACTCCGTTCGAATGAAGGGGAGGGTGAGGTAGCTGGCCTGCCTAGTGTTGTGCCGGTGCCGCTGGCTAGCCCGCTGCCCCAGCGTACCTTTGAGGTACTCCGGCTGCTCCGACACAAAGATACGCTCGACAGCACTCACTGTGTGGTATGTTACCAAATCCTTGGCGGTCAACCACTTCAGCTGCTTGATGACAGCCGCCACGCTATCACGTCGTCGCCGACCGGACACAACGCGTGCACAAAAGTTTATAACTTTTTGCAGCCGTCCTAACTGCACCTCACCACACGAGCCGTACACCGACAGACAGTACCGCAGCACAGATACAACCAGGGCTTCAACTATCGGCTTCAGTGCTGACCGCGGTATAACGTGACGAGCGTGCAGTAGCGCTGTCAGCATCCCGGAAGTCGGTGTCTGTGACAGACTTGTCCCATATGCTCCCTCAGCAGACCGTCCCAGTGACGCCGTCAGTGGCCTGTCCAGTCCCACGCCGTGTCCGGATCAATTCCAGCCCCCGCGGCGCGTGTGCTGTCGCTATCAGGGTCATCTGAGAGCGCCGCCCCATCCCGGGTGCCCGTATTTTCCACCGCCGCGCCGCCTCCACGCTCGCTCTGTCCGAATGATACGCGGTGCCCGCCTCGGTCCTAATAAATCCCGCCGGACGCCTGCTCCGAGTTTATTTCCATAGTCAGAAGTGCTCGCGGTGGCTGCTCGCGGTGGTTTTGATGCGTAAAGAACAGGACTGAGCTAGGCTTCGTGCCAGGTTTTTTACTCCTTCTGTCATCTGAATCTTTCGTCTCTCTCTCTCTCTCTCTCTCTCTCTCTCTCTCTCTCTCTCTCTCTCTCTCTCTCTCTCTCTCTCTCTCTCTCTCTCTCTCTCTCTCTCTCTCTCTCTCTCTCTCTCTCTCTCTCTCTCTCTCTCTCTGTCTCTCTCTCTCTCTCTCTCTCTCTCTCTCTCTCTGTCTCTCTCTTTCCCTCTCTCTCTCTCTGTCTCTCTCTCTGTCTCTCTCTCTCTCTCTCTCTCTCGTCCCTCTCCCTCCCATCTCTCTCTACCTATCTATCTTTCTGTCTTTCCCTCCATGTCTTATGCCTTCCTTAATCATTACTTCCCGCTCACTTACAGTCGTCTCATTTATATTGCTCCCATCATTTCCTTCTCGCTGCCTCCTTTGTTTGCCCGTAAGCCCTTGCTTAGCAGAGCTGGCATGCTGTGCTGGATAAAGCCTTCCTTTTATTAGCTTCCCGGCCACAGCTCAGCGTCTCACCGAGCACCATTTGTACAAAAATAGCACAGTGACAGTAGCGCAGACCGGGCTACGGTAACAGGGCATACAAATGTCAGATTTTACAGAGGAAACCGAAAATAAGAATTGGATAAGCAAGTGTTGATTTATGGATAACATGCTCAATGCTCATTGCTCATGTTATCTATGGATGCTTGTAAACCGCAATTAGAAACTTTTCCATTATCTCATCTGTATTTACCACCAGCAACTGCTGACATGAAAAGGAAATATGCCAGACTAGAGTGAAACTTCGGTGCTCTCTCAGAGGCGAAGTCATCAGTCAATTCTGACACCGTATATGCGCACTGCGCTATGGTGACAGATAGCTCCTCCTTCGGCGTCACACTTTATTGGGTGATGTTTGATAAATGAGGGAGGCAAAAGAGAAGCAATTGCACTACCGCCGTATTCAGTTCCACAGGCGCTACAATGACACACCTAGAAATGTCGCACTTGAGTAGTGCGGTGTAAGTACGTGGTTATTGTGGCGAAAGGGTGCCTTTTCATGAGATACCTTTCGCTAGATACTCACACTGAATCGCAAAATGCAAGGATTAATCTCTGCGAGTCGGAAGACAAATAGTGGAACTGCAGTACTGGTCGCCCGCCTAGTCGCACTGCACTAGTATTTGTGGCGTCTTGAAGCGCCAATGTCTCATTAAATCTGTTTAACCAACGAATTATTTCATAATCACCAGCAACTTTTAGGAACATCTGACCAGCACTTCTGCGAAGATTTACGATTGTGTTGTCACATTTAGCTTTTCTTCATTTAAGCGAAAGTGCTCTCAGCCGACAGACGTCAGCTTGCAGAAAGGGCCGCAGGCGGTTCTGACGGCGCTAGCCTGATGTCTGAACCCGGGAGGGACTCCCGTTTCCATGTTGGAAGAAGCGTTCGATAATGTTCGTAGCCAAAGTGATGGACCTCCATACCAATAATTGGCATCCCTCTCAATTTAATGGCGCTCAAGCATGCCTGACATTCGTCAGCTTTCAAAGATATTCCTTAAATTGGCATAACAGTTATCACGCCTCATAAAAATATGGCCCAACAGCATGCAACTGTAAGCAAGCTTCACGAAAGAGTGACGGAATAGCGTGCAGGACTCCCTGAAGTAGGCGAGCGGCGAGCTCGATCTCTTAACAAGTTCTTAAGGCACTTGGGTATTTTACTTCTAATAGTGCGCCTTCCAGAAAGTGACACACGACACAATAAAATGTGTTAGCCTTGATCTAGGACGTTGCATATAAATGGACTCATTTCGTTGAAGGTCAGTGCGACAAATTCAATCTTCGATGGCTGGTAGAACTAAGTTGAAAGTGAACAGAATAGTTATCTCTATGACGGGCTTCGATGATGGTTCGAAACTTTTTCTCAGCCTCGAAGTCGACGCAACATTTGGTGTTCTTACCCTCGATAAATTCTAAGATCGGCCTATTCCCAACGTTTTTTTTTTTCCTGTGCATCCGTAGGTATCTGTGCGGCTCACAACATGCATATCTGTGTGGCGCCCACCAGTCACAATGCCTATGCTGCGGTCAACGTCCATGCGTGCCCAACGGTCCATAAAATTTTTGCGGCCCCAACCGGCCGCAATATCTGTACAGCACCCACCGGCCGTGATATCTGTGCGGCTCCCATCGTCTGTATCTGTGCGGCTCCCACACCGGCCGTAATAATATCTGTGCGGCGCCCACCAGCAGTAATATCTGTGCGGCGCCGACCACAGGGCCATCCGCCGTTCTCGGCACCCCGGTGCCGTCTCAATGGCCGGCGGCGGCACGGCACGTCGCCCGTCATCGATCAGACACGAGTGGCCCGTCTCCGTCGGCACAGCCGGCAGCCACGCCGAAACTGATGGAGACGCAGCCGCCGTCAGACGCGGAGACGGAGACGGAGACGGAGACGGAGACGGAGACGGAGACGGGGACGGGGCGCCGCCCGACGCCCGCTGGTAGATGAGATGTAGCGGCGAGGCAATGTGCGTGCTCCTCGATGGTGTAATGTGACAAGATGAATTGATTGCTGTTGTGGTGGGCGATCCAGTAATTTGGTTATACACATAGTCGATGCTAACAAGTTGATACTCGTTTATTATCTTTATTTGTTTATGCCTTCCTGCTATTTTTTACGCATGAAGAGCCACACTCCACATAGACCATTGTAGATTCTGTATGAGAATAATGAATAAATATACAAATAATGTTCGTTTAAAGTGTTGTTCAGAACAGTCAATCATTGATATATTCGACACTCATTCGATTTGATGACTAATATAGCAATTCAAAAAATGATCATCAATCAACACGAAACATTTACAAGCATTTTGCAAGAGCCAGCACGACATCAAAATTAAGACAATGAGTGCCCGTGAAAACAGTTTTGACTCCAGTTGTCGCCGTTCCTGATACAGCATGGAGCTGCTCTATTCTGCAGTCTGCACCACACACTGTTGTTAGTGGGTGGCCTCTGCGGTGCAGCACCATCCTTACAAGCGGCAGCGATCTCCGAATATTGTCGGGGCAGACGGGGCCGGGCTCCGGCGGCTATTGGCATGCACCGACACACGGCTATGGCCGGCCGCCCCGGTCTGCCGATGGGTCGACCCAGCCGGACAGACGGGGGGGGGGGAGGGTAGGGATGAGGCTCCCGACGGCCGCTGAATGCCTCACCATCCATGAAGGTGGCGACGCCTTCCAGCGAATCTATTTTTTTTTCTCTCAACATTTTAATTAAGTATTTTTTCAGCTTTTCCACTCATTGATACGACCATTTTTGACGAGTCACATGCCGATTTACCTAACAAATATGTAACTCTTCCTTGCATCAGACGAGTGCTCAGGCGCCTCTGTAGAGGCGAAAACAGCCAAATCCCAGGCTCTATGCCCTAGTGGTGGAGCCTTTGACCGTCCGTGACCTCCGGTCGGTGGAGCCCGGTCTCATTACCGCGCTATGGTCAGGCGTGACAAATACCGGCCATATCTCAACGGAATGGCTCTATCACCAGGTGTCAACGCTGCCTTTCTCACCAGCGGCACTCGTAAATAAATTAGGGCGATTCTGAGGGACGTTATAGGGCTAGACCGCTCTGCCACGGAATTCGCGAGACGGCATAGGACGCCGATATATGTGACAACTTACACAACTAAACTGACCTTGCAGATCATCTCATTTGAGACTTTCAAGTTCACGTCAAATCTGCATGCTTCCATCGGCTTTAAAAGGGTCGTATACGGACCGTCCGGGAGTGCCCAATCGGCAATGTTTTTCGACACAAATTTAGCTGCGTGCTGCTCGGTATCTATTGCGTAATGATAATTTTAAAATATAGGTCAGCTTGGTCAGTATGTTCTGTGGGGATGCCTCAACTTGGTTCTACAGTTTAGATAGCCATGGGTGCAGTGGGGGTGGGCCGAGAAGTTCAGCTGCTCGCCGGCCCTGACACCTCCACTCAGAAGTCCGTCTGGTGACGTGGCCCGGGATGGAGCGCACATGCCGCACATTGTCCAGAGGTTGGGTGTCACGATGGCCGCATACCACACCTATGAACTCGAGATGACCGCGCCGACAGACTTCGACCGAGAAGGTGGCGAAATGTCAACTGGGGCATGGGAGGAACTCTGAGCCCGAGACAGTGCTCTCGCCGACAGCCAGTACCTGCGCAGTGGGAAGAGGAGAGGAACACTACCGAACCGTCTCCGCTCGTCATAAAGCTCCAGCATCACCTTGCCGGCATTATTTTTGCAGTTGGTTATTTATTTCGGTAGCAGCTGCTCACGTCTGCAGCATTTCGGCCGGGCGTCAGGAGTCATTTCGCCAGCTACCACGTCGCTTCGGTCGTAAACGGCGGCCGTCGGTCCTTCGGCGACCGCGGCGCAGATGGAGCTGCAGCTTTTCACGGTCGCTAGTCATGCCCTGGGATTACCGGCCAGCTTTAGGGCGCTGCGGACGGAGGGGCAGCGGGCCCGCCCGCTCGGTGGCCCTGCGCTCCGTGCCTGTCAGCTGCGAGCGTGACGGAGAGGCAGAGGTGACGGGACAGTGGCAATGAGCGGTGACAGCGGCGGCAGTGACCGTGACTGGGGAATGGAGCGTGGAGCGTGAGATTGGCCCACACAAAAACTGGCCATCTCTTTCAGCAGATAATCTGCAGCAGCCAGCCAACACGGGTCGATATTTGAAGTTATCTTCTTATGCCATAAGGCAAGCGACGATGAAATACGCTGATGGATTGATGAAAAGAAGAGACTACCTATAACGATGAACGTTGCATTTGATGAAGTTAAATAATATCGAAACGTAGGAAATGCTCAATGATCAGCTCAGTTCGGAGAATGCGAACAAGTTAAATCGAAAGTGGAACGTACAAAGGAAACTTCGCAGCAGCAGCGTATTCACTAGCATACATACGAGTATAGCCCTTCCAGGGCCGCGCGTCAGAGCCCGACGTGCCTCAGCGGACGGGGATGATTGCTGGTGGTACAGGGGGAGGCCGTCCAGCTGGCCAGTCCGAGCCTCGCGGACCATCAGGCGGCTCCGAGTGTCTCACGCCTATTTCACTTGGCACCATCGGCCGCCGAGCGCCGCGAGAAGTCAACGTGAACACTCGGTAAATAGTCGCTCGGCGGTGGCGCGGCCGCCGCTGGCAGGCGCCTGTGTCACGCGGCCGCCCTGTCAGCCCGCCGGGCCCCGCGGCGGTCTGCCACCAGCCGCCAGTCTCCTCTGAGGTCCTCTGCACTGACCTCAGCTGACCTCAGCTGACCAGACAACAGCGGCCACAGCGAGAGCATGGCAATCGATCGGAAACTGATGCAGCGGAAACTCTGCCTCTGAAGTTCGCAGAAACAATACACAGAGGACGGACATTTGTTTGTCTTCGGGTCGCAAAACCTTCAATGTTTGGTGGTTATTGGAGAGGAGTGCCGCATGTGAATGTGTTTCTTTAGCGTGAGTGAGGTTTGCTTAGTGAATGACACGGCGTAGCAATGTCGATGAGGGTATGGATAAATAATATGTCAAGCACGTAGATGAATTTCAATCGTATTATTATTTAGAGGAAACGCCTTCTCGTCCAAAAAATTGAAAACATTGAGTCATGTGTGTGCCGTTTTCTCCATCTAAAGAGCGCCTGCCTCTGTTGTTCACCCTTGGGCCCGCCTGGACTGCCTCTGGTGGGCAGAGGGGTAGGCAGCGGTCGACCCATGGCGGCATGGTGCACCTGCGGCCCCGCGCTCGCTGACTCTCTCGGTAGCCGAGCCACCGTATGGCAGGAGCAGTGGAGACCACCAAGCCACCAAGCGAACGGTACTGAGGAGTGCGACCAGAAGTGTGCGATCCAACGAGGGAATGTGCACAAATGTTCATTGTTAGGTACGTCTAATAAGCACATAGAAATGCCAAAAAATTTTAAAATCCATGTACAATTAAATGCTTGATTTATTCATGACATGGATATAAGGTGGTGACTGTCAAAGTCATATTATTTGTCTGACATTTTTTTTTTGCCTGATAAGTTCATGCTGAAACCCTCAGTAACTCTGAAGAAAAGGCCCAACGCCGCTGGCCATAAGCGCGCGGAGGCGTGTTACCGGAAGTAGAGCCGGAAGGAGCCCATTTCCGGTCAGCTGGCCCGTAGCGTGTCGCCGTAGGCTGATCAGTGATCACTTCCGGTCACAGGGGGCATTGCTGGGTTCGCTGTGACGCGTTCGAACAATACCCCGTCCCGACGCCGTGCAGTTTGTTCTCACGACCTGCTTTTACCATGAACTCCCACCGGTGTTGCATTGGAGGCATCTCACTAAAATTATAAGCCTTGATTAATTTATAGAAAAGGCTGCGTACAAATGTAGCTCTTATATTTTTTTTTTCAAGAGGCGATAGGTGCATTTTTATCCAGAAAAGCGGCAATGCTTTAAACGTGTATGGCATGCAAAACTACGATTATTTACGCCATGTCTATTGTCAAGAGCCAGTTATTAGCATGCAAAAACAATTTTCGAGTTAATTTAAAATACCAAGTCGATCTTAAAAGGCAAAAAACAAAAACAAAGACACGAATTTTACATTGTTTCCACGTTGTTCAAGATAGACAAAAAGCAACCTTATTCTTCAGTGTCTGAAATTCACCACGCAGATAGTTTAGTTGGACAGAGTCTCTGTTGGGCGCGCAGTGGAGGACCTTGGCACGCTGCGACTGGTGACCTTGACCTGAGCAGAATGAACCAGGACAGTCCAGCCAGCACGGGCCAGGGCACTGTCGGGACGACATCCCAGGGCGCCATCCAAAACATACTTTCCTCCATTTCAAGTTATCACCGCCGCCACCGCCCTAAGCCCCCCCCCCCCCCCCCTCCCTCCTGTCTGCTGCAGACATGGCAGCGCTACAAAGGACACTTTCCAACTCATTAACGTCACCAGACGGTATAATGTCGCATACTTGTAAATAGAGTAGCCTGAAATTCCCGGAGCTGCCCAGAGGCCAGCGCCGGACACCGTGTCTCATCGCGTTGCCAGATTGTGCCTCACATCCCTGGTGAGACATATCTGGCACGCTGCGCCAGACGGCGACAAATCTGGCGCGGTGGACAATCTCTGTCGTGACCCCGAGCCGTACCCTTTCCAAGAAAATGAATATTAAGCTGAAAGTGACTCTTTCCAGAAATGGGAAACGTGCTGCCAAACGCATCACCAAGCGCTATGAACGTTTCCATAACAGCGCATTTCGTGGGTCTCGGTCATTACGTGCGCGAGGCATGCGGAAGCCCTATGGAAGTAGACATGACCCACTGGGCCGCTGGGCAGCAGTTTTATAACTGTAGCAGTTTTATAATGCCCAACTCTGTGTCTGTCTCTGCTATTTGGCAGTGCCTTGAACCGTAGCGGGCGTTCCGGAGTAGATGAGTTCGTTCCGGAGGGCAGTGATAATGGCTGCCGGTCGGACGTCCTGATGACGTGGAAATGACGCTGCAGAGTGGAGAAACACACTCTGAGGATGGCTTTTCAGCTAGTTACCAGCTAGCAGGAGATGTAACTATGCATATATTATTAGAGGTTACAGTACCTACACTAAATAAAAAATTTTGCACTGCTAGAAGTGAAGCACCATGAGCGCCTTGACTTTGACCGTTGAGTTATAACATTTTCACATAAATGTTAAATAGGTAAAATATAAAAAAACGACATTTCCCATTCTCGAATTCCTACAAAAGTAATCATTTACCTTATTACCATTATTTATTAGTAAGTATATTAAATCATTAGTGATAACACGCTGAATTTTCCAACCGTATGTCCACTTGAGCAGACCAATCAGTGGTCATTCATTTGCCGTTGGGTATTGGGTGCCGTGCTCTGCAGTATCTACAGACACATTCCTCCTCGGTGGACACTAGCTCAGGCTGCCCGCCCTGTCGCTGTTCCCCAGTCGTGATGACGCATTCAGCCGACTGCTGAGACGTGCCGGTGATGGACGAGGCCGACACCGCCTGTACAGTCCAGCGCAGAGAGGCCGGAGAAGATTGGATAACCGAGGACAGAGGACAGCCGGCTGTCCGGGTCCCCATGGCAACGGGCCACTGTTTAGGTTTCTATTTCGAAACTACATGACATGCCGGAAAAATATTCATTCCAGTATTCTTTTCATATTTTGATGTGCATTTTGGATTTTGAAAGATAGGAGAGTCTAAAACAGACGAAACATTTATACTATAAATTGTATCAGTAGTCAGTGGCATTGACTGTGGGTTATCAAATTTAAAACAAGCGACAATGGAAACTACTGTTGTAGGCTATCTGCTCTCAAACTTTCAAAGACACGTCGACCTTTCCAATCCCATGATGGCAGAATAAGTTGTTACGGAGCGAGCGAAGCGAGCGGAGTCTTACGTAGAATAACGGAAATTTCTGAGTATGAGCGGCCGGCCGGCCGGCCGGCCGGCCGTGCGGACGCTTTTGCGAGGCTTATATCTCAGCAACCACTTGACCGATTTACACGCGGTAATTTTTATAGGGTAGCTTCATTCCTTCTACCAAGTATTGGACTATTCCCGATGCATGTGAGTGACCCCTTATGCACGTGCCACGTGCAAAACGAAGAGGTGTCAGTTTTGCAATTGTTGCAATATCTCGGTAACTACTTGGCCGATTGCGCTGAAAGTTGGCATGTAGGTAGGCACCCACTAGGCACTGCATATCCATGTGCCAGAGTTGGGGTGCTGCTGCACGTGCGCACGTGCAGGGGTCGTTTCCAGATCTCGAGAACGGCTGGACCGATTGCGCTCAAATTTGGTACACAGTTAGGGACCGGTTAGTAGGGTGCCGTGCAAAAGCCAGTCGGGACCCATTTTGCACGTGCGCACGTGCAGGGTGCCGCTTCCAGATCTCGAGAACGGCTGGGCCGATTGTGCTCAAATTTGGCAAATCGCTAGAGACCGGTTAGTAGGGTGCCGTACACAAGTCAGTTGGAGGTACCCCCTCGCAATGTCGCACGTGCAAGGCCCACCCTCTCGCTCGCTCCGTTAGTCGCCCCATAAGGCGTTATACTGGTTTGTTATACTACCATTCGGTGATAAAAATAGCAGTCAGCAAGCAGTCAGCAGTCCCCCAGTCAGCAAGCATGTCCCCAACTTTCCGTATTTCCTAGTTCCACGCGTTAAAGGTGGAGCTGATTTCCCAGCAGGTTTCACTGTCCATCCCTTCAATTGGTGTCAATGCCTTGTGCTGTTTCAATCTCCGAGACATCCCCCAGCCGTGCCCAATGCCCATGCTCCCTGTCGCGGCCCCACTTATACCGTGCCATCTCCCAGTAGTGTCCTATTCCATGCCCCTCGCCGTATCTCCGTCGCCGTGTCCAAGTTCCCTGCCATGCCCTTTGTCCATGTCCCCGCCGTGTCCATGCCCCCTTTCTTACATCTCCACGCCGTGTCCATGCTCCCCGCATCCGTCCACCGCCGCCGTTACGCCGTCGTTCCGCTCGGCCATTGATTCCGCGCGGAGGCCGCCCTGCAGGACGGGCCGTTATCTCTCGGCCGCCGCCCGGGCAGAGGCTATTAGCGCAGCCCGGAGCCCAGCAGAGCCTAATGGTCACTGTACCAGCTGCGTCCACTGCTCAACTCGCTCGGCAGACACTCTGTCCCATGTTTCTCCCATTCTCTTTCCGTCCGAGTTGGACAGCGGACCTCGAGTTGCAGCGCTGGCTGCTGCTCGGTGGTGTTAGGAAAAAGGGCTATGGAGTAGGACGGAGAAGATCGCCGCCTGTTCAGAGGAAGCATAGAGGGAACTGACAAACAAATGAAAATAACATGTGCGGTCAGCAGTGGCATTCATTGGAAGCATGTAATTGTTACGGATCAGGCACAAAAATGTTATTCGATCGGAAGTGATTTTACAAACGATTATTTATAGGCATATCGAACAGCAAGATGCCTATATCTAACACATAAGCCGTAAGAACGTTCGCAGTGTCCCCATCAATGAATCAATAGAGCTGTGCTGAATGTTCGGAGACCGGTCCTCTTGTGCTATATGTGCATGGGACATGGATGTTCAGTCGAGGCACATTGTTGGCATGACACATCGAATTTGGCACTCATAGCACCGTCAGAGACGCATTGTTTTACGTCAGTTTGACACCCTCAGCCAATGGAGACGGTGCCAAGAGGCCTCGATAAAGTTTTGGATGGCCAGTCAGGTATGCGTGTATGTGTAATTGCATTCATTTGCATGCTAGCGCTCAGCTTCGCACATCATTCGCAAGACGAAGTCTCGCTAGATTCGGTAAATTTATCATATAAAAGCTGTCCAGTAGAGCACTTCATGGGCCGGATAAATCCGTTATCCACGGATAAATCCGCGGACCGGATAGGATTGGATTCTAAATTTGTTAAAAAAGAACGGATATGGGCGGGCCGGATTTGGGAATTGAAGGTTGAACCCGGATCAAAACGGATCAAAATTTTAACATTCAACATTGAAGTTAAAAATTAACCTAATGTGTTAAGCGGCAGCAGAGGTTTGATTAAAGTAATAGGCATCATTTTATTACACTCACTTATCACAAGACTTGTCTTCAAGTGGATAATGTATGCAATGTATGCATGGTTTTTGGAACCATGATGGTCTATGAGATGTATGGCTGTCTGGTCCCTTAGATTGAATTTGTTAGTCCAGTTTTGGGTGAAACCAGTTATTGGTGAAACGGATTATTACGGATATTTTTTGGAAGTTTGGCTGCAATACGGGCCATGGGTGGGCCGGATTCTGATATTCAAAGAAAGGCGGATAATGGGCGGATCTGGATATGACTTGCCGGATATGGGCCGGGCCGGATCCTAAAAAGCCTATCCGTGAAGTGCTCTACTGTCCAGCTCAATATTACCCACCATGTTGCAGTATAGTCTATGAGAGCGGTGAGTAGCTTTTGAAAATGTCAAAAGCTGCGAGCCTGGCATTGAAGCGACCAACTAACTATGTCCATCAAAGTTTCGTGTCGCTACTAACATTATTTTTAGTAGCACTAGCACGCGAAGAAAGAGTCGTAAGCAGCGTGAACAGAGCTCTTAAAAAGAATTCAATTATGTCGCCGGTGGTGAGTGAAACGACGCAGCGCGGCAAAAACAGCGCGTCTGAGACTAATGTGACGCTCGGATTGGGCCGACGCGCCGCCACTGTCGCCGCTGTCGGCAGTGCTGCCGGACTCGGCTGCAAAATGGAGCTGTTTTCCACCGAACTGAAAATGTCCCAATATTGAGAAGACGCCCGGTTCTGTCGGTTCGATGACGTTTCTCATCATATACGACAGCGACTAGCGACAAGATCATCGACGTTATGGGACGTAGCTGCGAACTGCAGCGATAATGCTACTGTACTGAAAATGGTTCCGCCATAGTGCAAAGATAATATAATTAATAAGCCAGAATGTCGCTGCACTCGAGACGCTAAGAATCATGTCGAACTTCTGAAAATGGTGTCCAGCCTCTCAAAAATCATATCGCTCTCCAAAGTCGCATTATTGCGAATACTATTATCGTTTATAAGACGTCAATTTTACGACAACTAGGTTCAGGAATTTGAAAGATATAGGTATTGACAGGGTTAGAGAGCCGTCACAGGTAGTTCAGACGGCCATGGCGCCATCACATTTGGAAGTACAGACTTTCAGTTGATTCCTATGTCGGCGTTATACAAAGAACATGTTTTGACCGTGTTTTGTTTGCAATGAAAGTGAGCCATTAGCGAAATAAATAGTTTTCAAACGTCAATTACTTTTCTGGGAAACTATACCCAAGTGTTTTAAACATTATTTATTTAGCTCTATTTGTGAACCAAATGCGAGCAGGTTTTCTCCCATAGCTTATATGGATTTTCCAGTGAAATTTGTTTCCATCAACTCAAGGAAATACGGCAGCTGTTTCGAGAAAATAAACCATCCACTTTGTCTTCCCCCAAGGCGATAGCAATCATGGCGTTGGTCTGTCTGACGTCAGTGTCGCAAATAGCCCAAAAAGCAAACAAAGCATATCGTGTCCCTCAGAAATAGGGCAGCGAAACTCGCCAGTTAAATCCGGTGGTTTGGTTTGGCCCTAGCGCACGCCAACAAAAAGCGTGAGAGCCAAGTGTCAGACGAGTGTTGGCTCTTCTTACCTGGCCTGTCGGCCGCGCTGCAGCACAGAGCATCGACAGAGGAGAGCGCTTTTACTGCGGAGCCGACTTCTCCAGTATGCATCCATCCAGACCTCAAACGTTTCACCGATATTTTTAGCAAAGTGTTTAGTTGTTCTTTTCAAACGACGGTAGACGAGTTACATAGGTACAGATATAAGGTAAGTAGACGATCATAGGTTTTTCAGTATTTTCATTGCATAAACTGTGATACTTAACTTCTATGAACCACCCAAAGCTTCAGGCAAAAAGTTAGCGCCTCTCTTTCCGTTAGCTACTACTTCAGAGGATCGGTATGATGTGATAACATCTGATCCCACACTGACAGACCGTCACCTAGGCACGCTCCTTGGCCGCCGAAAATCGCCCTCCCGGGCTGAAGAAAATCGGAACGATCGGGGCGATTCGCTGAAATTTTTCCATTCCATGCTACTGAGAATCGCGCCTTCAATCATCATACTGAGAATAGTGGCGAGCGACGAGATTGAGAATAGAGCATCCCATGCTACTGAGAATAGTCAGACACACCTATGAATTGTCCCTTCTACCTTGTTTAGAACCGGGATGATTGGGACGATGAACAGCTAATAATCGTGTTCATGCCAGGCTCCTAAGAAGCTTTCGACACAAATCACTGAGAATCACTTTTCCCAATTTGGAAACCTTTGTCACACGAGCTGCTGAGAATAGTTTTTCCTGTGCTGCCGAGAATCCTCCGTTCCAGGTTGCCGAGAAACATTCGGCTGCCAGCAGGGCTGCCAGTGCCAGCCAGACCCGACGCACGGGCAGCGGAGAAGTGATGTTGGTCGTCGCACGGGGCGACATCCAGTGCTATTGTTAATTAATTATCATTAGCGTCTGCCGCGCTGCTGCGGCCCTGCTGTCGTCGCCGTGTCGCCGCGGCCCCGAAATTGTCCTCTGTTGCCAGAGGGAGAGCAGAGAGCATGCCAAGCAGGTGAAACAGCCCGAGTGATGTGTGATGTATGTCGGCAATGCGTCACGCGCCGTAGTTAGTAAACGTTTCGTGCCTCGTTACCTTGCAACAGTAGGGGATATGTTACAAAATGCCCAGATTCGCGTTCTTACGTGACTTCGATTACATTTCTTCTTTGTGGTTTGATGCATCCACAACCTTCATGGTTCAATATCATTTACTTTATTTTATATTATTATCTCATATACCAGCGAATACAGCATAACTCTGGCTGCGGTTTTTGGAAAGCATTTTTGACCAATAGTTTTATGCGAGTCGAACATGGTGAGATCCGTAATTTACATGTGGTATCGGCGAGTGCCCTATGGAACGATGTGGTGTTAGGGCCCGTCGGGCCGGCTACTCACTGGTTGATGCCGTCGCTGTGGTGCCGGGAGCGGTCCTTGTGCTGCACAATGCCCATCAGCTTCATCCAGGGGTTGTTACCCCCCATCGAGGGCGCCGCGCCGCTCATTCCGCCCGACCACATGGTGTTCGCGCGACCTCGTCACTGAACGATGAGACAAGTCCGCCGCGGAGGCACTCCGGAGACAGTCCGCAGTCCGCCGCGGAGACAGTCAACGGGGACAGTCCGCCGCGCCGCCGCCGGCTATCACGTGTCCATCGCCCGCGCGGCCCCGCCGGACCCACTGACGCCACCGCCGCACTCCCCGCCTGCCCCGCTGCCGCTGCCGCCGGCCGCCGCCGCCCCGGGCGGCACCTGGGCGGCCGCGCGCCGCCGCAGCCGCCCCCGCCCCCGCCCCGGCCGCCGCCGCGCCGACCAACGATGGGGGGCGTTGCGGCACAGCCCTAAGGTCAGGCTGACGCATGAAACCATGACGATGAGAGAAGACATACCTAACAGTGAAAAAGTTTGTCTTAGTGACGGCACGTTTGAACGAGCGATTGCTGTTTCGGTCGATCTTTACAGCAGTATTCCAGTTACCGATCCATTTTCAATATTTCAGCACAGAAAGAAACTCCATGCTACATCACATACCTAACGTCTACGCAATGACGCGGAAGTGGTGCTTCTAAGGATTCTATTTTTTCTGACTTTCATCTTCGATCCTTTGTGATCAAAATTTAAGTAAGATTAGTACGACATTTTACGCGGATAAACTAAGTGTTTCAACCCATTCTGGCTACCCCAAGTCTCCTTCACATTAAATTCGTGGCTGCAGCTCTGTGCTAACACGACCCGCAAACCAGACCGGTACCTACCGCACCGTCCGACTGCCCAGCCGGCGCTGCGGACTCAAGTGGGAAAGTTGGGACGCAATAACTCCCAAAGTTTCCCTAACATTGTCCACAGGAGGTGCGTTCCAGTCTTTTAGCACGATGAAATGCTACGGTATCGCGTTTACCAGCCAGAACTTGACGTGTCCTCACTTCTCAGTTCACTAAATATCAGCTTTGTGTTGTGACCTCACCAGTATAAAGCAATGGGGAAAGTAGCAGTACATACAAATGTCCACTGTTCTGAAAAAAACATGCCACGCACTAAAAATCGCAAGATAGGTGTTTTCAAAATCATACCATCTCTGCCCATATGGAATGGGCAGAATCGGCACCTGAAGGGCAGTGGTCACTGAAAGGCTAACAAAAGGTCACACCAAAGGCCAAAAGGTCATAAAAGGTCACTAGCAATTTTTCGATAATAGCCGATTGAGACACTGTAGAACGATGAAAGAACAATGGATGTGTTTATCTCATGAAAACGGATCAATTGATATGAAATATGACCTTTTCCCGGTCAGTTCATTACCAATTGACCTGAACTCAAATTCTTGAGTTGACTTCGTAAGTTCATGTTATAGTTCATTCGACGCGTCTTGACAAGCGAAACGTGATGACGGTAAAATGAATGCAATGCATTGATTGAGTCCAAAGTCTTTGTGCACACAAAATATTTCGGCAAAATCAGTCTTTTTTGCAGTTTTCGCCCTCTGGGCCCAAGCGTTGTTTCGAGGTCAAATCTGAGAACATGCTAGCGAAATAACTAGCTTCGAAAGAGCTTCCGAATGCGCTCTTCCTCGACCCCATAGCTCTTAGTTCAACTTACGAGGCATAGGCATGCTGACTTGTGCAAAACTGTGAAAATCGGATTGATTTTAGATAGCTTCAGGAAAAGTTTCCAACTTTTGACCTGTTTCACGAATAGGCGTGCACTTTTTGAATCAAAGTGCGACAGTGTCACGAAAAGCGTTTATGACAGCTCATGCAAGCTCTTTCGCTGAAATGTCCTCAGCATGCATAGCGCTGGCCGCCGAGTTACAACCATCTTAACCCTCGCCGGACCTATTGGTTTTCTACATACGCGCCGGCCGAGGGGGGGGGGGGCGGGTACGACCCCCCCTCGCCGTTTCGCCCCTGGTGGAGCTAGCGCGTCGCGGAAAAAACGAGCGTGTGCGCCGTTACGAGACGCAGAGATTGGTATCCGATTTTAAGGTCCTAGGTCAACCGGTGACCTCTGAGGTCATGTCAAGTGCCCCAAGGTACGGTTCAGTTTTTGGTGAATAACTTCGCAAAAAACGGCCGCAGAGCGCCGATTTTGGCAGCATCGTGTTCGTCTCGCTCAGGCGCGTCGAATGATATACTTTTTGTCCGGGTCAGGTCAACTTGGGGTGTTGACCTCAGGTCAAGGTCAGGTCAGCACCCCCAGGTCACGAAGTTGGTCGAAAGGGGTCATGTTGCATATCATTCGATTTGGCAGGTCTTCCTGAGTCCATTGGTGGCTTTCCCGACTCGCTAGCTCAATTTGATCAAGAGTTATTGACGAAAAACTAATATGACCTTGATGACGTCATAAATGACGTCACGCAAGGTCAACATTGCAAAAGTGACGCATCTAACCTTGCAAGGAGTGCATAAAATCACGATTCTGTGTGCTTGAGAAAGTTGGAGATCGTTCCCGGCGCCAGAATAGCAGTTTTCATTTTTCCCCATTGACTTATAATGGTGAGGTCACGAAAATGACCTGACCTCATATGACCTTTAGGAAAAATCCGAGATATACAAGTTGTGGGACTCATAATGGATACTAGATCCTGCAAGTTTCATTTCCCTGTGACATCTCCTCTGGCAGTGAGGGCGTTGCGAAGTTGCGACATCTGAAGACCGTGCAGAGGTTCACTTATGACGTCATAGGTCAGTGACCTGACCCGACCCAAAAATGCGGTTGGTGTCAAAAGATGCGGCTTGGATCAAAGGTCAGGTATGCCAAGTTTCAGCTCTCTATCGCCAGCGTGTTCGGAGCTATCGCGAAAAAACCCTATGGGGGGGGGCGGCACCCACCCCCCCCCCCTCGGCCGGCGAGGGTTAACCCTCGCCCGTATTGGTGTTTTTCCGGCCACGAACCACGAACGTAGCCCGTAGGGAGCTGGGGGGGGGGGGGGTCCAACGCCCCCCCTTGCCGTTTCGCCCCTGATCGAGCTGCAGCTTCGCGGAAAAAAACGAGCGTGTTCACTGACAACCAAAACGATTCTCTATTCCCTTTGATCATGGTGTGTCATGCTCCTATAACTCTGCCGTTTTCCTGGCGGAATGCCCTTAAAATACTCAAATGATTCCTCAAATGATTCCTTTTAAGCATATCAGGGGTTTTGGTCTAAAACAACACCCTGATCATTTTCTTCGAACATACCCAAACTATACCCTCATTCTTTAGATACCTCCCTTGAATTCTTCTAATATACCCTAGTGTACAGTCTCTGCCGCTACTGTCAGATACCGTACCTGTGCCGCTCGGCGCCTCCGGCGGTGACCGGTCGGCGGGCCGGGACTGGCCGGCCGGGCGGGCGAGGAGGACAGGCAGTCGCTCCCTGGACGTGTTGCTGACCACTAACCCGCGCCCCGCTGGGCTATTCAGCCATACGCGCCCTGCTGGGGATAGAACCTTAACCCTCGTTTTGGATGTGTTACGATATATAAAGGGAAATCGGACGAGGGAGCTGAGAGTAAGGAGACAGTTTCTGAGCAAGCTTCTACGACGAATATACCTACTGTGGACGTCAAACCGCGTGGGACGCGACTTTTTCGCAATAACTTTTGAATGCGTTGCCTCTCAAGAACGAAACTTCGGCAATGGACGTTTCAGACCCCGGCCTAATTTTTATTACTAAGGTTTTTCAATGTCCGATCAATATTTAGGGCACTTCCCGTTCACTCGTAATGTTAAATTTTGCTCCTGAAACTCTCTCGGTGAGCAGAGGCTACTCCACAAGGGGCGGAGCCATAGTGTGACGTTGGAGCTAAGCTCCGCCTCGGCTGGCCGTTGCCTGAGGCGCTACCTGACCCGAGACCGGTCAGTCGCGGTCCGTAGGGGTTGGTACGCGGTGCTTCCTGCCAACACACCCAGCCGCATGGCGTACGTTATTCATGCTTGCCCTAAGGGCTGCAAGAATGTATTTGCAATGCGCCTCTTGTCGGTACCGGGTTTTGGTACCGGGTATGAATGCTCAGCTGGTGTTTGTGGATATAACGTGCATGGGCGGCGAATGATGGCTCAAATATCTACCTACATAAAGTATTCTTTTTATAACGGACCGAGTGTTGACTGTTCGCACTTCTATCAATGAAATATTTTCTTCGACTCGCTAAGAATGTCACCCAGATAGGAAGACTATAGGTACGCGTACGCCAAATATTACGATGATTTAAGAATAACAGAAAATAATTAAATGATTATTTAAAATAAGTTTGTCATTGTAATTACGTAAATGAGATACATAATAATATAATATATTTACACAGTCAAGTTAATTTTTTAATTAACATTTTAATTTTAGGTTCTTGTAGATATCAAACCGCCAGGAACGTTAGTACACTTCGTGTTATCCTGCCAAGCCCCAATATGCCCCAACTTAAATGTTTCCGTAATGCACCGGTACGCATAGCCGAAGGGGAGCCAGATCCGCCGGAGCCGTCATATTTTGCCCTGAGTGGGAGCCGGAGCCGGAGCCGTATTGCCATTTTACTCGGAGCCGGAGCCGGAGCTGGAGCTGACTCAAATGTTCAAGGCTCTGCATCCCTGCTGCTAAGTCAATAATTCGTATAGTTAATTTGGTAAAGGGCCATACTGAACAATCTCGGTTTTTTCTCGGATTAAAAAACCTGGCCTGAACAATCTCGCCATATTGAACAATCTCGGTTTCGAGATGTCCACCCATCTCAGACCCGACGCACACAGCATGCAGAAGCGGTTCTGAGTGAGGATCGACCGACAGATGGCAGTCGTGTCTGAACGGTAGATGGCAGGGAATTCGTAGTTAGTAGGCGGGGCTTCGCGAGCAGCCTGACGATAGCCGCCATCCGGGCTGATATTTCACTTAGCATTACGAGTGAACGGGAAGTACCCTAAATATTTATTTGACATTAAAAAACCTTAATAATAAAAATTAGGCCGGGGTCTGAAATGTCCATTGCCGAAGTTTCGTTCTTGAGAGGCAACGTATTCAAAAGTTATTGCGAAAAAGTCGCGTCCCACGCGGTTTGACGTCCACAGTAGGGCATTATTATTTTCCCTTCTGGGTTTATGTGGGGTCTAATGCAAGAATACATTGAGATCAGTGATGGAAATCACAGAATAATACGGGAGTGTTACGTGGTATAATGCGAGTATATAGTTTGCAAAATATTCCCCTTATACGCTTAGAAGGAACACTAGAGGTTTCGATGTAAGGGTATTTTGGTAGGTTAAAAGGAGTGTACTGTGGGTATCGCAGGGAATAGAACAGGAATCATATTCCTTTCCTCTTCGGTACTTACTAGGGTATATTAGAAGAATTCAAGGGAGCTATTTAAAGAGCAAGGGTATAGTTTGGGTATATTCGAAGAAATGATCAGGGTGTTGTTTTAGACCAAAACCCGTAATATGCTCAAAAGGAATCAAAAAGGTTCTCAGTGTAGGGTATATTAGAAGAATTTCAGAGTGATATTTAAAGAAAGTGTATTTGGGGTATATTCGGAGAAATGATCAGGGTGTTGTTTTAGACCAATTCCCCTAATATGCTTAAAAGGAATCAAAACAGCTCTCAGTGTTACCCGTGACGAGAGGAAGCCGATGATACCCAATTTTAAGGTCCTAGCTCATCGGTTGACCTTCCAGGTCAGGTCAATGACCCAGAAGTAGGGGAAATCGGGACCTGTTAGAAAGTCGTAAAGTGTGGCTGCTATGGGTTTTTCCGGGGCGCTGATCGCGAATATCGTGTTACTTTTGATCAGTGATGATGTCTTTAGGCATTTAGACCAGGTCGGCCGGGTCAGGTCAGGTCAGGTCAACCGGTAGGGGCCGTGACGGGTATTCGTATAATACGTGTCAACCGCCTCTGACAGCTTCGTAACATGTTACGAAGGCACCAAAACTACTTCGTAAATGTTCAAATGGTTGCTGAATTCGAAATCAGCTCAAAAAACTAGCCTAAAAACATGTAAAACTCGAAAAAGTGAGCCTAGGTCATCAAAGGTCAATGACTGACCTGACCTTCAGTGACCTTGGGGGCATTTCACGTCAAGTGGGACAAAAAATGACCATTTTGAGCCTCACCTCCTCCGATTTTTGCGAAACTTGGTGAAACTACTCATCTATAGTGAAAAGAAAGGAGACATTTTTTTGTCAAGATATGACGTCACGTTTCCGAGATACACGTCATCAAACATTGACTTAGGCAAGGCACATTATCATCTTTAAAGCGTCATAACCATTGAAGTTTTAGACATATCACCACGAGACAAAGTTTGAAATGGAGGGAATAGATCAGGCTATAATTTGAGGATAACAATATTGACTTAATTAACTAATTAGTGAACTTAATTAAAATTCAAAAAATAAATTTGGATTTTCTGAAAAATGGGTACCCTTCGATATTGCTGATTTTTACATATTTTATTCTCCTATACATTGGCTACATCATATAAAAAATCCAGAATGGGCCGACGTCTACGTAACTGTCTTTTGGACTTCGTAATGTCTGGCACTCGCGTGTTTCGTTTTAGCAACCAAGAAGAGGCGCTATCCGAAGATGCTTCTTTCTACCCCAAACGTGTTATATCATCCATGCCCAAACCAAAGCAAACCTAACCTGACCTGACGTGACCTGACCTAATTCAACACGCGTAAATATATACAGCCCACACGGCAGTTGCCGACTGGCCAAATGCTACTTAGATACGAGCATTAGCCCTCACGACATTTGCCGGCTGGCCATATATGCTACTTAAAAAACGAATGCGTGTTGAGGCTGACCGGCTGCGAGGCAGCGACCTTTAGAATACGAGGTGGGTACACTCGGCACACTAACTACTAAGCCATGAAGAAAGGTGGTCATCGCGGAGATGTAAGCCAGTTTTGTTTTGAACCCGCGCACCGACGGGGGTCTGCGCCAACTTCGCACCGACGGGGGGGGCGGATGACCGCCCCCCCTGAGATCTCGAGAACGAAGCAAGATAGCGACAAGCGGTAAACGGCATCGGATACGCACGGACAAGGTCTACAATTTTTACTAAGGTCATTTTCAGGTCAGGTCAAAGATGACGTCACAGGGGTCGAAAAAGTCAAAATGGCGCTAGATATGGAGAGCGTTTTTCTCGAATAACTTTCGAATTAGTCAAGATAGGAACAAACTAAGGGCATCATCGTGATCCTCTCGTCAATCCGCATCGAATGATATATATATATATATATATATATATATATATATATATATATATATATATATATATATATATATATATATATATGTTGACCTCGAAAGGTCAAGGTCAAAGGTTGACCTCAGGTCACGTGACCTCGAGGTCATCATGTATATCATTCGATGCGTCTTGACGAGCTGAACACAATGAGACCATCCGCGCGGCTGTATCTTGTTCCTGTACGGAGTTATTGGCAAAAAACCGCTGGTGACCTTTGATGACGTCACATGACCTTACAGCTGCCCAACAGCAAAACAGACCTCAAGGTAGTAAAGGTTGATCGTAATGAAGTCATGTGTGGTATATGGGGCCATTCCGACCCGTTTTAGTGGTAAAAACAGGGAGTTGATTTTTCCCCTATTGACTTATAATGGGGAGGTCGCGAAATTGACCTGACCTTAGGTCACCGACATCAAAATTCCGAGATAAACAAATTGTAGCTACTAATGACCTAATAACATCCTGCGACTTTCAAAGGCCTCCGACATCTACTGTAGCTCTGGCACGGTGACAAAGTTGCAAAAAGTGACTTGAGGTTGGGTCATTCAAAGTGACCTGGTGACCTGACCTTGAAAGTTAGGAGGTTCAGACTTGCACATCATGTGCGAAATTGATGAGAGAATAGTCATACCAAATTTCGCGGCGCTACGCGCCGCGGTTTTCCCGCTATCCGCGAAAAACCTCAGGGGGGGCGGATATCCGCCCCCCCGTCGGTGCGCGGGTTAATGATGCCATTGAGCATTCTCCGGGCAGCGCCTCTCTTTGGTTGCAAAAAGGAAATACGCATGACTCTCCCAGCGTTAGGGGAGAAAGGCCCGGTTTAACCAAAAAAGGTATTTAAAAAATGGAATTTGAATTGTAAGTGGGGCGGTGGGGAACTTAATCGTGTGCCAATTTCATGACCCATAGATCAATATCTTCAAGATCAGATGAGGTTAAGCGTGATCAATTTTGCTATAGTGACTATTTTGCGTTTATACGCCCATAGCTCTAAGAGTTACTGGCCGATTTTCCTTTTTCTTCCTTTATCCCTCGCCCGCACATGCCATTTTCCCATCCTAGAACGCACATGGGGGGGGGGGGTGGTTGCCACCCCCCGCGCCATTTCGTTCCTGTTGGAGATAGAGCTTGGCAGTAAAGACCAAAAAGATTCTTTGGGAAGAGACGAATCCAATGATAACCAGTTTTACCTTCTCAGGTCAGTCATTGACCTTCCAGGTCAGGTCAAACTAAAAAATGTTGCTGTTTTGGGTCACCGTTGGATATCAAGTGCGCTGCTTATCAAATACCGATGACGATGGTGTTTTCTGGTGCCAAGCCAGCTAGAACCTCTTAATCACACTATCCGACCAGAATTTTGCTGCTGAGGTCATTTCAGGTCAAGTTAGGTCAAGGTCAATTATATGTGTTTGTATGTCTGTGTGTGTCTGTGTGTATACTGATGTGTGCACCGATTGTTTTTGGGTCCATATCACATGAAATCATGATCTGAGAAGCTTTTACCAAAAATGCAGTCAAAAAACTTCACAAAAAGTAAATTCAGCTTGCCTAAAACGCAATTATCTTAGATGACCTAGGTTGACCTTGACCCTGACCTTGACCCCTGTACATCGTCGAACAACATGTTCCATGATAGGTGGCAGGTAAGACTGGCAAAAAAGGCCGAAATCAGGGTGTCAAAAGCTCACAAGGCCCATGGCAAACGCAAGATGTTGAGAATTGGCCATTTGGGTCATGACATGACCTGAAAAACAAGGTCATATCTCTAAAACCAAAAATCACAGAAACTTGAAATTTTCAGTGGACATCAAGAAAGGATAGACGAGCAGCTATACGAAAAATCAGCATTCTAGCTCTAAAAATGTTGAGTGCAGAGCAGAAAGACTGCCCGGGGGGTGGCAACCACCACCCCCCATGTGCGGGCGAGGGTTATACGACATTTGTAGCGTTATGAGAATCTCTAGTTAATCTAACCATAAATTTGGTAGTTAGTGGCCTGATAAGAGTAAGATGTCGCCGGCAGAGGCGAGGATCGGCCGACGCGGGAAACGTTTCAGTCAAAGATTGTGTTTGCACCCTAATAATTCAATTTTTACCAGTTGATTTTCGTATTCATTTGACCATTAGATTGCGTGTACATTTTTAAGCCTTCACACAAAACTTGACACGAATCGATCGTAATCAGCGGTAAGAAGCGCAGTGCAAAGATGGAACAGTCCCGCGCCGGCACAGTCTACCATTCAGGCGGCGCCGGCCGGCGCCGGCCGCCGCGCCGCTCCGGCAAGATGTTTGACTTTACACCAATATTACTAGAAAAGTTGTGGACCGATTTACCTATTGCTTGCACGGAAGGATTTACAATTCAATTCTGGACAGATACTGAAAGTTTGACGTTAATATAATAAATATGGCGTGAGTTATTGGCGAAAAACAGGTGGGCTTGCCGAAATTCGCCCCTTCCACCGGCCGTGCTACGTTGCACTACTTGTTGCTATATCATCCAAAGTTATCGCTGGCCCACTCTAATTTTTTTTTCAGCACGTGTGAGTTACGTGTAGTGAAAGACAATATCTAAGTTTGAGCAAAATCGAAGGGTACCCATTTTTCACAAATTAGATTTTAAGAAATTAAATCAAAATAAAATAAATTCAAAATCACCAAAAATGTAAAAATTACCAAACTTAACTAGCATAACTCCTTATGTACACGTTTCAGTTTGTTTGAAATTAATAGCTTCAAAAATGTTGAAGCTATAGATCTTTCAAGATTGCAATACACGTCCAATTCTGCTAAAAAAAGCAGAAGTTAGGCGGTTTGTATCTCTGTAGCCCGAGGGCATATGACAAAATCCGTTCACCATCAGAGGTTTCACCCAATAGCCAATAAGAATACCAAGTTTGAACAAAATCGCAGAGATGACCGATTTTGGCTGTCCCGGTTGACATGGAATGCCCCCTTGACATCCACCCTAATGCATGGAAGCAACATCAACTCACATGTTTGAACGTTTGAAACCACGAAAAGCTTGCAAACGCGCGGCTAGTGCGAGCCGACATACGCCGAATCGCGATTCCGGCCAAACATGGTCTCGGAAAGTAGGTCACAGATCAAAGGTCATTTGGGTCAGGGTCATGAAATTTTAAGGGTAGGTGTAAAATTGATCAATGCGAGGGTACTGAAAGTTTCGTGGCGATCGGCCGCTTTTTACGCGAGTTATTCGCGAAAAACCGTTGCATCACCCCCCCCCCCCCCGTGTGCCGGCGAGGGTTAAGTTAATATTTTGACACAAGGTGTCAATTTAATGCACCCGAAGGTACTGAAAGTTTCGCGTTGATACGTCCATTGGTTTAGAAGTTATTGCAAAGAAAAAAAAAACGAGAAGGGCCGAGGGGCTATGAATTGCGCCCCCCCCCCCCCTCTTCCAGTCATAGGCGGCGGAACGGGGATGGCACCGGGGCACCGTGCCCCCGTTTGATTTTGCCATTTTAACATTAGCCTATGGGCGTTGCATGGAAAGAATGGGACCAAAAGTCGGCGGTGCCCCCCTTAATTGAAGATGTTCCGCCGCTACTGCTTCCAGTGGAGCGTGGGTTAAAGACCCTATAACAACCTCATTTTACGAAGTTCTAGCAGGTCCCGATGTTCCCGACCTATAGGTCATTCGCCTGACCTGAAAGGTCAACCCATGACCTAGGACTTTAAAATTGGATATAATCGGCCTCCCCTCGTCACGGGCAACACGCTCGTTTTTCCGGCGAAGCTCTAGCCCAATCAGGCGCCGAACGGCAAAGGGGTATAACTCTCGCCCTGGCAGGGGGGGGGGGGTCGATGCGACCCCCCCTTGCGATTGGCTCCTATGGCACCTAGAAACACCAAATTTGGTAGGTAGATTGGCACCCTGGAGTTCTCGCCCCTGTGCAAATTTGGTTGCTCTAGGTCAATGTTTAGGGGGGTTTTGGCCTTGAGGGGGGGGGGGGTATAAATGTAAAAATTTCGCTAAAAACAGGTCAAAAGTTTTTCGCTTATAACTTTTGATCTAATTAAGATAGAGCAAAAAGAAAAGCACCAGTGAACTCAGTACGTCAAGGCGCGTCGAATGATGTATATACTTTTTAGCTTGCTTAAGTGTACTAACAGTTTTTCTTTATTTTTAAGTAAACTTTAATTAATTAATTAAGTTCAAGTTGACCAAATTGCATCATGTCGCATATCATTCGATTCGGCTGATCACCAGGAACACAATGACACCATTTTTTAAGCTCTAGCGTCATTATGTGCCAAGTTATTGGCAAAAACGTCATTTGACCTCAGTTGACCTCATTTGACCTGACCCATGGATAAGTACACCAAACAAAGAAGCACCAAGTGACCTGCTGTTAAGTACTGTGGTTTCAAAGCACAAAAGTGATAGAACGAAGCGGATATCTTCAGTACTTTCCGAATTTAGTATTTTCCGATATGCTTAACATTACGACATAATGACCTCTAACTGACCTCAGGTCAGTGACCTAAAAAAAAAACGAACTATATGTTATACAACTCGGTGAACTTAGCACATCCTGAAAGTTTGAAGGAAATCAGTCCAAAACTGTGAGTTGTACAGGTGCAAAAAGAAAATTGAAACTTGACTATGACCTTGTAGCGGTTTTTCTGACCTGGTGACCTGACCCAAGGTCACCTGGACCTGAAATTTTCAGGTCATATGTAAAACGGTTGCTCCATAGGTTGTGCCAAATTTGGCGGCGCTGCGCGCCGCCGTTTTTACGCTATCTTCGAAAAACCTTAGGGAGGGGGTCGCATCGACCCCCCTGCCAGGGCGAGGGATAATGTACTTCCTCCCCTATACCTACGTTAGACGCTGGCAAAACACCGATACCAATACGGGCGAGGGTTAAAAGCGGGTACCTAACAGTTGCTGCGTCTCGTATTGGCGCACACATTCGTTTTTCCGCGAGGCACCAGCTAACTTAGGGACGAGACGACAAAGGGGTTCGTAGCCACCCATCCCTATCGGCCAGTCGCTGGAACTCGTAATGGCACAATACGCTCGTTTTTTTTCCGCGATGCTGCTCAATAAGGAGCGAAACAGCGACGGGTATCGTACCAATCCACTCCCCGCTCCCCTCGACCGGTGCTAAGCAGCTGCTCAGCGACGCAGACGAGACGCAGACGCGGCCTCTCAGTCTCGACCAATATGTAGCGACCGATAGGCCCAGCGAGAGTATAACTTATAATCCCTCTCATCCTGACTGCATTTAAACAAACTTCAAGGTACTTGCGGTGAGACGAGCTGGAGCAGCTGTCTCGCATCCATTCAGTTGGCTAAAATTTGCTCCAATTTGTCCGATCTGTCGCCTGCTTGGACATACGCGGCAGGCGCACCGCTGCGCGCTCTGCCGTTTCTTGCACATTAGCCCTCCCCGCTACCCCACCCCTCACAACTGGCGGCGGATTGTCCGTGTTACCGACACCCACCAGGTGGTCTCAAAGGTCAGTCGGTCAGCTGATCGCCCCGGGCACTGTCCGGACTCGTCGACCTTGACAGGGCAGCCTGCGGCGGCGGCGGCCAACCTAGCACCTGGCGCTGTCACCGCACCCGCCGTCCGCATTGTTACTCATCATCATCATCATCATCATTTATTTCGTTTGGAAGCTCCATGCACTCACGGCTTTTCAGTCCAAGTGTCATACAGTAAATAGGTAGGCACATATATAAAGCTAAAATAAACACTTAAGCTAAAAGTAAAAACCATGAAAAGCATGGGACTTAAAAAGTAAAATGCATATCGGTACAAATGACCGAAAGCTACGCGCACAGTGACTAGTCACCATTGAGTAATAGTCGACAACGCCTGCGACAAGTGGCCGACGTGCGTGACGACCGAATGTCTGCTGGCAGCGAGTTCCAAACGTCACAGGCGCGGTAATAAAAGAACTTGCGAGCATGTTCGGTGCGGACCCTCGGCAGTTCGAGCTGCATATTCTCAGTGGCTCGAGTCTGTCTGCTCGACACGTCGCTGCGTTGTACAAACCGCTCAGAGAGGCACTTCGGTGCACTTCGGTGCATACTCTGAGATAGCGGCAATTTATTGTTGGCCTGCCGCGAGCTGACCACAGCAGTGAGGGCGAGGGTGATTCCCGTGTTCCAATGGTCAGGTGCCAGAGGGCCGCGCGAGAAAAGGGCTCTTCAGAGGCTACTAAAGAGTGCCGGAAGAGAGGCGAGTTGGTTAGAGTTGTAGGTACATACACTGAGCTTCGTTTCATCAAGACATACGAGATCATGTCTTCATAATTTTGATTGGTAAGTGACGGCCTACTTTTCAGCGATGGCCCCCAATTCCAGCGGGCCTGGCTAACATCCGAATCACTTGGAGATCAGGTCGGAGCATCACGATCAGCACGGTCGTTAGGTACAGTGACCGGAGAACATCCCCGTTCCTCGATCATCCGACTGCGCCGCAGCTACTCAACCGTCTCTAACACCCTCGGGAATGTTGTTCAATTCGGACCTCCATCACCACACCATTAACTATCTCCTGAGGCGCAGTGCTCTCAGATGGACCCCTCCTCGACTGCGAGGGGGACCGTCCCGGGCCTACCTGGACCGGCAGCTGTGAGCCGACGCCAGGACCCCTCCCCGTCACCCCTCAGTTGGCTGGCCACACCCGCCGGCCCGGGGCGTTAATCACGCGAGACGGGTTTGGCTGGGCACAGTCGACCGAGCGTCGAGCGCCACTGCGGCCCCCTCATTTGTCATCGAAATGGGCATCAATCGAGATTCATCGGATCGGCCAGAAGTTGTGCTTCAAGTGATGCATGTTTGACCTTTGCTGATTTCGGCACGTAATCAATCATTTGTATTTGGGTTATTTTGTGCCTGCGCCTTAGAAGACAGATATTTGAAAGGCTCTGGTGACAGAAATAATGCTCATTTTTTACATTCCAATTTGAAGGTAAGCGAAAATTGCCAAGAAGACAGGAAGGTACAGAGCTCAAAAGGTTTGAGCGTCTTATGGTCTGTAGCCGGCAGATATTGCGACGACCAAAGCTTGGACTTTATTTAGATTTAGCCACCACCCATACGCTGATCACGTAACTGAGTCAGCTGTGTCTTAGCAGACCACAGCGGCGTCCCGCCCGCTCCCGACGCCCTCACAGTAACAGCCTCGGTACCCTTAGTTCAATAAGCGTATTTAGGTGGCGCTGCGATCCGGTCCAGGAAAAGGTAAGCGAGACCAAATTTCAACGCAGCGCTTGCCAATGCTTGCTTATTCGTACACTACTGATTCGTTACCCTTTGCACTATTGTTTTTTATCCCAAGTTGTCGTTAGTTGTGGAAAAAGAAGCTAACAAACACAAAAATGCATACGATTCGAAGGAGGTAGCTTTCCAGTGAATGAATCGCTATTGAGTATTAATACAGCTACGCAGTAGCAGGTGAAAATCGGTGAAAATGTGTACCTACATAACTGTGGTAACACGTGGTCTCCCAGTGTCATACTGAGGTCAAGAAATGATACCATAATACATTTTATTAACACATTTAAAAGATCATTTAATAGGACGCCATTTGCAGCACACAAACCAAGCATCTAGCAATGATGGAAAACAAACGATACCATGATTGTTCCGCTGCTAACTTAATCGGCCTTAATTGAGCCGGTGCTTTGCAAGGCCTGTTAAACTTTGTCATTCCCGGCCAAAGGCAGATGGAACCATGAGTCCCTAACAGACTATTATCTTAGATACCGCTTATTGTTGCATATGGAAAGGTCAGAAGGTAGACCAAGTGAGTAATTCATCCGTCAAATAATTTATCGATAACATTGCACCGCATGCCAATCGTCCTCACATCACGACTGTACCGAACACACGAGTGCAAATACACACAACTCTATTCTACGTGCCCCGAGCCCCTCCCCTGTCGGGTCCATCGCCCCGATCGGTCCACCCGCTCCCTAGGACACCATGTTCTGGTGGTAGATGGTCTCCCCCTGAGTGAGGCCCGGCCCGAGCAGCTCGGTCTCAGCGTGTCGCAGCGCCCAGCGGTGTTCACACACCTCGAGTGCCTCCCACTCGGCCTTGAAGGCAGCCTTGGGGTCCTGAGGCATGGCGGCGGCCGGGCCCTGCATCTGCTCGGCCATCAGGCGCGCCTGGTCGGCGGCGTTGTTCTCGCCGAGCACCAGCGCGTAGATACTGCGCAGGCCGAACACGTTCAGGAAGTACCAGGAGGCCGACGATACCCAGGCGGCATCCAGAGACAGCAGCTCGATACCACGCTGCAGCATCGGCTTGAAACGCAGCGTCAACGGAAACGGCACCTTCGCTGTAAAACACGAAACGATCCTGTGTTTAGCTTCCATTTGCGACAAATGGAAAATGATTGCCGAAACAAATGCTCGATCAAATTGCTTATGAAGAAAAACAAAAAATTATTTCCCGACTTAATGCAATGTTCCGCAAATAACAAAAAAAAAAACTATTTCATTTCAAATAAAACCACTCAGAGGTGTAAGAACAGCACCATGGCGCTCTCTTCCAACGTGCAGCAAAAGCCGTCTTACTTGTGACAAATCCTGAGAACGTCCAGTTGATCCAGCCGCCGATCAGGATCATGGGCAGCACGTTCGTGAGGTTGCCCTTCAGCATCTCCGTCATCATGTTGGGGTCCGTCATCGGATTCTGAGCGACGGGTGCCCGCTTCTGCGTCTTGAAAAACCCTGAGACACGCGAGGAAAGTGTTTGTGAGAAAAAGGGTTATTGGGCAATCTTACCTGAATTCGTACAGTCACGGAGCGGGGAGGGGAAGTGAATGCGTCGATGGACGGTCTACGTACAAAGCGGAGGAGCACAATTGACGAATAAGACTTCAGCCATTACTTAAAGGGACTATCCCACCTTTAACATGGGATTTGAGTTGAGATAGCCAAGTTTGCGGCGAGGTTCGGAAACCACTATCTATCTAGGTTGCAACCCCCGCGGCCTCTTGGTGTTGAAGAAATTCGTTCCCTTCATTTGAAAATGGGCCTTGTACAAGGCCCTATCTTCAACATGGAGCGACCGTTAGTGTGACGTCACCTCGTTTAGTCATTCTGATTTAAATGGGTTTGTTCGTTGAAAAATCGCTTAAAACTTGGTCTGAACTTTGTTGTGGTGCCTACAGAGTAAAAAGAATCAGCTTTATGACAGTAATGTGGCCTGGGGAAGGAGGTAATTTTGGGCTGTGACGTCACATATTTGAAAGTTTGTGTTTGGAATATGGGAAGCCTAAGATGTTTAATGAAAAATAAATGCCAGAACCGTGTTCCTGGTCATCCAATCTATAAAGCCGGGCACAATTTAACTGGTTTTAACAACATTTTAGAAGGTGGGATAGTCCCTTTAAATCGCAGATGGTATAAAAAAATCGCAGTAAGTTTTGTACCCTGCCAGATGTATGAACAACATGCAATATGCTGACTACCGACAGCGATGAAGTCAGTCATAAAAGAACGTCCGTTTTATCACTCAATCACGGTAATTTCAGCACCAGTTACGGCAACGCCCACGGGGACACAGGACACAGACTTGTTGGTTACTTTATTATGTTGGGATTCAGCCCAAATAATCCACTCTGATTGGTTAGGTGCATTACTTTAAAGAAACGATTTGAAAAAGTATATGTCCATTGATAGTGATACAGCTCTATAAGGCTGCATGCAATCACCTTGTCATCCACTCTTGGCTACCGTTGTCTTTCTCTTTCTCTTCTCTCTGTGTATACACTGTACACATGACATCAAAATTGACTTACCAACATCTTCATTATTGAAGAAATGCTTCCTCATCGCAAAACCCTGCTGAGGTAGATACTTTCCATTTTCCCTGAGCAGGCGAGCCCGGATCAATGCTTGACTGCAACAGTAAAAAAAAAAAAAAAAACAGGTTAAAAGATACTTGTTAAGTTATTGAATGATAAGTTGGAGATACCTAAAGCAGTAGTGATGTTATAAGATGTGAAAGATATCAATATCACATTTGCTTGCAAAGTATTGAGATTGACCTTCATGACAGTGCCAGGAAGATTGATTTATATTGGTTAAAGATGGTGTCTACATAATTATTACATGAACCATTTTAGCCAATTTAAGTAAACATATGGTACTTACCTATCTTGCATTTGCTGAAGCTCAATTTTCTTTGGTGATGATATGAGAATAGACAAGTAATGTCTAACAATACCAATTAAAAATGTAAGCACTACTATTGGCAAAAACACCCATATCCTGATGTCAGGATCAAGAAGGAGCTCTGCCATGATGGTCAATTCAAAAGAGCAATGCTTGCTCAACAATCTGAAACAAAAGCAAAATAGTTGTTCAGTAATCAAATGCTACTGTTACCACTGCATCTACAATTCACAGGCATTAACCCTATTAGTGGCAGGCTCCTGGCTACCCCATATTAGTGGCAGGGGGGGGGGGCTGTTTACGACCCCCCCCCCTTGATATCTCGAGATCTAACCGGCCGATTTTCAAAATTCAAACGGCATTCGATTTGGCTCAACGAGATCTACATTTCTAAAAAAAAAATTAAAAAATGTCAATAGGGGGGTAGAGGGGGGTAAAAACGGGCAAATTGCAGATACATTTTAGACTGTTTATCACGGCCAGGTTTCTGAACCAATCTTAACGCAACTTTTGCCGATCGATAGAGAATGAACCAGGAATTCACATGGATCCTAAAAATATGCATTTTCAAAAATCATAGGCGGATACAGATCATTGAGATTGGGGTACACAAAAAGTATAGTAAATAAGGTTTTTGTTGGTACTGTTTCTAAAAAGGGTGGCAATGGTCTTGTTATGTTACAATTTTCTTATGAGAGAACGACTAAAATTGTATTGGTCATGCATAGGCGGTGTCAGGGCACCTATGTTGGGAGGTAAAAAATAACCCCCCCCCCTTTTTGGACGCCTGGATCCGCCTATTATAGCAAAAACGTGTCAAAAGAGGATGCACAATAACTTTGTATATGTTATCACATGATACCTTTCATTCACTGTTCGTAAAACTGGTGCAGCATCGTGATCTTCGCCCAAATGACTCGCTTCACGAATAGGACCCCCAATTCCCAGTGCTCTGGAGCCGCCCCTGGTAAAGTTATGAACTTGAAATTTTCAGGGAATGTGCCCAATTTAGTTTTAGGAAAAGTCAGAAAATTTCAGCATCGTAGCTTCAGCGGTTTCGGAGATATTCCCGAAAAACCTGAGGGGTGGATAAAAACAACCCCCCTGCCACTAATAGGGTTAAATGCCTAGATATTTGCTAACATGGCCATGGTATAGCATTTGCTGTTGACTCAAGAATAGTTATTTGCAGAGCTGGGCGCGTTCCTCGATTTTCGGTAGTGCGTTAGCGTTCCTGCGTTCCTCCGGCCGCGGTTAGTGCGTTCCTGGAATAGCGTTCCTCAATTTTTTCGCTCGGTGCGTTAGCGTTCCTGCGTTCCTGCGTTCCTCCCTCAAAAATACCGCCGAACCATGCGGCGCGGGCCCAACCAAACACGGGGCGAATCGATCACATAATACCCAGAATGGCGACGTGGGGCCGAAAAGCATCTCGACATCTCTTTTCCGAATCGAATATCTGAAATACGTTTTACCAATATCATCCGTAGGGTTTTCAACAAAAATACGACCTGCTTAACCCTCGCACGACCAGGCCATTTCTCATAACACGAACGACCGGGGGGGGGGGTTGTTACGACCCCCCCCCCTGGCGTTTCGAAACGGAAGGTCGTAGAGCTTAGCGGAAAAAACCAACGGATTGCTCTCAACGAGATCTCGCGATTGGTGGTATATTTTTTGGTCCTAGGTCAACATTTGACCTACTTATGACCGGTCAAAGGTCAAATTTTCCGAAAAAATCAAACTTTTTCAACTTTCCGCGGCGATTGCCGCAAAACGGTGGGAGATATCGACTTGAAACCTTCACTATCGTGTTCCTTGATCAATTCTCTATCGTTTGGTATGTATTTCGTTTCCCTAGCTCTAAAAATGGCGCGTTGGGAGCGCCGGAAGTCGGCAAGGTCACAGTCGGCGGCAAAAATTCGAAAAATCAAAATTTAAATTTTTGAAATCTGATTGTATTTTTGGATTTGGGAGGTCCATTTGCTCCCTATAGAAGCTAATATTGCTGCATATTCCCATTGAGGTGACAAGAATTAGCAAAATAGTGGTTCGGGCGCTTTTCAAAAATAGTACCGGACGCTGTTCCTCTTGTGACGTCATAGCTCCGTGACCTGACCTGACCCGGTCAATTTTCTTGCACCACACGATAGCCAATGCTTGCCCCAACATGCATGGGAAGTTTCATCATGATCCATCAAACAATGTGGGTATCACCGGCAGAAAACCTAGGGATTCGGCGCACACGTTTGGTAACTGTCGGCCGGAGGCTGTACCTCTTATGACGTCATAACTCCGTGACCTGACATAACCCGATCAATTTTTTTCGGCAAAAGATGCGCAAAGGTTGCCCCAGAGGGTATTGAAAATTTCAGCCCGCTACGACAAGCCGTTTAGCGTGCACTTCGAAAAAACCTCAGGGGGGGTTGATACAACCCCCCTAGGCGTTCTAGGGTTAAAAACAATAGTTAAGTTAAAAGATGTATCTTAGTAAAAGTTATCATATTTACTTAAAACATTTAATGCCTGAATCTGAGTCGAATAGAAAACATCACCACTAAAAATCTTTACACATTTAATGCCTGAAACCGAATCGAATAGTAAACATCACCACTAAATCTAAGAAAGCCTTCCTCGATTCGACCGACAAGTGGCGCCTCTACCGGCAAACACACGTACTCGAGATTCAAACATTTGACACAGAGGTCATTGGCAGCAATATAATTTTTCGGGTGGTTCCGCAAGAACGCAGGAACGCTTCAAAATTTCGGGTGGTACGTTCCTCTTACTTGCGTTCCTTTGAAAAACTTTGCGTTCCTGCGTTCTTGCGTTCCTAAAAAGGGCGGTGCGTACGTACGGAAGAACGCAGGAACGCACTAAAGGAACGCACTTGCCCAGCTCTGGTTATTTGCACAAATAATTAGGATATATGCAATCTCCAGTAATTTCATCAGAATATGCTGAGTAATTTCAATTATCTCAATAGCTAACCAAGCAATAGATACATATTGTGAAGTTGAAATTACCAGCATCGTGATAAAACCTTAAATTATTTAAGCTCTTGCCTCAAATTCTATGAGTAGGATCTCTAAAATACACAAATGAAATGACAATTTCTCAAATTGAACTAGGTTGAGTTTCCGGGTTGTTATTAACATTAGCCTGCAATACAAAGCATGTTCATCTAATTGCTGTATTTCACCACAAAATGCTCAACAAACTTCAGGTAGGTGCTACTCCCGAATCTCAAGTTCAAACTTCAAGCTCAAGCTCAAGCTGAAACCAAAAGAGTAAGCCAGAGCCAATGAGCTATGTTAAAGGGACCCTCCCACCTTAACATTAGATTTGAGTTGAGATAGCCAAAATGGGGTCCCTGGCTCACAATTACCGGTTTCGGCACTCACAACATCGAGAAATGCCTTAAATCGGAAATATTGAATTTCAAAATTGCAGCATTTTGATTCAGAGGGGCTAATGCATAGGAATACCCCTCTGAATGTGTGACGTCAGCGCAAATATCTCATGATTTTTAAATGTTTGACTAAAACGTTTTGTAGCACGCAGTGGTATATGCTGCTTTGCGCGCAACAAATGCCGCACTTTCAAATAAAGTCGCTAGGAACAGCGGAGATCCCAAAAAGTAAGCAAAAGTAAAAGTCTAATATCTTGAAAACCGGTGAGTATTTTTCAATGAAATTTGGTAGATATTTGTTTTTGCTCTTTCTGAACAGAGCAACATCACTTTCATGCCAATTCATTAACTTTTTTGAAGGTGGGAGGGTCCTTTAATTGAGCCCATTTGCATTGCCAAAAATGAAAAAAGTCAATAAGATTTCAGAGGAAACCACACTGAGCATTATTGAGAGAAATAGACCATTTGAGAGTCAGCAATTTACATAAAAAATAACGAAAAAAGACTAACAATCATAAACCATCCACACTCTCACACAAATTGAGTCATGAGTTGCGCAAGGAAATCGGAAATATGGGAGGGCTGTTTACGAATTACGTCATCAAAACTTCGAGCCGGGAAGCAGTTTTGCAAAATTTTGAGGAGTTTTAGCCCTATTTGCCGGATCAAACGCCAACAAATGTTCATTGCTAAGTCAGTTATATGAGAAAAACTACCAAAAACCGCTTAAACTCGTTTATTTCTAGGTTTTTAATTGTAATGACATCATCAAAAACAGGCAGACCTCAAAACGAAATCGTGTAAATTTATTGTGGCCTTGACATCGCTGACAAAATCGGCGCGGTGGAGGGCTCTTGGGTGTGTGCACTATTTGTATAATTATTTTTAATTGTAATTATTTGAAAGTTTTGGTCAGTTAGCTGAATTTTCATTACTTAGAAATGCCTTGCCGCTAGGTACCCAATAAGGTGTCCATTAGATTCACTGCACTTTGATACTGAAAACAAATACAATGACTGCTGCTGCCCACGGTGACGAGCTATCATGATCATGTATGACCACTTTTGGTCCTCTTGCGCCCATAATTCGGGACGTTATCCGGTACCCCGTCCTTTGACCTCAAATTTAACCCTGAAGATGACCTTAAAAATGTGTTTGATGTCCATTTTTTTAATCAGTGTGTCCTACTTGACCTGATACCGTGTTTTCAGCGAATTCTGAATCGGACACTGAATCCGTCGCTGAATATGTCGCTATCTTCTCGCACGTTATGCTCTTTTTATTCTTTATCTGTTGGCTGCAACAGGCACAGTGCCTCCGTGCCCATCCACCAGCTGCTGGGGCCGGGGAGGGGCAACATGTGGTATTCTTCTAAGTTCTACACATTTACTGAACTTGTTGCCCCTGTACTTCTCTGATGATATCACAGTGCATAGAGATTATGAAATGCAACTTTGCACATGAGCTGTGAGCTGAGATTGATACTAAAGGAAAATGAGTTATCCTCAGCACTTACAGTGTGTGCCCACGTATGCTGTCAATGCACAATTTTTGTTCAATATTAGTAAAACAGCATTGGGCAATTTTGGACTTATTACTTTCTTCACATTTTTGTGGTTTGAAATTTGAGGCTGGTAACCTGGGTCCTGGGTTGTTTCGCCTGAATGTTGCTACAATTACAATCTATATCTACCTTTATGTATTTACCTTAAGTATTTACCTTAAGTTAGGTCATTAGATACCCTTTCGAGTAATAAGACCCTTTACTCAAGAGGCGCCTCCTCCTCTTCTGATGAAGACGAGTTGGCTGCCATGCTTGTTGTCGCCATAAAATGACGACCACTGTTGTTAGTGACAGTAGCTACTGTTGTTAATACGATGAGTAGCCACTCTTGAGCATTAGTAGGAGAAGTTGTAGTTAAACTTGTCGGGGTGGTCCTTCCATTCTTTCCCAAGTCTGAACTTAAAAACATCGACATTTGGTGCTTCAATAGTGTTCCTAGACAGCTTGTTCCACGCCCGAGTCACTCGTGCCGCGAAGAAGGCTTTCCTAGGTCCCAACTGATGCTGAACCTGCAGTTTTTGACCATGACTTCGGGTGGTACGGCTAAGAGAGTTCTTGAACATGCTGTTGCGACAACACGAGCACTCTCTTTGGTAGTTCACCGTGTCGAAGCCTTTTAAGATTTTGAATGTCTCGATAATATCTGATCTTTGCCTTCGGAATTCAAGGGTAGGCAAATTGAGGCTTCTGAGACGATCTGAGTATGACAGGTGAGACAGCCCCTTCACCAGTCTCGTTGCCCGCCGTTGCACCTGCTCGAGTGCGTCTTTATCCTTCTTAAATTTGGGGCTCCATATAACAGCGGCATACTCAAGATGGGGTCTCACGATGCTCTTGTACAAGGCTTGAAAGACATCACTGTCAATGTTTGCAAAGGTATGTTTGATGACTCCGAGAATTCTATTGGCCTTGTTAACCTGGTTCATGACATGTTTTGAGAATGATAGTTTCTTGTCAATAGTAACTCCTAGGTCTTTTTCTTCACTGACTGCTTCCAGAGTGTGATTGTCTCCGTCTATAGTAGTCATAGTATATTCTTTTTCAGGATTAGTTGATCCTAGATGCATGACCTTGCACTTCAGTGGATGGAATAGCATCTGCATTGTTCTTGCCCAATCCTATATAGAGTTTATGTCCTCTTGTAAGCCATTTGAATCATCAGACTCGTTGACGACTTGATAGACTTTCGTATCGTCGGCAAACATGGAAATGAAACAATTTAACAGGTCGGGAATGTCACAAACAAACATAGAGAACAAGAGAGGTCCAAGGACTGAGCCCTGTGGCACCCCGCTCGTTACATTCCCCCAATCTGAGAGCGATCCATTTACTTTCACCCTCTGCTCTCTGCCAGTGAGGAAGCTCCTTATCCATCGGCATGTTACGTCATCGACTCCCAGAGCCTTGACCTGGGCCAGAAGCCGTTCATGGGGCACAGTGTCGAAGGCTTTGGCATAGTCTAAAAATACAACATCCACAGGTAACTTGTGACTAAGCGCTTCTGTCCAAACATCAAGTGCTTCCAGTAGGTTTGTGACCGTGGATTTTCCCGTGATGAAGCCATGCTGTTGATGAGCGATAAAGTTATTTGCCTTCAGGTGAGTAATGATGTCTTCGCCAATTATCCTCTCCAAAAGCTTACATAGTATTGATGTCAATGAAACTGGTCGGTAATTTGCAGGATCACTTTTGTCACCCTTCTTAAAGATCGGTGTGACGATCGCCAGCTTCCACTGCAGGGGAATTTCCCCAGTTTCAACGCTTTTTCTAAATAATGCCGTGATAGGTGGCGCAAGCTGGTCCGCAAGTTCCTGTAATACACGAGGGTGTAACTTGTCCGGGCCTGGTGATTTATCGACCTTAAGTGTCTTCAACATGGCATTAACTCTCTGAACAGTTATTGTAACTTCCATCTCTGACTCCAAGGGCTTCGATGCTATTGTTGGAATTGATGATACGTCCTCCTTTGTAAACACGCTCGCGTATTGCTGGTTCAATATGTCAGCTTTGTGCTTGTCATTACTCGTGAGTTCTCCATTAGCACTGCGTAAGTCAGATACACCGCATCTCGACTTCCTACGGCGGTTGACGTAGTTCCAAAACACTTTATGGTTACCTTTTACTTCTTTAGCCAGTTTCGACTCAAATTCCCGCCTTGCTTTCCTTGTCGCGTGAGTAGCTTCGTTTCTTGCCTTAACATAGCTCTGGTAATCAGAGACATCTTTAGTGTTCAAAAAACGAATCCAGGCGTGCTGTTTCTTCTTCACCATTCTCAGAGCATTTCGATTCATCCAGAGGGGATATCCCCTTTTCGATTTTTTGTTAGGATCAACCTTGGGCACATGCTCTTCTATCAGATCCGCGATCGTTTGTTCAAGTTTATCTGCCATCTCCTGCACAGATTTACCTTCAAACAATCCTTGCCAATCCATGTTAAGTGCTTCCCTCATATCTTCATAATTGGCTTTATGGTAGTTCAGCACCGCACTCTTTCTTGCTGGAGCCTTTGGTGCAAACGACATAACAAATGAGATGCTGACATGGTCGCTTGCTCCAACCGGGTCACCAATGCTGAGTTGCTCAACCAACTCCCGCTCATTTGTAAATAGTAGGTCGTCGAGAGTAGCTCGCTGTCCATCCCTGTATCTTGTTGGCTCCGTTATATGTTGTAGAAGGTAGGTGTCGTGTATGCATTCTATAAACTTCCGGGCTGGGCTGTTCTGGCTGACACCTTCTGGAACTTCGGGGTCCGGGGTCCAAAATATTTCTGGGTGGTTGAAGTCCCCAACTATGACTTTGTGGGAATGATTTGAGGATGCCGCCCAACCAAACATTTTGTGGAGATCATGATCCAAAGGAATAGCTCTATTTGGTGACCCACTTCTATAGATCACCCCAACGAGCATACTGACCCCAGCCTGGGCACCAATTGAAATCCAGGTACAATCTTGAAAGTTGCCGCCCACCGTAGGATACACTTATGTGCTGAAATGCTTATTCATGATGCTATATAGTGCATATTTAATTGATAACTTTATGGATGATTTTAATTGTTTTATCAGCACTTTTTAAATCAAAAAGTCATTGCAACAATATATGCTTTATTGTTTGCTAATGCTCTCTTATTCTCCCTCTCCCTCTCCCTCTCCCTCTCCCCCTCCCCCTCCCCCTCCCCCTCCCCCTCCCCCTCCCCCTCTCCCTCTCCCTCTCCCTCTCCCTCTCCCTCTCCCTCTCCCTCTCCCTCTCCCTCTCCCTCTCCCTCTCCCTCTCCCTCTCCCTCTCCCTCTCCCTCTCCCTCTCATTCTCATTCTCCCTTTCCAATAAAAAGGAGAGGGAAAGGTTTGCTCCACTCTCCTTACTGATGCATGCCTCCACTTCATTTCCCCTTCAATTATAACAAATATATATGACTTATATCTCCTTATATTTCAGGCGGTGACCTCCATTCCAACACAGTTATGTTAGCCAGTCTGCTCGTGAGGCGGGTGGTGGCCACCTGCGGCCCCGCTGCGTCGGCCAGCCTGCACAGCTCGGCGCGTCTGCGGCTGCCGCTGGTACCGTTCGTCATCGAGCAGACCGGCCGGGGAGAGCGCAGCTACGACATCTACTCGCGGCTTCTGAAGGAGCGCATCATCTGCGTGATGGGGCCGATCGACGACACAGTGGCCAGCGTGGTGGTGGCGCAGCTGCTGTTCCTGCAGTCGGAGAGCACCAACAAGCCGGTGCACATGTACATCAACAGTCCCGGCGGCGTGGTCACCGCCGGCCTGGGCATCTACGACACGATGCAGTACATCCGGCCGCCGGTGGCCACCTGGTGCGTCGGACAGGCCTGCAGCATGGCCTCGCTGCTGCTCGCCGCCGGGTCGCCCGGCATGCGCCACGCACTGCCGAACGCGCGCATCATGATACACCAGCCGTCGGGCGGCGCCTCCGGACAGGCCACCGACATCCTCATCCAGGCGGAGGAGATCGGCAAACTGAAGCGGCAAATCAACGGACTGTATGTGAAACACACCAATCGTGACCTCGCGTCCGTGGAGACGAGTATGGAGCGCGACAAGTTCATGGACCCTAGCGAGGCTCTCGAGTTCGGTATCATAGATAAAATATTGGAGCATCCTCCCAAGGCTGGCAGTGCTGAGGAGGCCAAGGACTGATGGATTATAGTTAGTGTCGCACTCGCAGAAGGATCTTTTATATATTTTCTTGATGAGCACATGTCGTTTCAGACACTCATTTGTTGATATTGTTGCCACTTGTATCAGGAAATATAATGTTTCTCAAGCTCTAACCTGATTCATCATTTGTACAGGTCTCGTGGGTTTTGGCGGTAGGTTTTGCCCGTATGAAATTAGGTAAATTTCCAGCTATATCTTCCAATCGATTTATTCGTACGCATGCATGCCTTGACCCTATAAAATGGCTTCATCGTATATGGATTAGTTTCTGAGATATATCCGTAAATGTGAAAAGGCAAAACCTACCGCTTAAACCCGCGAGAGCCGTACTTACGGTACTTACGGTTAGTCTCTTAGCTCGAATACGAGGTATCTGTGTACCGTCACAAAGCACTTCAGATGAAGCAAGCATGCCCATGGCTCATTGTTCATTACTCATTTTTCCTTAGAAGAGAAAGGCTGTAAATATTATTTTAAGTCTGGCTCTAGCCAAACGGATTATCGTTTAAAAACTAACTTTTTGATTGAAGGAAAAGGGCCACCTTCGTGAAATATGAAGATATCGTTGTTTTTCATTTTGACATTATTATTTTTCATTTTCTTTTTAAAACTGGTGCCAGAAGTGCACAATTCGCGAAAAAGTATTTAAAACTATTTAACATATTGGTACTATGTTGATACTCTCTACGGCACCTACTGTATGATGGCATAGCGATGACGTCACACTCAAGCCAATCAGCGTTCAGAAGACAGACTCGTCGGATTGTGTCAGATAAGCTGATTGGTTAAAGCTGAGCTGGTTGGAGCTGATTGGTAAAAAACCAAAGCCTCGCCGCGGGGGGCTGTATTGTCGGATAAGAACGCATTCCTGGGATAAGGACGCATTCCTGGCGTATTTTCTTTTAAAATTGCCGATAACTACGAATGGAGGCCGAAATCGGCCGTAAGGAGGTAGACACCCAGTAAACATGCCGACGTCGGCCCGACGTCGGCCGACGTCGGGGTGACGTCGGCAACTCGGCATCGGCATGGCGACGTCGGCCCGACGTCGGTCCAACCTCGGCACGACATCGGCTGGACGTCGGATATGCCCGCATGTTCCGACGTCCAGCCGAGGTCCAGCCGACGTCGGGCCGACGTCGGACCGAGATCAATTGCTGAGGTCCAGCCGACGTCGGGCCGACGTCGGGCCGACGTCGGGGCGACGTCGGACCGACATCGGCTGCTGTTTTGACCGTTAAAATAATATAAAATACATGTTTCATGTTTCATAAAGAGTTTCTGTATCCAAAATATCCTCAGGAAAGTCAAATCTTCCTCCACGCCGCAAGCACCTGATCCGGACTGGACGGGATACTTGTAAGGTGTGTCGCGGTGTGTTTGTTAAGGTGTATCGCGGTATGTGCCTTTTGGTTTATAGCTAGTATCGCGGTATGTGCCTTTTGGTTTATAGCTAGAAATTCGTGTAGCGGTATGTTCTTTATGTTTTCGCTCGCCTTTTGACTCGCCTTTTGACATTTAGAAACACGTCGAGGTCAGCGTAGTCAGAACCGTAAGTCACTGTCGCCCGATCGATTTTAGCCTCAGACCGGGTGACAGGACTTATCCACCTTCGGGCGAGTATATAACCGCAGCGGGGAGTGAGAACGGGGTCAGTGCCTGTACGCCGACCAGGCTGCAACGCTGCACCCGACCTCATCCACGCTGCTGGTAAGCTGGCTCGAAGGTAGGTTCCGACTACGCAGGGATGCTGTGCGGGCTCAAGGCACATCCCATAGATAGGTAGGAGCAAGCGGGTGGAGGGTTAGGTTAGCATGCGCGGCGTTAGGGTATTGTTAGGGTAGATTGCGTTCGCGGTAGGAGATAGGCTTCTAAAATGATAACGTCAAATTAGCGCAGTCCGTTATGACCACATCACGAAATTATGAACAATAAATGGGGCGTTGAATTGACCAGATGCTTTTGGTAACGGGATGAGTCGGAGGAGAACGGTGATTGAGCGGAGTCTAACTTTATCGGTACATTAGTAAAGTCATCAATGGCCAGGAGCTTCACTCCTAAACCCATAAGGGCGCGCTACCAACCGCGGCGTGCCTCAAAATGGCGGAGTGATTCACACTGGTACCACGATGCATTGTAACTTAACGTAAAATAGTAGAATTAGACATTGGGATGTTCGTGGCCCGAGTGGCAGTCGGGCACAGGCTGGGAGACGTCTCAGCCTAACACGGACATCAAGTAGAGTAGTAGTAATACAATCAGAGGGGAGGCTGCGAAAGGCCAAAAGGACCGGCCCGAGCCCCCCCTACATAAATGGTGCATCGGCCGGGAAACGTTCTTTCAAGTGAAATTCGAGGACTGAACAACGTTTTTCATCCGGTTGGTCAGGCACGCCATTACGTAAGACTTAAACTGCATTAATGAAACGCCCTGCCGTAATAACTCCGAAGCGCTTGTTAGTACGTGGTTTTGTAAATCTTAAACTGTGTAAACAAACGGCTAACAGTAAGTCGTAAAAACGTTTTTCATTTAATCCTGAGCAATAGGATCTTGGTATGGGGTACGACGCTAACGTAAGACTTAAACTGCATTTGGCGAGACGGCCCACAGTAAATCCAGCGCGCGTGTTCAGTACGAGATTTTGTAAATCATAAATTGTAAAAATCAAACGGCTGATAGTAAGTCGCAACGATCGAATGAATCTTGAAAGAACGGTTGATGTGCCATTATTTTAAATTTATTAAATTTACTCCGCTCAATATCCGAACTTCTAGGAACAATCGAGCCAGACCAGCAGCCAAAATTGTTAGGCAAAAGCTTGCTATGACTGCAATAAAAATGAGAAACAATGAAAATTTTAACTGTGAATGACGAATGATATTTGTGAGAAGGGAGAGTGCAGGTTGAATGAAAGAATGTTGCGAATCGCTAAATGTATATGGAAAAAGAAAAATGTATCTCGACCTGGTGCGAGTATGTTAAATGAATGAATGATACATTTCTAGAATGGAGAGTGTAAGCTGAATGAAAGAATGAAAATGGAATGCGAGTTGTGAGTATGTTGATATTAGATGGACAATGCCTATCTGAAGTTGAGTGAATAGTGAGTGAACTTAGCATGCAATGAAAATATGTAAATTCCCATCTCGATCGTAACATTCACATATTTACGATTAGCGGGAGGCTTGTTTTGATTAACTCAGTAATGTGTGCATTGTTCATTTACAAATACGTGCATTAACTCATTTTGACCTTATCTCAATAATGTATATAATTAGATAAATTATTGCCTTCCCATAAAAAATTATTCGTTTAAATTATACCTTTGTACTGCATGAAACTTTAGATGTACGGTTGATGCATGTTTTGGGTTCCTTTCTTTTGCCCGCCATTCTATTTCAAAATTGCAATGAAATGACACTTGATTTAACATGTATCAGCTATATTGCCTTTGTGACAAATTAGAATAAGGTGAAGTAATCGTGTACTTTTCAACCTAACAGTCGCGGAAATTTTCGATGATTGAAAGACTAAAATTTAATTTAGATTTAACCATGTTAAAAAGGACTTGGTCATAAAGATATGAAATGATATATTATATGTATAGCATAACCTCCGCTATTGACGCCTTCCCGACCAATTAAAAATAAGGTAGAGTATTTTGTGTTCATTCAACTTCGCAGTCGCGAAAGATCCTAAATTATCGGAAAACTCAATCAGATTTCGCTACAATGATAAATCACCAAATGAAACTATAACGGCTGGGACATAAACATCTGCCAAATGAATTTCAGATTACACATCATATTATCTAATTTATCAAAAAGATTGTAAAAAAGTTGTGTATTTCAATGCAATCGTGAAATTTCCCCCTAATATTGATTGCATATAACGTTTTATCACACGGTTAAATATGTAGGAACATAAAAATGGACGTAAGATTCGTTAATATTTGAAGTATGAAAAGTGTTTGTCATTGGTTGTAATTACAATAATTGGTAGATTCATAATCCTCGACTGTTAATTGCCATCTGGCTATCACAGAATCACTGCGAGAATGGCGTACCGGCTATCAATTTTTGTAAAAAAAAAAGGTCTAAGCATTTTGTGTGCATTTCAACTTAACTTTCATAAAAGTAGGTACTAGGATTATTGGAGGTTTTTTTTATTCAAAATTTGACGATTTCATTATACAATTAAGAGTATAGAATCGAAGGTTGCAATTTGTCAATATTCGGCTTATAAAGGGATAAACTCGTTAAATGTTTCTCACGATGGCTGCAGAATACACTAGGACAAACGCAAAGCTACACTTTTGCCTTTGATTAAACTAAGTGACTGCTATCTTTCGTTCTCAGAATCGCCCGAGAATAGCGCATGATTTAACGTGTAAAATGGCCTATTTTACGAACAAATTAAGATAGCAATTGAATTCATAAGCAATAAAAACCAACGTTTATTAAAGACATTCAGTATTTAATGTCGGATTTTCTCAATCGTATGCTACAATTGCTTTCAATTGTTTCGACCATCAAATGTTTTGCGAGCGCGCTAATTTTAATGATAGGAAATTGTGATTTATGAACAGTCAATAATCTTATTTTGCCAAAGTGTATCATTCTTTCCGGGAATAAACAAACTAGAGATATGATTTGATAAAAGATGCAATACCGGCCACATAATGTCGATCGTACCTACAAACAATCTGGCTGGTTGCAAGTCAAAATTACCATATACCAATAGGGCCAGAGGTTATGTCAAATCAAATCATACATAGTTGGCATGCGGCTTATAAATGGTAAGGGTAAGGAGTAAATTCCGGCATTTATAAGCTTTGGTGAAATATACTCTTGGTACCAAATTAATATAATGGTGATGATCGTAAAAAGATTTATGGTAATCGCGGCGTGAATTTGAGAGATCGACATCTAGTGCGTACAAATGTGAAAACACGTCAGTCAGCCATATGGCTTGTCCGATGCAAAACACGTCAATTACCCATGCATATGGGTTGTCCGATGCAAAACACATCAGTCAACCATATGGGCTGTCAGATGCAGAACCACGTCCCACGTCAGTCATTCGTGGTCAGTCATTCGTGGTCAACCTGTTGCAAATTGCAGGTGCGAACTGGCAGATGCAAAACCACGTCTGTCATCCGTGGTCAACCTTGGGTTGCCAATTGAAAGTGCGAACTGTCAGGTGCCAGTTGGCATACGATTTGCCTTTTACAAAGTTTCAACTGTAGTATTCCTGTTTGACATAGAGAAGAAATCCAAAAAGCATGTATGTATTTACTTATGAACCCGCAGTTGTAAATAATACCACTTATTGTCACCTGGGTGATTTGTTTCAGATCGTAGCTGAGAGCACAGATTTAGGTACATAAATGCACAAAGAAAACACAGGATGGTCGATTGCAAACAAATATGATATGAATAGGTTTATTTTGTTACATTTTATTCATAAATGATTATTTAAGTAAATATATTCAATATGTCATAAAATATGACCTATGCCATAATCAATGGTGTCTCATATCGGAACTTTTCTTTCGGATCAAGCATTTCCGCTGATTTCCCTAATGAAGCTCTGACATACCCTTCTCTAATACTCGAGCAGCGCCACTCGAAACAAATTTCAGAATTTCATCGGCGCCCATCGTTGCAGTCTTGATGCTAAATGCTAAATGCAACGCGCGCGGTGACACTGACACCAGCCCCGGGGCAAATTGTCGGCTTTTTGCAACCAACACTGCTCGGCGACTGAACGATAGTGGCATATTGTTTCTACGTATCCTGAACGTTCCTGACGGTTATTTCTATGGGCGGATCACAAACTCTTATCGAATTTATTTTATTTTTATTTATTTATTTGTTGCACATCCTTCCATGCAGGCATAGTTATTTCAGGATGGCACATGATCAGGGAACCACTATGCACAATGCACATGCACTTTCCTCGACCCGCGTTCGAGTTCACTCAAGAGGAGAAAAAGAGAAAACAGGACCAAGGCAACACCTTAGACCACTTCAGCATCAAACTATACATTTCGTGGTGGCCTGATCGCCCGCTTAAAAACAAATATGCTGGACATGCCTTGGATCTCTCGGGGCAGCCGGTTCCATGCCGAGCCAGCCCTGTACATGAAGTGTTTTTGAGTGGCAATAAGCCGCACTTTCGGTAGGTGCACCTGCTCTGTATCTGTCAGGCGCGTGTCACGAGTCGCCACATCACATCGACGTTTGAACATGTTTTGTACCACGATTGGTGCATGGGGATCGCAGATTGCGCGGTGCACCTTCAGTTGATCACGCTCCTCCACCAGCTCGCCAATCCGTGACCAGTGGAGCGACTTAAGAACTGGTGTGATGTGATCACGGCGCTTCGAACCGGTCACCAAACGAGCCGCAAAGTTAATCATTTTTTGCAGTCGCTTAAGTTCTTTGTCGGCAGCTCCGCCCCAAACTGGTAAGCAGTAGATAATTTGAGGGAAGATGTGAGCTTTGATAATAGTAAGCAGGGCCTCGGTAGTGAAGCTACGCCTGAATCTGTAAAGCGAAATCAATATGCTGTAGCAACGGCGCACAACTGATGAGATGTGTTGATTCCATGTTAACGTCTGGTCAACAGTTACACCAAGAAGTTTGATCGTTTTTGAAGAATGAAAGGTTCTGTTTGAGAACGTGAAAGCGAAACCAGATGCTTTTTGAAGCGAGTTTCTGGAGCCAAGGAGGATGAAATCTGTTTTTGATGCATTCATTTTTAGAGAATTACTTCTAAACCAGTTTTGAACGGAAGCCATTGACTTTTCTATGCGCTTTCTGAGCTGTGACAAACTCTCACTGTCTGGCGGCGAGCTGTCGAGGAGCTGCGTGTCGTCCGCATAGCAAACCAAACGGCCGTAGGGAAGATGTCCCGGAAGATCTGCCACAAATATGCTGAACAAAATAGGTCCCACAATAGATCCCTGAGGAACACCGAAGTTCACAGGACAGATCTTGGACCCACCACGTACCATTTGCCCCCGTCCGCTTAGGTAACTGTCGAACCAATGTGAAGGCACACCCATCCATGCCATTTTTTTCAAGAGGACGCCGTGGTCAACACTGTCGAAGGCCTTACTGAGGTCGATCGTCGTTATCGACGTGAGCTCACCGTTGTCGATCTTATCAACGGCCCACGATACTGCGTCGAGTACGGCGTCCTCCGTGGAGTGGCCACGGCGGTAAGCGTATTGACATGCGCTCAGTAGACGGTTGTCATACAAATAATCACTCAACTGGGTACACACTACACGCTCAGCGATTTTAGACATGACAGGCAGTAAAGAGATAGGCCGGTAATTACCAGCTACACCACGGTCGCCAGCCTTATGAATAGGGACCACACAAGCTATTTTCCAGCTATCAGGAAACACACCAGTAACAATCGACTTATTAATCACATGAAGCAGCAATGGTCCAATAACGGCGAAGCAGCGACGCACAGCTAAAATTGGCACACCATCCATACCAACAGCCCTGGAGCTACTCATGTGACGCACGGCTGTTGAGAGCTCCGGCAGAGTGATAGGCGTCAGCTCAAAACCGGTGGCGCATACTACTGGGGGACGATCGTCAGTCCCCTCAGCCTGACCAGTAGACTGCAATTTAGATGCAATTTTGGCGCCGACATTAGCAAAGAAATCATTAAAATTGTCAGCTTGAGCGACATCAAGATCTAATGACGTAGCAGCGCCATCACCAGCCGATGCATTCTTAGCAAACAAATTGAAGCGACTCCAGAACCCACGGAAGTCCTTAGCTGCTAGCTGACTACACAAAAATTCTTTTCGCGCACGTACGAGTCTGCTCTTGACCGAGTTACGTAGGGCACAGTACTCACGTCGGAGATCATTCGATCGGAACATGAGCCAATTGTCACGAGCCTGATCGCGCTTCAACATCAGTTCACGAAGCTCTGGATCGTCTTGAATCCACGGGCAAGGCCCCGCACGATAAGACTTCACTCGCATCACTGGACAATGCCGGTTGATGATATCATTCCATGCGCGCATAAAAATACTCAGCTTTCCGTTAACATCTGGCGCATCGAACATTGGTGTCCAGTCCGTAAGCAACAAATCGAGACAAATGCGATCCCAATCTGCCCGCTCCCATCGTCTGGTCTCACGGATGACTGGTGCTTTACGGATCCTCGTCAGCGGTACGGAGCAGATTACGGGCTGATGGTCACTCAGGGTGTCAGCTAGTACCATCACTGAGTCACTCAGGTCGGCGCAGTTTGTGATTATATGGTCCAGCGTTGTCGGTCTGGGTGACAGGTGCGTTGGTTCGCTGACCAGCTGATGAAGGTTGAGGTCTGTCAGGAGCTGCAGGTATCTACGCACGCTGGATGCCTCATGGTCGGACGCATCTATGTTGACATCCCCAAGCAGGAGCAGCGGTCGTCCTTTCAACAGCGCCGTTTGTAGCTGACCATGGAGCGAGTCCAGAAAGCTGGACACTGCGCTGTCGGGCGGCCGATACATGGCGCCCACCACTGCTGAACGCCCGCGGTGAGACACCAGCAACCACAGGGCGTCAACCACCGGATCGGAGTTTTCCACCTTTAGTACCTCCACACTAAGATAGTCTTTGTAAATTATGGCCACACCACCTCCACATACAGTCTTGCGACCTTTGCGAGGCTGAGTTCTGTCGGCACGGCAAACCTTATAGCCGGGAAACACGAGAAAGTCTGTAAGCACATCTGAGGTCAGAAACGTTTCTGACAGGCACAGCAGGTCCAGTTTTTCTCTCAGTAAGAGCGCATTAATATCTTCCAGCTTGGCTGTCATAGAACGGATATTCAGGTGCCCAATTGTCATCGCACCTCTCTCTTGGCGATTGAGCGCCACCTTCGGGATCGCAGGCGCTTCCACCTTCGTCTCCACCCTGGACTGGTGTGGACAGCGGCCGGAGGGATGCTGCAATCTTGTATCAGACTGACCGGCACATTGATCATCAGAGCAGCAGGACCTGACACTCAGCAGTGCATGGGTTCCTCTCTGGTTTAATCTAAAAAACCATTCACTTCACTGATGATAACCTGGGAGACATTTCTAGCTCCCTCCCATGTATACATTTTGCCAGTTCTGTTGATGCCTTGGTGGGGGCACTCCATCAGGCGATCTCGCATGTCCAAGAACCGTGCTCCATAGGTCGCACAGAGGGAAGGTAGCTGCTCGTTGATCAAGCTGATCTTTTCCGATATGGCTTGATCTGTATCTCTTCTTTCAATCAGTGAGCAGACCACAACGTCGCGGACGTTGTGTCGGCCCTTTGCCGTAGTGATCATGTGTGCAATGCCCTCTAGAGCATGATCAGCTTCAGAGTGGACCATGTCACTTCCTTCAGGGTGAAGGACCACATCAACGGCGTCAGCATGGGTCTTCCTTACAGCAGCGATGAGTCGTTGGCTTGTTTCGGCACAACTCGTGTCCTGGGAAGATGAGAAGATGACATTGCTGCCAAAGTTGAACTCCTCTTTGGCTGCTGCACCTATGCGCCTGACGTTTTCGCCACCGACCAGAACGGCTCCATTGGGAATGCAGTTCCGTTTTCCCGGTCTTCTTTTCACCAGCGTCCAACCTGAGTCTTCCTCGGTTGTCGCGGTGTTGGTCGAGCTGACCATGCCGAAGTTGCTGCTTTCTGAAGCGTTTGTGGCGCCATGTGATGCCTTTAAACTTGTCGAATCTGCCTGAGGTTTCGAGTCATAGTTGACTTTTGTTTGAGAGCTTTGCTGTTCCGTTACAGAAGGCTGGGAAGTGTTCATCTGTCACTTGAATGTCACATGAATCTGAATCTGATTCATGTGACATGAATCTGTCACATGAATCATTGACCGATGCCTATGCTGGATAACTAGGAATTGGAAAAGGGACGTAAGAGATAAAAAAGAAGTCGGTTAAATCTTACGTGTCAAGAATCTATGTAAAACCAGTAAAAACATAAACGAAAGCACTGAAATTAAAACAACGATAAGAGAATGCGTTTAGAACTTATACGATGCTGATATATTATTGTGCTTTACCCACTAAATTATTACCGCTCATTTTAATCGTGATATAGCGGCGAACGTCAAGGCAATAACCATTGCGATTACAACGGAAGAACATAAAATACCTAGTTTCAAAGTAATATCTGAACTGATTGGTTTAAATTTTGCAGATCTTCTAAACATTTAGATTTACGAGATTCAAACAGGATAGTTTTATCTAGGTGCCAAGCTACCGTGAAAAATCACATATCAATGTACAATGCTGCGGGAAATATCCCGTTAGTGATGTCCGTTTAATCGAGCATCTACCGCCCGCGCGACCCATTATAATTATGTGTTGGCATGTCTACGCAATATAGCAGCCGGTTCAGCAAAACCGAGGCAAAACTGAAACCTGGGACGGGTGCGAGGAAATTCGGTGACGACTCATTTTGGGTGTCGGGCGTCGGCAGGAGCGCACGGCCATGCTGTGCAAATAACATAAAATTCAGACTTGAAACGGTCGCCCAGTGCACTAAAGTACACGTTTTCTCGCCGAGTTAGCTGTCACAAGTGATCGGTCAGCTGTCAGTCGAGTGGTCGGGTATCGGAAATCAATAGAGTTCAACGGGTCAAATATAACTACGTCGACGCTACGCTGCAGCATGGCGGCAAAAGACGTTATTCCCCGTAGCGACGCATTCGGATCGGGCAAAGCTGATAAAATCTCTATGGGAACTAGCAAAAATTACCTATCCACTGAATGTCCAAAGATATGGCATATGCTCGCATATTTATTGTTCGGCCCACCAACGTTACCACTAATTCAATGGCATATATAGCAGTATATTTAGAAAACAATATTTACCACGGGGAAGTACCTTTTGGGATTCAACCTCTAGAAATAAGCTTATTTGTAGAGCTTATTGCGCCGTCAGGAATATTACGACTTCTTAGCTTTTGCAGTATTTTGAAACATAGGCCATAAAACTTGCGATACATCTGTCATTTTCAAAATGAGATTTAAAAGCAAAGTCCGTTTTTCATTATGCAACAATTTTAAAGAAAACATCCTTCAGCATCTGTGTGAGGGATGCCACGCTTTTAGGGACAGTACCTACTTCAATTTAAATTAGGGCATGGCTAATTGCCCGTGGAGGCGCAAATGGACTGATAGTGTAACTTGGGTGTAACCATGGTAGTGTGACAGTATCTATATTCAATACCTATGAATGCCTTATCAACTTTACCGTCACGCATCCATTCGACTGCTATTCAACGTTCTCGTTTCACAAAAACATCGTAATTCTATCTTTTATCATGTGTCCAGCCTAACTAACGTTATAAATGCTTAAATAAACCAAGGACATAATTCCGTCTCATTCGCCAAGTTGCGTTTAGCTATACAGTGCAATTAGATTCGAATCATCACTTCAATCACCCTGCCCTGCTTCCCCTGTTGTAAAGATTGCTCAGAATGACAGCCCTTTTATTTGTAATGGTAGCTTTTAGAAGACACCCGCCTTCAATCGTCAGCCTGTCAGACCAATGGAGGAAGGACCAGCATAGAAAGACAAGGCGGTCCTGTAATAAAAAAGGAATAAATCAATAAATAAGACGTCACTCGGTTGGATCTGACCACGACGATAAGGCGATAAAGCGTCGTAGTTGCTTTGAATGAAAAACAGTTGTGCTTTATGCTAGGCTTTCTTTTCGCAATTGTCAAAGGTTGGCAACAAGTGACCACAGCGGCCAGAGTATATATCCCGACACCGCAACGGACGAATGAATAAGAAATGTAAATCCGCCCAGATAATGGCCTCCAAATGGTCACTGCGGACACGGTTTATGGGATCTATATTGGCCGTATTATTATCCCTTTCAAAAGACTGAAGCACCTCTAGCGCTTTATGACCACAACTATGTTGGCTTTAAAAAAAGGTTCACAATGACTGTTTAAAACTGAAGCAGACCCGTCATTCATTCTACAACGTATAACGTAAATTTACTTTACCAAATCATATTGGGAAATATTCCCTCTAAAGGGTGAGTATACAGTACATCCTAAGGCAAGTATTTAGTTATGGGGAGGACCCCAACCAACTTAATTTAATGAAATGAAACAATCAACGTCAAAGGTAAGCAATAGCTTTGGCCTCAATTTCTATCACAGGGAAATGTTACATTGCTACCACGCTGCTATTACATTTTGCAAGCTGCCGCCACACTTGTAATGGTGTTGGAGCGATGGGCCTGTTGCTGTAACCATGACACTTGTAATGGCAGCGTGCTGCTATATTCGGTGAAACAAGGCCCAGTGTTCAAAATGCTCGTTTAGATCCGGCCAAAGCAGTGCAAATTGGGATGGCTATTTGGGAGATCAGACCGGTCGTGCCAGCCGTGATGGATAACAAGAACGACCCCGGCGAACTGCCGAAGTTAACTATCCAGAGGCTACCATTTGGCTTCATCCCGGCTGGTATCGATTTGGGATTCACCTTCGTGCATCCTTTTGTGACCTCCAAATAGCGAAATCAGATTTCGCAAAATACCTACACTAGCTTGACACATAGATGTAAAACCCTGCCTAGTTCACGACCAGTGGACAAACACTACGCCTAATAGATGTAGTGGCAACACATGCTTTAGGACACCATGTAGAAATGTCTCCTGGTAACTGGACAACTATAGGTATAAAATTTGACTGCATGTAGATCGAGCTTGCATCTGCATGGATGCCAATATGTAAAATTGTAGCGGGGATGTATGTAACTAATCGAACTTGCATCTGCATGAATGCCAATATGTAAAATTGTAGCGGGGATGTATGTAACTATGTATGTATGTATGTATGTATGTATGTATGTATGTATGTATGTATGTATGTATGTATGTATGTATGTATTATGTATGTCGCCATGTATATTAGTGTGAATGAAGGAAAATTGCCGTCGTAATACCGTCATACGTGGCGCTTACGGCTGAAACAATGTACGTGTGGTTGTATGAGTGTAGGCAACAGTATGCTGGCAGGCCAGCGGTGACCCGGACAGCAGTGACGGAGGACAAGCAAAGGGGCGAACGGGCCCGGAGCGCTAATGGTGTGCCGAACACCTCCGGTGCGTCGTACCGCACTGGCGAGACCACCTCCGTCCAAACCCTCGAGTCGTCCGCGGTGCCGGGAGGTGGCAAGTACAACGGCAATCACATGAACGTCCACGGCGGCAAGCACGGCGGCGATCAGACGAACAACCACGGTGGACCGACCCCGCGGAACCGGCCGATCATCCGGTCACCGACGGCTGAGACATCCCGAGGCGCGACCCACCAGACTCCATTGCCAACTGTTCAGCCCGTGGGCCGACCAGACCGCCACCTGGATGGTACCCATCCGACTGACGGCAATCACCAAGCGACGGGCACCAGATAACGCCCCGAGCCCAAGCAAACGAGCCGACGGCTCCACGCCCACCCCAGGGGCTCCGAAATCGCAACAGGACTCAGCTGCAGCGCCGCAGGCCCCAGCTGCTGCACCCGAATGCACAGGCGGATGCCGTGCGGAAAGACAAGGCAAAGCTGCAGAACGTGATGACGCTGCGAACGCTGCTGCTGCTGTGGCGGCAACGAGGCCACCACGGACGCTGCCGTGTGTCCACCTCAGCAACTACGGCAGCACCATCCTGGAAACGCCACGCCGAGCTATACTGCCATCTGGTGAGCCCGGGTGACGGTCAGGACCACCACCTGTATCGCATGCGACCACTTGGCAACCGACCATAGCAACGAATACCACCATGTGGAGTCTCAAAGCGGCCGAGCCAAAGCCGAAGTCGCATCCTGAGCTGCTGTACCGCAAGCCAAGCTGCCGCAGCGAATCGCAAATGGTAACACTGCAGAAGCTGATGCCGCGCGGAAAGAGAGCTCATGCTGCAGGACACGATGACGCTGCAGAAACAGATGCTACGCAAAAGGGCCGAGGCGGCTGCGTAGGCGGACGCCACTGCAGAGCAAGATGTGGCCGAGGCGCCGCACTACAATGCTATTTGATCACTGGTGGGCCGCGCACATCGTCGCCGTGGGGGCGCGCGCACCCAACATGCCGTGGTGGCTGGTGCGCCGCGCACATCGTCGCCGTGGAGGCGCGCGTACCTACCAATGCCGTGGAGGCTGGTGCGCCATCGTCGCCGTGGAGGCGCGCGCACCCACCAATGCCGTGGAGGCTGGTGCGCCGCGCACATCGTCGCCGTGGGGGCGCGCGCACCCGACATGCCGTGGAGGCTGGTGCGCCGCGCACATCGTAGCCGTGGAGGCGCGCGTACCCACCAATGCCGTGGAGGCTGGTGCGCCGCGCACATCGTCGCTGTGGAGGCGCGCGCACCCAACATGCCGTGGAGGCTGGTGCGCCGCGAACATCGTCGCCGTGGAGGCGCGCGCACCCAACATGCCGTGGAGGCTGGTGCGCCGCGCACATCGTCGCCGTGGAGGCGCGCGTACCCACCAATGCCGTGGAGGCTGGTGCGCCATCGTCGCCGTGGAGGCGCGCGCACCCAACATGCCGTGGAGGCTGGTGCGCCGCGCACATCGTAGCCGTGGAGGCGCGCGCACCCACCAATGCCGTGGAGGCTGGTGCGCCGCGCACATCGTCGCCGTGGAGGCGCGCGCACCCACCAATGCCGTGGAGGCTGGTGCGCCGCGCACATCGTCGCCGTGGAGGCGCGCGTACCCACCAATGCCGTGGAGGCTGGTGCGCCATCGTCGCCGTGGAGGCGCGCGCACCCAACATGCCGTGGAGGCTGGTGCGCCGCGCACATCGTAGCCGTGGAGGCGCGCGCACCCACCAATGCCGTGGAGGCTGGTGCGCCGCGCACATCGTCGCCGTGGAGGCGCGCGCACCCACCAATGCCGTGGAGGCTGGTGCGCCGCGAATGTCGTCGCCGTGGAGGCGCGCGCACCCGACATGCCGTGGAGGCTGGTGCGCCGCGCACATCGTCGCCGAAGAGGACACCGTCGCGCCAGTGTTGCAGGACATAATGAGGCTGCAAAAGCGAAATGCCGCGCGGGGATGCCGATGCTGCGGAAACGCCAAGATGCTGCAGTAGTGGACGCCGCTGCACGATGTTGAGGGACATGTGGACGAAGGAGAAGCTACGGAAGCAGACCGTCGCGGAGCCGTCGCCGAAGAAGAAAACGTCGCGGTGCCGTCGCGGCAGAGGAAGTCGTGACGCTAAAAAAAAAAACAAACAAAAAAAACACACACACACACACGATTGCCGAGCCGCCCCAAAGTAAGGGGATTTAACCCCAGGCCCAAAGAGGGGGGCATTTATGTAAGGTGTGTCGCGGTGTGTTTGTTAAGGTGTATCGCGGTATGTGCCTTTTGGTTTATAGCTAGTATCGCGGTATGTGCCTTTTGGTTTATAGCTAGAAATTCGTGTAGCGGTATGTTCTTTATGTTTTCGCTCGCCTTTTGACTCGCCTTTTGACATTTAGAAACACGTCGAGGTCAGCGTAGTCAGAACCGTAAGTCACTGTCGCCCGATCGATTTTAGCCTCAGACCGGGTGACAGGACTTATCCACCTTCGGGCGAGTATATAACCGCAGCGGGGAGTGAGAACGGGGTCAGTGCCTGTACGCCGACCAGGCTGCAACGCTGCACCCGACCTCATCCACGCTGCTGGTAAGCTGGCTCGAAGGTAGGTTCCGACTACGCAGGGATGCTGTGCGGGCTCAAGGCACATCCCATAGATAGGTAGGAGCAAGCGGGTGGAGGGTTAGGTTAGCATGCGCGGCGTTAGGGTATTGTTAGGGTAGATTGCGTTCGCGGTAGGAGATAGGCTTCTAAAATGATAACGTCAAATTAGCGCAGTCCGTTATGACCACATCACGAAATTATGAACAATAAATGGGGCGTTGAATTGACCAGATGCTTTTGGTAACGGGATGAGTCGGAGGAGAACGGTGATTGAGCGGAGTCTAACTTTATCGGTACATTAGTAAAGTCATCAATGGCCAGGAGCTTCACTCCTAAACCCATAAGGGCGCGCTACCAACCGCGGCGTGCCTCAAAATGGCGGAGTGATTCACACTGGTACCACGATGCATTGTAACTTAACGTAAAATAGTAGAATTAGACATTGGGATGTTCGTGGCCCGAGTGGCAGTCGGGCACAGGCTGGGAGACGTCTCAGCCTAACACGGACATCAAGTAGAGTAGTAGTAATACAATCAGAGGGGAGGCTGCGAAAGGCCAAAAGGACCGGCCCGAGCCCCCCCTACATACTTTATCCCATTTGGGATTGCCCGTAAGCCGAGCTCGCCCGTAGCCGGGTGCGGTGAGTGCTTGGGGGCTGCTCGGCCTATCCTTTGGTCAGGCTCAGCCCCGGCAACTCACCAGGGCCGGGCCCAGTTCATATAGAAAGGCCAGTCGGCAAGTGTCACTTTGCCAAAGTGCCACTTATCAAAGGGACACTTTGGGAAACGTTGGTGCAGGTGTGTAAGAGTGGCTATATGAATCCATTGTGGGGTCGCTCTTTCCAATAAGTGTCACGTAACAGCAATGGGACAAGGGGCTCTATATGAACTGGACCCAGGGTGCTCGCCAAGAAGACCAACGTCTCCATCCTATCATCCTTCCGGCTCTGAAATGGTCTTGTCAGACCAAAAGGGCATAACCCAACAAAACAAACTAAATTAGTCATCTGGCTGCGTGGTGTAGTGGTTAGCTCACTAACCTCGCGTTCAAATGACACGGGTTCGAATCCCATCGCCGGATGATGCTTTTGACGTGTTGTCCCAGTAAAAATGCCGACGTCGGCGACTGGGGGGCTCGAATCCCGCCGCCGGTTGATATTTTTGGCGCGTTGTCCCAATAACCATGCCGACGTCGGCCCCGTCGGTCCAACGACAAACGATCTCGTCAACCTCGGCAAACGACCTCGGCCCGACGTCGGCTCGACGTCGGCTGGACTTCGGCTGGACGTCGGAACATGCGGGCATATCCGACGTCCAGCCGATGTCGGGCCGAGGTTGAACCGACGTTGGGCCGACGTCGGGCCGAGCCTCGGCCCGACGTCGGGCCGACGTCGGCATGTTTACTGGGCAGATAGGTTTTCGGACACGGGCTACAAGATGGCTATCTCAGTTTCAATCCCCATGTTAAAGGTGGCCCTTTTCCTTTAACCCTCGCGGGCCCGGGGGGGGGGGGCGTTTTTCGCCCCCCCTGGCGAATATTTGCGATAACTCCCGAACGCTTAGGGATAGGAAGGCGAAACTTTCAGTACCTTTTCTCCCATCCATTTGACATCTTCTGAAGTAAAAAATTTGGACCTAGCCCCCTTGATGACGTCACAAGGTCCATTTATCTAGACCCCTGCACGGCAAACTTCGGCGTCACAGACGCAAACTTCAAATAGCTGCTAAAAATAGAGTTTTAGAGATAAAGACGAATTACGAGCACGGCTGTGTGGCGTTTGACCTAGAGAAAAATAGAAAAATAGTTTTGGTGACCTGAGGTCAGAGGTCAGGTCAACGACCCCGAAATGTGGTTTTAGTTTTTCGCAAATAACTTCGACAAAAATGGTCCTAGAGGTACGGCAGTGGTACCATCGTATTCGCCTTGTCAAGCCGCGTCGAATGATATATATTTTGTTCGGAAAAGGTCAAATTTCATGTTGACCTCATGTGACCTCGAATGACCTCTGGTTGACCTTGACACATGAAAGGTCGTTTATGACGGATTTGTACCCGCTGATCACGGATCTGGCATCTATTTTCCTCTAAGCCTTAATTTAGAGCTTCCGGATGGCAAAATTGTCTTATTTATTATTACTAACTTGAATCAGTGAAATAGCCTCTAGCAGGGATACTCTTCTGTGACCTTGACCTTTGGGCAGCCTTGTATCGTAAGATGAACCACAAATATGGAACTGATAAGCCTCAAAACATTTCAAAACATCTTTGAAGTTAGCACGCAAGATGTGCGAAAAAGTGCCAAGTTTGAGGTCAATTTTGAGCGTGACATTGACCTTGACCTTTGATTTGGAGCACATTTTCAGAATCCTCAGATTCTCTTCTTTCGTTTGACACCCAATTTTGCCGGTTTGATGCAGCCTGCCGTCCTCTAGAAGGCTTACTTTGAGATCACTACACATGTGCCGGTTTTGGCCTTTGACCTTGACCTCTGACCTTGAAAATTGACGTGAGGTCAAAAATTTTAGGTGCATTAGAATCGTCTCGTAAGGACCTTTCGTCTGGTATCGCTTTTGTTTCCGTAGCTCCCTTATTTACGGAGTTAGACAGGGGGGGCGAAAAACGCCCCCCCCGGGCTGCGGTGGTTGGGATTACCCCCCGGGCCCGGCCGGGTTAACGATGCCCACCTATGCTCTTGCCACAGCGCCAAAGCGGGACGGTTTAACTTTATTTCACCTCCAACAAAAATATATGTTAATACTTTTATTCATAGGTTTTGGTTCAGAAAGCTTTCAGCTTCGGATAGACAAAGTTTGGTTCTTCTATTGCTTGCAATCTATTCATGCAAGTAACTTTTTCCTTATCCCCCGGTAGGCAAACATCAGTAGGTAAGGTTAGGTTAGGTTAGGTTAGGGTTAGGTTAGGTTACGTTAAAATTGTAGACGAAAAAATGTCCGGACGAAAAAACGCACAGACGAAAAAATATACGAACGAAAAAATGTCCGGACGAAAAAATGTACAGACGAAAAAATGTACAGACGAAAAAATGCACAGACGAAAAAATGTACAGACGAAAAAATGCGAGACGAAAAAAAGTCAGACGAAAATCTGCGGACGAAAAATTGTCCGACGAAAATCTGCTGGACGAAAAACCGTCATGGAATCAGTGGACATCCAAGAGTGCATCCGGGATCGATGACGTCATAAAGGCTATCAGCTGACGAATGCAAACTATAAATTATAATCATATAGTAAAGCCTTGAATCGGTGCGTCTGCGGCAAAAGCAGCGCGGTACGAGTCCGTTTGGGATAGTAGGTAGGTGATTTTTAACGCCTTTTTTCGTTATTTAATCATAAACCAATACGTATTTTCCTCTTGGAAAAATTCTAAACGATAGGTAAGTCCTTCCCATTGCCTGAAAATGATACTTGTATGTGCTTCTGAGTTCTGGAAATGGTCGCCATGCAATGGGCCTGTTCCAGCGCCTCCAGAAACCTCCAGAAAGCTCCAGAAAGCTCTAGATTCCTCCAGAGAGCGTTCCAGCGCCTCCAGAAAGCTCCAGAAAGCTCTCGCCAAAGCTCCAGAAACCTCCAGTAGCCTCCAGAGAGTTGAGAGGTCCAAATTTCTCTGGAGGCTTTGGTCTACAATTATGGTGCACATGTGACAATCACGAATGTAAACAAAGGACATTTGACTGATTATTTTACAACTTGAATGTAAAGAAAATTACATTGCTATAATTTTATTTATCTTTTTAACTAAAATTGAAAACAAATTTTGCGTTTCAAGATAGAACAATCGTCATTCTTTTGGTATCTATGACGCCAATCTCCATAAATCTCCAGATTGCGTTCCAGCGCCTCCAGTAAAACCTCTGGTAGAGCCTCCAGTCAAGAATTTCTTCTGGAGGCGCTGGAACAGGCCCAATGATTAGGTACTCTGCTCGTTTTGGATGCAATGCATGGAAATTGAGAACATTCTGTTAGGAAACTGAGCTTCACTCTTGTTTCATTTTGCCATTTTATTTAATCTGAAATGCTTATTTTTATGCTCCATTCTTGGGTCATTTTCATAGATCTCAGATCTGGCAATATCAAAATCAAATAGGCCCGTAATTGAATGTGCGAGTTGCATTAGATCCGGTTTGAAGAAGCAGGGTTTATAGAGCCTTGGTATTAGGTACCTATCTACATACTCATTACAAAGTTAATTCCTCAGTTATATTTATGTCTAAACACACAGACAAATGAATAATTGTTCTGTTAATACATAAATAAGGCTGCACTGAGGAATTTACCTAATACCTACCTCATGTTTTACTGGACTCTGCTGTCATGCTGCTATCACATTTTGCGAGCTGACATCACAGATTGTGGTAATGTTGGAGATACAAGTTTATTGATGTATCTAGGGAAACCTAATTTGACATGTGTGCTAGCAGCGTGCTGGCAATGGCTTTGAAACAGTATGCTGCTTTGTACTACTACCTACTTGTCAGTATGAATCAAAACTACATACTTAATTATTTTTTGGTTTTTAATGTGTTTGTGTAAATTGCTATTTTTCCTTATTTTTAGTGGCAATGATGTACAACCTCTCCTGTTCTCTTAACCACTCATGCTTATTGCTTCTTGTTCACTCACCTCATAGGATTTTTATGTTTTTTTTTTTTTACTGGTGAGTAGGTGGGTGCTTGCTGGACATTAGGATAAATCTAAAACCTGATCATAGCTCAGGTATTAAAAGATTAAGTTATATGTGGGAGTTATCTTTACTAATTACTGTGATTACTCATTACTGTGAGCTGCTGAGCACATGCTTCATTATATACCTAATGTGTAATAGTGTATGTATCTGAAATTTTCAGTGCTGAATGCTGATATACCACCATGGATTCTCAAGAAGCTGGAAAGATGCAAACCATAGAGATTGATAAGCTGAACATTCAGCAGCTAAGCCAAATGAAACAGCAACTTGACCAGGAAGTTGGTCTCTTCAATGACTCCTTGCAGCAACTAAAGGTATAACATTTCCATAGTGATGAATGAGCCATGCAGTCTGTGCTTGGCACTTCAAGGAAAGCTATTTCAAAGCATTTTCTGTGTTACATTCTGTGAAGATATGCTCTTTAATGGTACCTATGTACTTCCATGGTATGACTTGCTGAGGGACTCAGTTACTTTGGTTCACTCATCTTTCTGAATTGATCAAATGTCTTACCTGGCTTGATGAACAGATACCTATTGATTGCACTAAAGCAAATTCGCCCAGTTTAATTTAAAATCGATGTCACATACAAGTCCATCATTTTTGGTTGATTAACCATTTATTGGAATTTTGCTTTGTATGCACAATAAGGAAAGGTTGTAGAAGAGGCAGTCAAGCTAACTGATTCCACATCTATATTAACTGTTAATGAAGCTGTTTCAAAATGCCATGAACGATAGGCACAATGTTGAAAACTTCAGGTTAAATTTCTAGGGATCTTCTGCAGTAGGGTGTGTCACTAATCGCAATGCAAGGTGCTCCATCGATTTTATTGTGCTCCACTCATGTGGAAAGGGTGTGGCGTTGTTTTTTTCCCCCCAAATTTTAACCCCCAGGCGGCGCCGAGCGAGAGAAGTTTACCCTATCTCACAACATAGGCGACCCTAGCGCCTCTGGCGGCTGTTTGCGAAACTAACAGGCCGCTCTCTCTATACTGGCTTATCTCTGCTCTCTGTAAACGCGTCCAGGGACACAGGATACTAGGATAGTATGGGAAGATTGCAGAGGGTGCAAGCTGATGACAAATACCCATGATATAATGTATTTTCAATCATAACAGTTAATACGATATATATTTTATGCACGATTAAGAACAACACACGAACGATTATCCGAAGGCAGACAAATGGATTTCTAAGCTCGAATGCTGACACCGAATGCGTGTGAACTGTGAAGCTGTGTGCGCATGGACTGGCCTGGCATTACGCATGGAAGGATTTCTTGCTGAAGACAGCGGGCAGCTGCTGCCGGTGGCGGAGTCGACTGCAGATCCAGCCGTGTCGCTGCTTCTCGCCGACCACTGCGCCGGCCGCCTCAGTCACCACCTTTACGGCGCGCTCCACCGCCACTGTGTGCACGGGGAAGGCACCTATCTCCAGCGGCGTTGCACAGATATCTCGGATCTCCGCATCACTGAGGGTCATCGTGAGTGGAGGCTCGGTGATGTCCTCCGCACTCCAGTCCAGCAGCTCCGTGAAGTTGGAGGCGGAGAAGTTGACTTTCGGCAGCACATAGGGCCGGACCTGCTCTCGCGGCTTCTGGCGGCACTCCATTATCACTTGCACGGCTCGTTCGCGCACGTGCGGGTCCTGATCGGCTGTCATGCCCAGCAGAACCGCCTCAGGATGACACCAGAACGCATTGCGCTGGATCACGGGATGGATGAAGCTCTGTAGCTGTAGTGGCAGCTGCCGTAAGAGCTCCAGGCTTCGCATCACATTCTTGGCCCCACTGCTGCAAGTGCTGTGGCTGCGGATATGAAACCACATCGGAACATAATGTCCGACCAGGTACTGCACGATCAGGTGGAGCTGGTCGGTTGGCGAGTCCGAGCCGATGTACACACGCAGCAACCTCGTTGCCAACGTCAGCCACCTGCGAAACGTGATTCTAAATAAGTTCATGATGGTATGATGACAGATCAAGACAGAACACGTGATGTAATGGTCTACATGATAAACGGTAACATGATAGGACATTTTGACAGGCAGCAGAGACGGAGCATCAGGAAGATTCATGGATTCACAGTGATAACCGTTATCTTGCTATTATTGACTTGTAACAAACATCCGTACCTGGCGTGGTTCACAGGTCCGATCTTCCTGCAGGCGACTTTGGGGGCGATGGTACCGGTTTGCACCGCCCTGGCGAGCTGGTACAGCAGTTTCTGATCGTCGCTGAGCTCGACCGTCGCCGCTTCCGGTAGCTCCGTCACCGAGCCGGCTACCGGGCGGAACTTGGCCACCGACAACCTGCGCACGTCACCACTGGCGGCCTTACCGAGTGGTCCAGCGAAGGATTTTGGACCGGTCGTATAGCCGTCCAGCTGTCGGAAGACTTCTCGGAGGTTTAGTTCGTTTGAGTGAATCTGGCATACAAACCAGTGCACCGGTCTCTCTTCGATGAGCTCGAATAGCCGGCAAACACCGCCAGATGTGCCGGTATTGACGGCGGCCCCGTCACAGCCGAGCACGCGGATGTCGCCGTTGTAGGCGGTCGCAATGTTCACCAGCTCATTAACCTGGTCTATCGCTCTGCCAGAAATTGGCGTAAAATGACTAACGTACTCGCTGCCAGGCTCCGCCACCACAGCGACGTGGTCTTCTTTTACTATGCCAGCACCCGGGCCCGCGCTCGTCTCGTCGTGGCGACCGTCGAAGTACAACGCTTTAAGCGCGCCGTCGCTTTGCTGTTCGGCCCTGACCTGCGCTGATTCTTCACGCGTCCGGTTTCGCTCCCGCCAGATCTTCTTTGGATCGACAAGGAGCTCAGACTCTTCGCCCGTCACGCGTCCAATATCCAGCTGAAAGGCATTGATCACGGCGGCAACTGCGCGGTTGGACAAGCTGAATCTGTCGGCGGCCAGAGCCGTGTTTGTGAGCACGTCAGTATTCGCACCCCGCAGCGCTGTTTCACCGCCGTGGACATGCCAATCGTCAGCGCAAGTGCGATTGTCGTCTGCCAAGGAGGTGTCCGAGCCGCTGTCAACATAGCTGTCATCACCCATGGCGTCATGAGCAGCAGAAGGTTCGGCATCGCCTTGGCTGAACTGACCTGATATTCCAGCGGTCGCGATCGGTGGCTTCTGACCCTCGGTCTGCTGCTTTCGCTCCCTCCGGAGCGCCGCGTTCCGCCGTCTGGCGCTCGCTTCTCTGTCGACACCGCCCAAAAACATCTTTCGGGGCCCCCTCTGGTCCCTGAGGAAATCGATCTCCTCCGGCGGCACCCTGCTGCCTCGCGGACAGTCACAACGGCGTAAGTGCTTGCATCGGCAGAGTGCAATGTCAAACAGCTGATCCCAATGCCCTTTCCCCGTCTTCATCCCAAATTCAGCGCTGCCCCGCTTGCTCGTTTTCGTTTTGTTCAAGGCCCGATACCGCTTGTACAGGCGAACTACCTTTCGCTGTGCATTTTTTTGCTGTACATGCGGTATTCCCTCGTTTTCCCACATATTTACAATCTCGGCAGTCACGCGCTTAAATATGCCTTCTGACATTACTTTCGACCCTTCCTGTTCCTGCAAAAGCCGCACAAAGTTGATCACATCCCTGTTGTTGGGTAGTTGGGTGGCTGGCAGGTTGTTGGGCAGCCCGATATGGAAGTGCTTTGATTGGCTTCGCAGGGGCATCTTGCTTGTTTAACTTTGAGGAATCATATTCTGAAAAGAGACATGACAGGATTAGGAATGCGCAGGGATTACAATTGGAATACCAATTGGAATACAGGAATAGCTAAGTGTGACTGGGAATTCATAAAGCATGGCCGTCAAGTCGAGTTCAGAATCAGTTTTGATATAAATAGGTATTACGAAGAGTCAGGTCAATGCTGTGTTTCTTTCTGAATGTAGTAATGACTTATTGGTAAACATTTAGACTTTCAGTAGGTATACCTAGATGCGGAGCGGAGATTTTGTTACGCTTCGGTTCCGTCTCTGGCCACCAAAAAAATGTCACACCTTCTCCAGCTCCCTGCAGTACATCAAAGAACGCGATGATTCCAAATCGTCGTCGCACCAAAAACATCCAAAGGTACTCCTTCGAATCCCAACTTACCCCTTTCCTGTCTCAACACCTCGCTCGTGACTTTGCGCTATGCAACACCAAGCACACTGGTCGCTGCAACCCTCAAGGTAGTTTCCCCAGTCTTCTTTGTCCACATTCACGACACAAGCATGCGTCAAAGACGCGCTACAGTCGCCAGTGAACGACGCTGCCAAAATAACATGTGACACCTAATTGTAGGTAGGTACAATAGATATGTACTCGTAGGTATCCCGTCAGACCAGGACGGGGATCAGGGGTAGTGCTATACATTCACACGGCTTTAAGCACATTTCGTGCCTTAAGATGGATGACATAACATTTTCATCAACACTCTGAGTGCTAGACAAGCCAACAACAAGGCGTCAGTTCTGTAGAATGCATTTAAAGATGATCGTAAGCTCACAAAGCATAGCGAGCATGTTAGTTCAATATATCGCCGCTAGGGGCGCTGAGGTCGCTAATGCTGAGAGATAGGCCAAAGTTTCGGCGCTCGGCGCCGCATGGGTGTTAAGGTTTGGGGGAAATGAAAAATGCCACACGGTTTCTACCTGTCTGGGGCACGATAATATCAGTGGAGCACCATGTTTTGCGAAAAAAATGCTCAAAATGACACACCCTATTCTGCAGTCAGCAGATTTATCATTTAAATAATAAAGATGGTGTAATAAATATAAATTCCTGAAGAGTACTGATACTTTGAAGTGTATTATGGTGCATAGGACGTATTGGCTGTGAGTTTGGCATGCAAATGTATATTGAAACCGAAGTACATTCAGGAGTTCTCTGGATCCCAAGTGCAAGTCTTATCAACTCCTTGTATTGTATGCACAAGTTTTCATACCAACATTACATGTTTTTAGAACAATGTTTGCATTAGAAACTGTTAGCATTAGGTACTCTTTGATAAGGCAGTATGTGCCCCGCCGTAGTAGCCAGCTAACGCGCCGGACCTGCCCAGATGGCGCAGCAGAAGTTTTCCGAGTCGCTGGAGTCGGTACAGCAGCTGACGCCGGACGCGGCCGGGAAGGAGATCCTGGTGCCGCTCACCGCCTCAATGTACGTCCCCGGCCGTCTGGTGGACCCCGAGCACGTGCTCGTCGACGTCGGCACCGGATACTACCTGGAGAAAACCACAGAGGGCGCGCGGGAGTACTTCAAGTGAGTTGCCTGTCCAGCTGGTGTAGCTCTCTGTGACTGGAAGTAATTAAACTACCGAATCGGTGGTAACCGACCCGTATCTATCGCAATATCTCAAACAATGCTTAATCACATTATTTTGTGAAGACACACTCCACATTCTACTGTCAATAAAACCAGATTGTGGAAGTAAAATCGAGCTGAAGAAAAATCATTTCCATTTTTCCAAGCCCTCGTCACTGGTGTACTATGCATAATTTTGTTTGTTTTATTAACTGTACATTTACGTTTTGGGAATTAAATTTGTGACAAACTAATCTGGGAAAGCACCCGACTTCATGCAGATAAATGGTGCCCATAGTGACCGGGAAACACAATGTTTCAGGCGGCGTATCAAGTTTGTCACGGAACAGATGGAGAAGCTGCAGAAGATCGGCGCTGAGAAGCAGCGGGTGCGAGACGCGCTCGATGAGACCCTCCAGGGGAAGGTACAGATGGCCGCACAACAGCAGGCCGCGCAAAAGGCCGCCGCGTGATGTGACCGGGCCGTCGGCTGCCCAATATCGGACTGACGGTGCTCTCCGTGTCGCGCCCAGTGGGACAGAGAGAGGCCTGTGAGGTGCGCGACTGACACGGCGAGGCCGCGCCGGTCGGCTGTGACGGGTGTGAGGCGGCACAGGGGCGCCCACCATCAGCTGCGCCCGACGTCCGCCATCTCGGCCAATCGCTCATTGGCCTGCAATTGTCCTGTTTCCGACCGCTTGTTGCCACCGTAACTATGTTTAACTTAATTTGAAAAATAATACACAATGCTTAACAAACTATAAAACAGTGTGCACGCCTATATGTGGCTGAATTTCACGTTTTCCTGAGGTGTGCAAAAGCTACTCTGATATTAGGATGGTGCATCTAACTATGCCACACCACTCATATCAGCTACCAGCACATTATGATCTACTTCCAGATGTTATTTTATCCCGTCTTGGTATCTCAGCTTAGAAGACACGTTAATTGTCTGACTTCCGACTTATCCGTGATTTTTGTCGGCATATGTCAGGATAATGATCATGGACGTATGGGAACGGTTGGAAAATTACCGTTCCCAAAAGGCACGATACTTTGTGCAATTACGGGAAGGACATGAGGATTAGGAATGTTTCTCATTGATCCTTTTCAGGACTCAGTGGAATCGATTGTTAATTGTTACGGGCGGGATCTAACTGCATGCTACTAGCATCGTAAAATGAGCAAACCAATTGCCAAACACCCGAAGCTGGGGAAGGACCCCATGACCTAAACATTCGCGATAACTGCCTCGTGCCGAAATAGATAATGTCTCAAACGGGATAACACACGCTTCATCCAAGGGACTCCCCGGCTACGCTAACGGAGACACGTTAGCTCACTCAGTGTTTCAGTAATCGCACATACCGGTGCTGTCAGGGGCGGGGCTTGCGGGTAGATAGTAGGGAGGGAGCAATGGCCACACTGTTCGATAAGTGAGCCGCCCGATAGAGCGGGCGGTCCCACCTTCCTCCCCTCCCCACGGTGTGTGAAAGCGCCCACAATCAGTGTCGTGAGTTGGCTCGGGATGGTTGTCAGTGCAGTAGTGGCACGTCGCTTGGCAGACAACAGTTGGTGTGTTCAACGTGGTCAGTCTAATGAGGCTTATCGCCATCATTCAATGAGTCTCACTAGCAAATTAATGGTGATTGCTCAAACAATCGGGCAGGGCGGTAAATATGACAGAGCAAGAGTGAATACTGGCCGTGTCCGGAAAATATGAGGTGAGTGGAGGAGTTTTTTCATCTCTAGGACTTGCACATTATCATTTTTGCTATGTCTTCCCTATGGTTTTGTCGGGTGGCCGGAAATCCTAGCGTGTAATTGTGAACAAAATGCAGTCGTTTATTGATATTGCTAATATTGACTAATTGTAAGCTTCGCAGCATTTGGTGTGTGTGTAGCTGACTCGTGTGTTTGGTCTCAGATGCGCTTCATTCGGCAGTCACCGATACCTACCGTATGTCGTCATCGTCACTCTGCTGTTTCTCCTGGAGCTGACCTGGCTCGTCAGGGTTCATCCTCGTGGCCGACCGGTCGTCTTGCTCGCCTCCGACGCTACTTCTAACGCGAGTCTCCGTCAACTGAACTCGGGGTCAAGACCCACAATACCACCCTCCCACTCAACACCTGGTGCACCAGCGATATTGGTGTCCGGACCTGCACTAACACCATTGGGGAACAAACGACCCCTCTTGGTGCTGCACTGGACGCAGCGGCAGAGTGCCGCCATCGGTGACGGCGTGAATCTCCGTCTCGACGAGAACTCGTTCTCTGGCTGTCCGTGGGCCGGCTGCCGTGGCACGGGTGACCGCCGCCTCCTGGATAGCGCAGACGCGGTGTTGTTCCACGGTCGACTGCTGAAGGTCACGGACCTTCCTCCACTCCGCCGACCGGAGCAAACGTTTGTGTTTGTACTGCGGGAGTCACCGCAGTCAACTCACCTGCCGCTGAAGAAGTTGGATGGTTTCTTCAACATGACGATGACGTACAGTCGGAACGCCGATGTGGTGTTCCCTTACGGACAGACGGCGGTCGGAAAACAGCCGGGCGCGCTACCGTTCTTCCACCGCAGGTAAGCGGAGGCAGGACTCTTAATGTGAACCTACTGTGAGCCAAAATACGTTATGTGCATATTTTTGTGGGCAATGTTGGCTCAGGAGACGTCTGACCTTTAGTGAGATCTTGCCTTGCCGTTTGCAAACTGTTCGTTTGTCTGCCAGGTGCCATCGTTTTTAATTTTAGTGATGAATCATAATTGATGCATCATTACCGTATTGCCGGCAGCACTCCATCGAGGTCCTCCGGTTAACCACCCATTTATTACGCTCTCCAGACTGCGCCCGGTGGCCTGGATGGTCTCCCACTGCCGAACGGTCTCCAAAAGGGAGCAGTACGTCTCCCAGCTACGCCGCCACATCACCGTAGACATCTTCGGTACCTGTGGCAACCAGCCGTGCCCCGGCCCGCGACTCGACTGCTACCGTTACCTGGCCGAGACGCACCTCTTCTACCTGTCCTTCGAGAACACGCTCTGCGACGATTACATCACAGAGAAGTTCTGGTTGGCCCTGGAAGCCGGTATGGTACCGGTGGTACGAGGCCCGTCTTCAGAATCCTACCGCCGAGTGGCACCGCCCAATTCTTTCATTCACGTGGAGGACTTCGCTGGACCTAAGGCGCTGGCGGTTTATCTCCTATCGTTAGCTCAGAACAGGACAGCCTATGAAAAATACCACTCGTGGCGGAGATCGCATTATGTGCGCCGGCCACAGGGATTGTGTGACCTTTGCCAGCAGCTCAGCGTTAGTGGACATACGGAGGCTGTGCGGCTAACCAGTGTGTGGAACGCGACAGAACAGTGCCACGAACCACGTGATCTCGGTTCAGAAGCGTGACGACGTTATGTTCCAAACCACGTGATCTCGATAAAAAACCATGACGATAGACTGCTGCGAACACTGTGATTTCGATCGAGAAACGTGACGATATAATGTCATGAACCACGTGATTTCAACATAGAAACGTGAGAGTGTACTGCCGCGAACCACGTGATATCGCTTAGCCAAACGTGATGTTACCCATAAGCCTGAGCCGGTGAACAATTTCTTCCATTACGGACGAATAGGCATTGGGCGCTTGCATTGGGCGGGTAGATGATGTCATAGTGCATATTTTTTTCACAACAATGCGGTGGGCGTGAAAGCGACGTTCTTCTCAGCTTTTTGTAATTCGCATTTGCTTTTTGTAATTCGCATCACCTACCTAGCGAATTATCTTTCTCGATGCTTTGTGTCTGATGAATATATGTGAACGCGAATTATTTACTTGTCTGGGTCGAGAATAGTTATTTGTAGTGACTTGGTGCGTCAAGAATTGCCGATTCCTAATGAATCGGAATATTTGAAGATAATTTGGTTGTGTCGTTGTCCGTTGACCTGTTTGCACTAAAAAGGGTAGGGCGGGGTATACTCGTAATTAATGGCTCGGGAAGTAATTACCATCACAAGAGCGTTGCGCCACCGGCTTTGCATGCTGACATTCCTCAGCACCCATTGTCGTGACAGTGATGCTCCTCTGCCCAGTCGGCCCGCACTATTTCCCCTCCCCTCCTCCCTCTCTCCGCCTCCCACACCTTTGTCCGCAGACCGGCCGGTCCGTCGGCCCGTCGCAGAGGCGGGCTCAGGACCACACACCTGGGGGAGCAGGCCAACCCCAGTCCGACGGAGCTCTACCTTACATGCTACCTCGACTGAGGATGGGGTTTCATCCATCACCACCTGTCTCGACACCCCTCTTCGGTCGGCACCCCTGCTGGCGTCGCCTCTGCGCGCGGCAAGAAGAGGGCGGAGGGTTGCGCCGTCTGCCGGCCCCAGGCACCCATCACCGTGCGGAGTGGCCGGTGTCTCGGCTGCGGCGGGAGGCACGTGGGGTCAACAGTAGACAGACGACGACTGCGGGCCGGTACTGCGATCCAGAGGAGGATGTCACTCTAAACAAGCCGTCAGTGTACTGCAGGGCAGGTATGTTTTGAAATGACGGGGGGGGGGGGGAGGTGTGAGGGTCGGAAGTAGCACCGTCTTTCATGAACAGGTGGGGAGGGGGACGGGGTGGCAGCGTGCTTACTAACACAGGTCAGGCCTGTCTGTGTCTTCGGACGGCAGGCGGGATAGGGGCATGTTGGGTTGGGCTCGTTGGGTGGAGGGAATGCGGTACGAACGGTCCACCCGAGAGGTCAGGTTTGTAAGATTACGATGTGAGTGGAGGGGAGGGGTGAACAGGGTGCGTTTAGGGTGGGTTCGTGCGTCTCGTGGAAACGGGCTGACAATGCCGTCTAAGATCGGTTGCCAGTACCGCCCGTCCCTCCTTCGATAATGAGTAGTTAATGACGTTATAATGAATAGTCTTTTATCGAACGCAATAACAAAGCCAGAGCCTGCGATCAGCGCGATTTGACGGGCGGGTTACCGTACGATCTGCAATTTCCTGGCTGTCAAATGGCGAAGTTTATCGCGAGACCTTGCTTATGAAGTCCATTGGCGTATTTCATGCTTCAGACCAGATTCATAAAATGACGATAATGAAATACACTCATTACAGGTATTATGACTTACGAAGAGATTTAGAGCACCGAATACCTGCGGTCGAACACTTTTTGGTCAAACCCGACGAAGGATGCGTAGGATCCTTAAAGTATGACATACTCTTTGCAGTGCTGGTATATCCCGAACACTTTTTGGCCAGGAGGAAGGGAGGCGATTTAGCGTCGGGCTATTCCAAGGTTCGCCTAGGATAAAAAATCGCCATCGGCGACCTCAGGCACACCCAAGATTCTTTTAGATAATAGATAGGCACACCCACAGTGCCTTCGGAGACGGGGCCCGACGTTGATGGCCAAGCAGCCTCGAGACAAATTCCAAACTATATGATTCTGTGCGAATTGCAAACGACATTCTCGGAGCATGAGATATTTGCTAAGATAAGCCGTTATCCTCGTTCCCCATTGTTCGGTGTTCGGTTACCCAATGGATGATCATTGGAAGCTGATGAGCTCACACCGATCCCGACTGACAGTGTCCTCTACACGTTTCAGCTCCACCCAGTTCCAGTCTGCGCCGCGAGGTGGCAGCCAGGTCGCGGCCGGTCGGGCCGCTGGCGGAGGCACGGGCGCCGCCGCCAGGGTCACGATCCGACCGTGGCGCTGCGCCTGGCCACCGCGCCGGTGACAGGACCGGTCGTGACGTGGCCGCTGCCATGCGAGTCGAAAATAGCGTCGAACTGGCGTCGCTGGCGGCTGGCGCCGGCCGGCCGAGCGGCCGACGGAAGCCCGCCGCTGGCCCGGCGCCCACTCTCTGTTTACACTTCGCGCCGCCCGAAATAAATTTCAGCCAAGGAGAGGTGGCGAACGCGGCGGCCGCGCCGGCAGACGCGGCGCGCAACGACGGTGGCGAGTGGTGGCGTGGTACCGTTCAGCGCGCTCCGCACCTGCCGGCGCCGGCGCGCGCCGTCCCGTGTCGCCGCCCGTGGCCGCAGCTCGCCGGTGCCGAGCGACCAGCCGAGCCCGGCTGCCGAGACCGCCATGCGGTGACGATGCCGAGACCTCCTGCCGCGCCGGGGGCGCCGGCGGAGGGCGCGGCGGCGCTGCTGCGCAGACGGGAGGCCTTCAGCAAGGGACACAGCGTGTCGCTCGACTCTGCCGACGGCCTGGTGACGGCGGCGGGCGCGGACGCGGCGCCGCCGGCCGGCCGCGCCGCCGCGCACGAGAGCGGCTCGCTGTCGGACACCGAGGAGTCGGCGCCCGACAGTTCCGTGTTCTCTCGTCTCCGGCTGCGCGTCCGCCAGAGCCCGCCACCGCCGCCACCAGCCGCTCACTCCAAGAAAGCTCCCGAGCGGCCCCAGTCGCCCAAGGCCAAGGCACGACGAGTGGACCGACTTCGTGAGTTTACTGAGCGACTAAGGCACACTGATCTCAAGTGGGGACGGGACGAGCGAGCCACCTCGATGAGTCCTCCGGAGCGGCCGCCTCTGCCGGCGGCGGTGGCTCCCACCCCGGTCTCGGCAGACAAGCCGCCCAGCCAGCCTCCGCGCCGCCACCGCCGGAAGGCTCGGCCGCCGCGGCCGCCGCCAATCGGGGAGAACGCGCCCGTGACCGGACTGGCGCCGGCCAAGACGTCACTGTTTAAGACCAACAGCGCCCCGCCGAGTCCCGATAGTGCCCCGTCGCGAGACCAGTTGAGTGTTCAGCCCGCAGTGTCTCCGTCGAGCGCGCTCAGTGCAGCGAATGTGACTACGAGCGCGGCTCGGGCCGCAGCGAATGTGCCACCGAACGCGACAGTGCGCGCGAGCAGTGTGGGCCCGCCCAGCGTGAGCGATCGCGCCGCGAGTGCCGCTCTATCAGCGGGTAGGTCGGACGGTGCCCCTGCCGCCACCCCGCTGTCCGCTGGTGCCAAAGAGACGTCCAAAGAGGCGCCCGTTCGGCCGTCGTTTGGGTACTACACCCAGCCGCGTACTATCCCCTTCAGAAGCGCCTCCTTTTCACGGTCATCTCACAGTGGTATAAACAGGACTGCGCGTCCCGGTAGCGCATCAGCGCTGACCATCCAGCCGGTCTACTTCAGCATCAACAAGCCGGCGGGGACGCCGCACACCACCTCACAAACCCTGCCTAAGAAGTTCAAAGCTCAAAACGCTCCGGTGCCCGAGGAAGACGCCTCCCTTGCGCCAATTAAACCGACACATGTGCGTCACAAATCGGACCCGGTGAAAGACTGGGAGCCTCCGTCGACGGAGCAGCAGTCTGAGCCGCCGGTACAGGCCTCCAACCCCCGCGACAGCCTACTGCTGGACGCCCTGCTGAAAGAGATCAACTCGGACACGTGCTTGCTTGACCGGGATGACAAACAGACCGCGGCAGCGGCTGCGGATGAAACGCCAGTGAGCACCAAGTCTGGTGAGGACGGCACGTCTAGTGCCCCAGCTGCGCACGCCGGCTCCGACTCGACGCAGCTGCCGCAGCCAGCCGAGGCCATCGCTCAAAGCTCCGCTAACGAAACTGACACACCGGCCGAGAACACTGCTGGGAAGTCTGCCAAGCAGACAGCAGAGTGCTCGACGCCGCCGGCCGACGGCAAACAACCACTCTCGAACGAGACAAAGGCGACTGACGACGCGCCACAACCCGTCTCGCCTCCAGCCGCGTGTGACGAGCCACCCGCCGCTGCGGCCGCCGCAGTAAGTGGCAACGCGGCGCCGCCAAACGACCTTAGCCAATGCAAACAGGCCGAACCGACTGAAAATAGTGGCGTCGATCAAGAAGATAATGTCGCCCGCAGCGGAGCGAACGCTAGCAGTGACAGCGGCAGCGCGAACATTACGGCACAACCAGACGTGGGTGGTGATGCACTTGCCTCTTCTGATGGGCCAGCGCCGCCGCAGAAAGAAGAACAGGAAGCTGTTAGTAATGCAGCGACACCAGCCACTCATGATTCAGAGACTCAGGCGGAAAGTAGCGGGACCAAGTCCTCGGCAGATGACGATGTGCCCCTGCGGCTACGACAGGCTCATGAGGACGTCCTCAACATCAACTTGGACCAGTTGGATGAGGATGGTGCTGAAGCCATCAGCCAGGTGCAGGAGAACTTCCGACAGGCCGTGAAGATGGCCGTTGAGACTCTGCTGAGTGAGGTCAGCGCTGGTGACGAGCAGACTGAACTGACCTCACTGCCTTCCGGCGCTGATCATGAGCGTGAAGTAGCTCATGTGCGAGTTGAGGGAAAGGAGGTCGTAGACGAGTGGACCGGAGCGGAGGACCTGACCACCACGGTCACCTCTGTGCGGAAGGAGCAGCGTCAGGCTGACCAGACGCTGCCTCCGCTGCTGGAACTGGAAGGAAAAGCCGCCGGGATCAGCCAGCACGGTGACACTACTGAGCGTCGCCAGGTGCGGCCACGACGCTTCAAGTCCAAGAGTCTTTCTCCTGTGCCGTTCCGAGTTGCCGAGGAACAGTTACCGCAGCTGGTAGAGGAAGCCGCTGAGCCTGAGACTCTACAGCGACCGGCAGCGTCCCGAGCCAAGTCGCGGAGTCTTGAGCACAAACAGCGCAGCTTTGATTTGCTGGACCGGCCGCCGCGGGAGCGTAAGCGCAACCAGAAGCGGAAGGAGAAGGTGGGATTCATGCTGACTACGGATCAGGATAGTCTAAGCTCATCTTCATCCGACGAAGCTCATTCCCGGGGCCGGAGTCAGACCTTGGATCCAGACTTCGCTCGGCCCAAGGCAGAGAAGATGCGACTGAAAAGTCACAGTGCTCGCGGCCGCACCACCAGTGATACAGCCACTCTGCGACCCCTTCTGACGCATCAGTCTCACATGGGAGAGCTTCTCACCCTCGACGAGCCACTGCGATTCGGGAAGGGTCGCCGACACGCCTCGCCCTCGTTCCTCTCCTACGACAGTGACGTGGATAGGTTTCCGCGCAGCCCGCACGGACCTCGTCGCCGCCTCCGCGGTCCCTACGGCGAAATGCTGGAGGGAAAGATGAGTCGAGGTGATACGAACCGTATGGCTCGAGATGACGACTCTCTCAAATTCCTCTCGGCCTTGGTCGAGTCTGCCTCTCCTTCCCCCACGCCTGCCAATTCCTCTCCTCGCGTATCTCGCCAGGAGAGGAGCTCGGGTCCTCCCCGAACTCCCTCGGACGGTGAGCTGGTGCAGCTCGAGCCGAGTCACGTGCGCACCGTCTCGTCACCGTCTGAGCTGGCGCACTTCTCGGAGCTGCTGTCGGAGGGGTATTACGACGGTGTCAGTCCGGCCGCTGAGGGCCTCATCTCTCAGCTGACCGCCCAGGAGGTCGGGCAGCTGCGAGCCCAGCCCAGGAAACGGGTGAGTAACGGTCATGGGACGATTTGGGATGGTTATTGTGATGTTATGATTTTGAGATTGGGAGACGTGTTGTCATGTTTAAGACAGACTGGCAGAGTGAGGAAGTGTTGCCCTTGTCGAACTTCATGACGTGACTGCCTGTTGGTTATGTCAATGAAAATGCAGTATACTATTGTGTACACTAACCCTAATTTCACAATGCGAAATATGTAACCAAACATGTCAAAGAAAGTTGTGATACATATCTAAATCGATAACTTACGTATGTATGTAAGCTTACGGGCGGGCGGGCAACGCTGGGTTGCTGGCATTGGTAGCTATCGGTTGCTGCCCGTCCTGTAGCTCCAGCTATGGTAGGACATCGGACTGCCGGTGGCGAGAACACGAGTTCGAGTTACTCAGGCTTTCGATTAGAGATTGTTGTTTGGATTTGTTTGTGGTGGGTACGGAAGCTCAGCAGCAGCCAGTTGAGGTCAGTGCGTTGATCTGACTGGTTAGGCATTTAAGTGTTTGGCTGTGTTGTCAGCAGAGCCGTTGAATGTGCGGTGATTGGCCGTGCTATGTCCCCAGGGCCGGCGGTTGTTCGTGATAGGGGAGCTGCTGGACACGGAGCGGTCCTACGTCGAGTCTCTCCGGCTGCTGATGAGTGTCAGTATCAAATGCAATAGCAATTTATCGCAACTTTCGAATAGCAAATGTTACGCTCTCGTGCGAGTAGGTATTCATACTAAATATAGATTTTGCTTCTGTTGAAAGTCCTTTAGATAGGAACATCTCATTTATTTGCACCAAACTTCGTTTTTCAGTGTTTCACAAGACTGTTAAATCAGCCATTTATTAAGACGAATTATTGCTAGCGTACCGCATTCGTACTGTTTTTCTTGACAAGCTAGTTACAAGTATGAAGTTTCGGTGCTCATTCTGAGTTGTGGTGTCCATATGACGTACTAAATACGCTGTTCCTGCCGCGCCAGGCTATCATGCATTATTATGCCGCAGTATTCGCGCAAACTCCGGGAGCCTGAACCAGGAGCCCTCATCGAGCCCAACACACTGCTGGACATATTCCACATGGTAAGATATGTAGGAAGCCGTTTTTATCTCAGTATTTATTTACTGCTGTCGGTGGTGGATGGCTGCAATTGTCTTATTATGCTCGACCGTTCTTTTTCTTTTACGTGTCATGACTTATCGTTTTATGTTTTAATGTTTCGTAACTCAAATGTGAGTTAAGCTGAGAAGTGTACGCGCAATGACCAATAATTTTCTTCACCTTTTTTAAGTGTCCGCTTTAACGTACTTTTGCACTCATAAAATGTGCATCATGGGTTCAGCTGTAGAACAGATGTGTCGGAAAACTTATCGGCTCTCGCTGAATATGCCCATACCCTTTTCATTGATCGATATATGTGCTCACTTTGTCAGATTCCCGAAATTCTGGAGATCCACGAGGACTTTCTTCGCGAGTTGCTGCTGCGAGCGGACAACTGGAGCAGCCAGCAGGGGATCGGAGAGGTCTTCCTCGACAAAGTGAGTAACTTCAATTGTAACTGTAAGTGACGTGTAACCACAACTGGAGCAGTCAGTAGGGGATCGGAGAGGTCTTCCTCGACAAAGTGAGTAACGTCAGCTGTAACTGTGAGGGCGTGTAACGACAACTGAAGCAGTCGGCAGGGAATAGGCGAGGTGTTTCTCGACAAAGTAAGTTGTGAACGCTCGCCCTCGTGTAGGTGTTTCCAAGTACACGAGAAATGCTAATGCATCGAATGAGTAGATTGTATAATGCTGTTAGGCAAAAGTACGCTATGCATCACGTGTATGACATGTATTCATTGCCTGTGTGGCATATGTTAGGATCGAGGCACTGATAGTTAGTGCAAAGCACTACTCAACAAATAAGCGAACATTCGTTTTTATTTCTTGTCCTGTAGTGGCTACAGTTCCCCGCTATGTGATGTCAAATGTCGACATTTCATCTAACCCACCCGTACAACGTTATGTTCCAGCTGACCCAGCCGTGCGTGCTGGACACATACACGGCGTTTGTCAACAACTGGCCCACGGCCAGGGAGGCGCTCAGAAGGGCGTGTCAGCTCAAACCGGGACTGGCCAAATATTTGGAGGTAGGCGCACACGTGGACAATAACGCTGGCTCAACTGCTGCTCAGCGTAAAATGCGTTGTATGTATCGTGGATGTTATGCTACCGACTACGAATATTTAGCGTAACTAGGGAAAACGTGATGTAATCTGGGCTATGTCAATGCCATGTAATGTGTGATACTATTTATGAATAAACGACTTCATTTTTGTTATGATGTAACGTCATCGAATTATACCTAACTTGCCTCCCTCATGGGAAACAGCAGGGTGTTGTACGTTGTGACCTACCACTTTCGATGCATATTTAAACGAAGCTCAATTTATCTTGTACTCGTGTTTCATACCGGGTTTCTTTACGTAAGACTGGGCTTTGCCTTGCTCACAGAGTTTGGAGAGGTCCAATAAGCGGAAGCTCAGTTTCACCCACCTGCTCATCATGCCAGTGCAGAGGATACCGCGCTACGAACTGCTACTGAAGGTAAGCTACTCAGCGGATACCCCGCTACGAGCTGCTACTAACGGCGAGAAGGCGCGTAAGCGATGTAATGTGACACTGGATGTCGTTAACCGTTTGATCGGTCTTCTTAAAGAACTTTGGTTTGACGTGAAGCAGAAACGATTATTTTCCCTGAATTATTGTTCAGACTTGTAGGAGCAGAGATTCTTTGACATAGTCTCTGGCCGCTCCTGTGTCCAAACAGTAAACCATCCTAGATGAGCCATTAGATTAGGATGTATGAGACTACCGGACGTTTATTAGAGTCGGTAGAACAGAGTATCAGACGATTTTCGGCGAGGCATTTGCAGCTCCTAGGGATCGACAGCCAGCCTTTGGCAAGCCGACCCGCCAGGCGCGCCGGCTATTTAGAGCACTCCCCTTCTCCAAAACGCCGGCCGGGCGGCCGGCCCGCCCAGCATGTGCCCGGCTACGAAGTATTAGCGAAATGCGACCGTTGCAATCTGGCTGGCCGAACACCATGCGAGCCAACAAAAGTATCACGCAGAGCAGCATTGTGCCGCAGACTATCGGTAGAGGACTTGAGTGTGTTTGGCCTGCTCAAATGACTGGAACTGAATGGACTTCAAATAATGCCGGTGATGTCCATAGTGTGGCTCGCTTGTGAAATTTCCGCTTTTTTCAAATATTATTTTTAGACGTGCTCTTTTATTGAAATAACGTCGCTTGCTTATACATTCTGCGTTGATTTTACAGTCACTCCGGCTATTGCCTGGGGCGATCGGTATTTTTCGAATCGTTAACCCGTCTCTCTGCCCTCTTCCTTTTCCAGCAACTGGTGGCGCACACGCCTGCCGACCACCCGGACCTGGAGCCGCTGCGGTCGGCGCTCGCCGAGGTCCATCTGCTGGCCACGCGCATCAACAGCCTCGAGCAGGAGACCATGCAGAACGAGGCGCTGCTACAGATGCTGCGGGAGGTGGAGGCGGCCGTGGACGGCCTGGACGGCTTGGTCACTCCGGACAGGTGAGAATGAATGGGAGGAGGTGTTAGGGATGGTGAGAGGGGTAAATGGCATACAACAAACAAAAGCGGGTTGAACCGACACCATTCGAAAACTAGCAACCCATTGTCAGACAGCTTGAATATTCCGGCTGTAACAATAAACATGCATTTTATCACGGAACCTTGGTGTACTTGTTACCGAAACACGTTCTACATTTATCTTCACTGTTTTTTTTCTACATCTTTCTTCCCTGTCATGCACACTTTGGTTGTTGTTTTCTGCTTTCGTACTCAATCCTTGGCATTGATTGTTTCCAGGGTGCTCGTTCGGCATGACCAGGTCACCATGACGAGCGCGCTGGGTACCAAGAAGGACCGCTGTCTGTTCCTCTTCAACGACCTGCTGGTGATCGCAAGTTCCAAACGGCGCACTGGCACGGCGCGAAAACCCTCCACGTGAGTTCATACCTGGAAGAAGACAGACCTGTAATGCAAGCAATGTCACTTGTTTTCAACGGTCTCTGCAATGAATTTGAAATATCCATTGTAAGCGGTGCGTGTCTGTCAATTGATTTCTAACTCTCCTATGTGTTTTGACACCAGGGCGCTGGATGGCTCTGTTACTGGTCTGGAGGCCAACAAGTACAAATTGCTCATGAAAATACCGCTGGCCGACCTCAACATTGCCCGATGTGAGTGACGGTTACAATGGGTTGTGGTTTCACCGACATTTGTGCCGAGAGAAAAGTATCTTCGTTGTGTGCATTTCTGGGATCAATTCAGCTCTCAAACTTCGTTCAACGTAAGTGCGATTTTACACGATACAGTTTTCTATTTGTGCGTAATTTCCTGAGCCACTCTGGTAAGTTTGTCATACAATTATAAGCGAGTGTGGAGATACTCACATTTTCCTGATATTCAAGTCCGTTTGGTCCTTCGAAGCATAGAAATAAGAACATTTCTATGCTTCGAGATACCATTGATGCCGCTCTTTACCATGAAAGATGTCTCTTAACATTTTGTAAACGAGTAATCCGTCTCCACGACAGCTGCGTCCCGATTGGTCGGTTATCTGTTACGATCATAATCAATTCCATGTTCTCTATTGCAGCAAAGGACGAGAACCTCAGCTCACTTCTGAAAGAGGTGGAGAAAATTGAGGAGGATATCACTACACTGAGACAGATCGGCATCATGGTCTGCAAACTGCACTGCAACCACTACCAGGTGAGTCTACTGCAACGCACCGCTGACTCCTTGAACAAGTCGGTCGGCGCTATCATTCAATTGTCAAAGTCGTTGATATAACATGTCATGCTATATCAACGACTTTGGCCGTGCTTTTTTAGTATGTAGGTGGCAATGCGCTTGCCCAGATGCATGAACAGCAAGCACGTTGCTTGCAGGGTGCAGGGTCATGCAGGGCCGTTGGTTGATTGATGGGTACAAATAGCGCTCGTGCTTGCGCAGTATAGTGCTCGATTGTTCATTTATTTATAGCACTTTATCAAGTTCAAATATGTTTATTTAGCTTCTTTTGTTTCATCTCACGACACTTACTACCTTCCACGTCACCCCATCTCCCCACCACCACCGTTGGCACGCCTCTGACCGATACTCCCGCCCCGTCAGGTGGAGGAGCTGGTCAAGGAGATGGCAAACGTGCTGAACAAGCAGCTGGCCGAGCGGCACCGGGCCGACAGTCAGCTGGTGATGACGCAGCTCAATGTCACCACGCCGTGAGTAAACAATCTGGAATTACGTGAGAAAGTTACTCTTTACGGATAAGATATGCCAAATGTGTATATCACGCAAATTATTTCAGCAGGTACGGATAAGTAAGAAGCAAAGTGTTTCAGCGCTGAGGTCACATCTGAAGTTTTATTAACTCTCTGAAGTTTTAAATTGACCTTGTTTCTTTTTTCAGTGACGGCATTGAAAACATATCGATGAACTTCCCGGAAATTGAGAAACGTACAGCGTGGGAACAAACCTTCAATGAAACGAAACAGAAACTAGGTATGTAAGTGCAAATGAGAGCATGCAGTCGGTTCCTTTTTATCTTCTCGCACATTTACAGAATATTCATATATAGCTATCGTATAGAGGCTTTCATATTTCTTTATGAAAATACCATTTTGACCATAGTCACCTCTCCCCCCCAAAAAAAACGGAGCGTGCTGGCGAATGGCGACACATTTCGTTTTTCGTCATCTTGAGACGAATGTTAGGTCAGATACCGAAGTTTTGCTTTCCTATCGTACTCATGTCGTAAGCTGTCATCTGTCTCGCACCACTTTGCTTTCGGCAAAATGGTGACCGAAACTGCTGTTTTCTATTTACCTCACCGCTCCGCGTACCGTCTCCGTTTCAGCTCTGTCGGCCGAGCGGCGTCCGGTACCCGAGTTCCTGTACCCGCTGCCCATCCGGAAAACACGCGCCGGCCTGCAGTTTACCTGCGCCGCGGCCACCCCGAGTCTCAGCTCGCGGCAGTGCAGTGACGTCTGGGTCTGCAATAGGTGGGTAACGCTACGGCGTCTCCGAAACTGGGGCTGCTGTCCTAGGTGTTGTACGGGGCGGGGCGCAGTCCGAGTGGATGTTCTAGGACGGTTGTGTACATACTAGAAAACGGCGCATTTGCAGCCTACACGGTACAGACAGACATGCCTTTTCTAATTTGCAAAGACGCAGGTCGTGGTATAGTAACCCCCTATGGGTAGAGTTATTGCATGGTACTCGTATAACAAATCTTTCTTGTAGAAGTAGTGACAACTGACAGACCTATGCGTATGCAGCAGTCTTGCCCTAGTGTGAGACGTGAGTCGGTAGCCGCTCTACAGAAGTTCCTGCTCTCCCCGATAGTTGTCGCTAGTCGTCAGCACCTGAAGTTAGACTGTGCCGCCGTACTCAGTACGAGCACTGACTCCAACCCGGGCAGGATTTTCGTGTGTTCGACACTGACTCGCTGTGACCCTATAGTGCGACAATGTAGTATCTGCATTCCACAGTGACAGGCCGTGAGTATCCAGGGTGACACCCTGATTTATGTTCCAGTGACGGTTACGTGGGTCAGATCTGCGTGCTGAGTCTCCGACCGGAGCCGACAGTTACCTCCTGTAACGGAGTTTGTAACTCACGCATCCTGTGCATCGCTCCGGTTCCCGGTTTGACGCTCAGGTGAGGTGCACTTATAATCAGGGTTATCGAGACCGTGAGATACCAGCGAATGTATCGGCTAACGTTCGCATAGCTCATTTTTCGAATACTTTAGGTTTTCGCTGTGAAGGGAACCAGGTATCAACCCAAATCGCTTACAGGAGAGATGCGACCCCATTTCCGCCTGTTTGCTCCAAAGACAGCGCATGGCCGCTAAGGGCCCACGAGGACTGATAAAACGAGTTTTCACACTTGCGAGCTACATGTATGTTGGGCTTGTATGTTGGGCCAACCAGAGATGCCTTTGTCCCTTGTGTCTAACGCGGCTATTCAATACAGAGGCCTCAGCCTAGCTCGCTGACCAGGCTCGTTGGACCTGCTGACAGGATAAACGGCTCGCCCGAGCCGACGCGCTGTGCTTCCACCCCTCCCACGGGTAGTGAGCCTCCGGCGGCCGCGCAGAGCGGGGACGAAAAGTCCGGCACCATCGACCTCGACAGGTGGGTGTGCTGTGCCCCTTAGAGTGTCAACAGACGCGGCAGATTGTCTAGACACTTACTGTTTCCGTTTCTCTAATCAGACATTGTTGCTGAACTTTGGAGGTGTGGGTTTACAATATTTACCTCTTAAATTTGATTTTATCTTGATAAACTCATTTCATAAAAGCATTCGACAAGACAATTTCTTATACCATAAACGATATGTTTGTAATATTATATGGTGTAGTCAATCCAGATCTAGGAATGGTGGATGATCATCATTCCCGTCTGCCGTCTTTCAGCTCGTCGGACTCCTCGGACTCTGACGAGTCCCGCGCGGACGACTGGCGGGACGACTCCTCAGCTACCGGCGGGGGCGGGGGCGGCGCAGCCGGCCAGGCCGACCAGCCGACCATGTGGCTGGGCACGGAGGACGGCTGTATCTATGTCTACAACTGTGCCGACTACGTGCGCATCAAGAAGACCAAGGTGAAGGTGCAGCTGGGTTCTGCGGCGCACGCCATCGTCTACCTGGAGGGCCGCGTGTTCGTGGCGCTGGCTAATGGGACAGTGTCGGCCTACAGCAGGGTGGAAGGTTAGTAGAGGGGGAGAATGGGTTACTAAATCTGCGGAGAAGCTATGTACTGTGGTCCATCAGCAGGACAGATCAGTGACAAGTGATGGAGAACTCGTTATTAACGTGATGGTGAACAGTTGCTATTCTAAAGAGTTATGACGTGGAGAAAACAAAATAAAATATCACAATGCCTCATAGCACAGCAATATGAAAATTACATCGACGCTGAATTGTTGCCTATTCTTGACTGGTTTCGGTTAAAGTACCTACTGTGATTGAATAATTTATTAGTTTTAGAACGATATTCTGACGGACGACTAATGTCCACGTTTTACACCCTCCCCTCCCCTCCCCTCCATCCACGAAATTCGTTGTACGACTCTTGACTGCGCCCCATTCAGCATCTGTTTTACTTCGTGTTGTCCGTGCACTCACGTGTGCCATTATCATTCGCCAGGCAGCTCCTGGGACATGCAGAGTCCGGAGGTGATCCAGGTCGCGTCTACCGCTGTGAACAGACTCGCAGTCGTCTCTGGTAAACTGTGGGCCTGCTCTCAGAACAGGATACGGGTCATTAATCCCACCACCAGCGCTATCGAGGTCAGTAGATGGAGCTCGAGAGCTCAGATCGACAACTTTTACGTCCTAATGGCAGAGCTGTTGGACTCGTTGGTATTAGTAGGTCGGCTTCGTCTGTTCATTAGGAAAGATGCCATTGCCGTTCTATCAGCGTGCATACCTTGACGTGTGCTTCTAAGAACCCTTGCCATCTTCCTACCAACAAGCGATAACGTTTGTTCTCAAGCCAACGTTGATATATGGTTATCAAAAAGTAGCGGCTCTTTGCTAGCAAGCTGTATTGTCCGTGGCCAACGACCAATAGCGTTTGTTCGCAAAGGGACGGAGCAGCAACATCTATTCACTAACTACTATCGCCGCCGTCTGTTTTCAGCAAACTGTGACTGTGAGCAGCGACAGCCAGGCCACGGTACAGGCTCTGGTGCCGTCTGGTCTGGGAGTGTGGCTCAGCTTTCACAACCTGGGCACGGTGCGACTGTTCCACACAATCACATTCGAGATGATCTGCGAGGTGGACGTCACGTCGGCTGTCACTCGCATGTTGTCGGGTGAGCGCTGGAAGGGGAGAGCAACGGCGCGTGTAAACGGAGAGATGGGCGTTGGCGCACCCTGCATGGCAGGCAGAGGTGGGTTTAGGTAGGCGCCGGTAGGGAACAGGCTGTGATGTGTGTCAGCTAGGTGCCGCTTAGTGGCAGGGATGTATGTACTAGCTGTAGAGGGCGGATAGCGGCAGACCTGAGAAAGGCGTCATTAGTGGCCAAACTCAGGCTTGCATAGGTGGGACTGATGGTACCGTGTACCTCTTAAAGGTGACGGTAGGTAGCGAGCAACGGCCAACCCCCATCGCTATAACTAATGACCCAAAGACATGACCAGTCGTTCAGGCACTAGATAGTGGTTGACCCAATGTGAAACACGTCCCTGACAGCTGACGCTGCCCCTCCACAGGCTGTGACGACATAATCCGTCAGCACAAGACAGCGTGTCTGCGCGTCACCTCACTGATGGTGTGTAAGGACCTGCTGTGGATCGGCACGTCTGCCGGCGTGATCCTGAACCTGCCGCTGCCGCTGCTGACCACCACCACCAGCTGGCTGACCAACACGCTCAGCATCGCAGGTTAGTGATCAATATACAGACCACTGACCAACACGCTAACCAACACAATAAACACCTCCACCAGCTGGCTGACCGACACGCTCAGCATCGCGGATGAGTGACGAGCGACCTGTGGTTAATACACTGACGAATACACTGACCACTTCTGCCAGCTGGCTGACCAGCACGCTCAGTATCGCGGGTTAGTATGTTCCACATTCTCTTGACCTTATTCTTTGTTACTTCTTTAGCCGTTTTAAAATATTCTAACCGGTTTCGTCTTTCGACTTCATTAGCGCTTCAAAAAAAAAAAAAACGTACGCTGCGCTAATTAAGTTGAAGAAGCCGGTCCGCTACATTATATTATATAGTTAATTGCTTACTCACGACATTTGTACATATAGGTATTGTTCAAACAAATATACTTGTCTGAGATATGTAAATTCTAGACGCAAATACCTTGAAACTTCTCTGACACACGCCGTGTAACGACAGAGGACGTCCCACTGACTTCTGTATCTATTGCAGGTATTTCTCACGGTCACACGGGTCACGTCCGGTTCCTGGCCTCCGTCGAGTCCACCACAGAGGTCATGGCACCCACCCGATACCGACATGCTCGTGGCAGCGCAAAGGTCAAGGACAAAGCACAGGTCAAGGTGAGAGCTACTCGAAAGTCAGTTGGAAAAAGACGGAATATCGGCTGTTTCGTACAAGAATCAAGTGCTACATTCGAAAATCCGGATATCTTTGGTTTATTTGTAATGTATTCCTCGCATTTCCGTTTTTATGAATTTTAGTAGCTTGAACCTTTTTCAGCTTTGTCGTGTTTTTCACCTTTTGCATCCTGCAGACATCGATTTTTATGGAAGCCCTTGATAACCTAATGTGTAAATCGTCTGTCGTGAAAGCCAGTAAGAGAACATCTGACGTTTTGTCTCGTCTTTGGCAGGCCTCGGTGGGTAAGGTTCTGGTGATATCCGGCGGCGACGGTTACGAGGATTTCCGCTCGTCGGGGTCGGAGCTGTCTGGAAGGGACGACTCCACCAACCATCTACTCCTGTGGCGAGTGTGAACGAGGAGTCAACCAGTTGCGTGCTGCTGAGATGGCAGATTTGTGCACTGTGTGGGCGGTAAATCCACCGTGCATGGGCTACCCAGGCGTGTGGAGGAAGGAAGATTCATTACCAAGGGCCTGCTTAACTCCTGAGACGCGTCTGAAGGACAAGTCGGCCATTTACCTGTTGTTGAAGAAGAAGCAGGCTACAACTGCAACAACTGTATTGAATGGCTCTTGCAACACGGCTCGCACAATCTCATTTGAGCCTCCATAATCTACCACGTGTCAAGTATTTAATTGAAGAGCTTATGATGATCTGTCAAGAACAGCGAGGTTTATGATGCTGTATCGTTATTCCTTTGCTGACTCTTTGTGTTAGGCATGAGCTTGGAGTTGTCGGTTCATGTCGAATTGTTGAACAATAACATCAGTAAAGTTGGCACAGAAAGAGGCTTGCTGTTGGTATGGGATAGGCAGCTAGCTATGCGCGGCATGCGAATATTTATTATAGCTCATACATCGTATCTGCCGATCGCTGCTGAAATACTAATTGACTTTGAGGACGGCTGGTTTCTCGCTGTGTAGATTGAAGGTTCCATGTTAATCAGAATCTTCTTTTTATTCTGGAAGTTGACTGAGGTTAGACTGTTGGTGCGGTGGTCTTTGAGTAGGTACTGCCGTGTGCCGCTCGGTAACCTAGGGTCTACTCGTGGCGCCCTCACTCGCCAGTAAACAAGTTTGTGACGCTTCTGGTCTTCTCGAGTTTCAACAATGGCTCGTATGTCTATTTTGTATCTGCACTTATCGTTCATCGAAGCAATATATCGAGAGGCGGCAAAATGGCTCTTTTCGCAACAATATTACCTGTTTCTGTACAAGCTCTGAAAATGATACCCTCAGGCCTCAAGGGGCATATTTATGCACTAAGCTGTATTGCCAACGGACAGTTTATATTCGGAAGATTTATTTGTTTTGTAGGGTTTAGCCCTTTTGGTCTGACGAGATCTAGTGGAAGGATGATAGAGGGGGATAAAATGGTCTTGGTGACTACCCTGGTGCTCCGCCGGGGCTGAGCCCGTCCAGTGGACATGCTATTGCTAACCGTCCGCGCTAACGGGCATTGCTTCCGACCACGAGCCTTCTGGGATGGAGCTACCCGCGTGGGATAAAGTTGCCCGTCCAGCCCGGAGCAGGTGGATTGAGGTATGGAGGTGAAGGATTTGACTATCCTGAGGATGAAAGCGATGGAACAGAGAAAGATAATGTCGAATATTGTGTAAATCTACCCACGGATTATGTCCTTTTTTGTAACATGTTTAATATTGATTTCATAAAATACCAATTAAGTGCGTGTTTTAGGCCTAGACATCATAGTCGGAGCTCATCAGCCATATGAGACAGTTGGCGGAGAAAATTTTCCTAACTTATTGCATTTTTTTGCATTTATTGCAATTCATTGAAACAAAAGCTTTCATGTCCAAAGCGCATCCTTCTTTGAGATACCAGACCCGAATCATGCGACGAGAACCCGTGCCTAAAATAAAGCGTCATCTACCGAGACATGTTTTGTATACCCGCCACAAGAGGCGCTGCAGGTCTCGAACATTGCCCATCCTGAACTGAGTTTCTCTAGGTCTTGTTTTGTTCAATATAGTCTCCGTGCATTTCTATCCATTTATTTACTTCTCGATTTTGTTATTTCTTGTGTACTGCAATGGCTAAACCCTTCTCTTTTGGATGGTAGTGTCCCGTTGGAACGGTACCGTCCAAAAGGTCACGCTACTCAGCTACTCAAACGGTCACTTAGAAAGGCTCCTTTCAGATTTATATCCATTCAACGATTGTTTGGTGGGATGACCAGGGCCATCAGCCTGGACGAGGTATTGAGAGCTGATGTACCTAACAATATAAGATACCCGTTTAGTAGAATGATGATTGAATTGTGCAAAACCACAATTTAATTGAGTCGTTTATATCAGCATGCATGTTGCAGCTATTCGAATGGTTTGTTTACAAACCCACCCTCCTTGGCCTCAGCCACGATAGACAAAAATACTCTGCCTCAGCTTTACTCACGAGTCCATCCAGCCCCGTCCTCGTATTACAATAGCACCAAGCGGAGGCGGGTGGCACGACGCGCCCTTGGCCGGAGCTGGACGGAGCGGTGCGGGGGCGGGCCACGGGACTGACTGCCGGCCCGGAAATACCGTTCATCATTGGCACTGACATCACAGTCGACGGAGGCAGCGGCGGCCGCATCGGGAGCCGCGTATGGCAGCTGCAGCCAGGGACGGAGACGGCGTCCCAGCTGCCCCCGCAGCCCCCGCGGCCCGGCCCCGCAGCCTCCGCAGCCGCCCCCGCTAGTCGACTCGCAGCTTCTACAGCTCATAGTCTGACTCATATCCCTGGCTCACGGGTCTGACTGCATCATGGTGGTTAGTCACACAGTGATGATAACGAATAAAAAAGCCAAAGTTGTGAACTCGGAATTCGGATTCATTTCGTTCTTATTCAATACGACCAATTTCAATGCGACCAATCTATGCTCTAGTGCCCATGCCTCCTTATATCCTATGGAGCATGAAGGGCTGCCATCTCCCTCGCTGCATTTGGCGCTTAAAATGACGTAAGCGTCATTCGAGATAAAGCGGAAACCGAGAAACGGTGAACCATGCATTAGTCAGCAAAGACGTTGCATCGGTGCTATGCATGCATATGTCGGTACTCGGTATTAAACATAAATATGATAAATCCCTGTAGGATGTTGGTCAACTCACTGCACCTGCTGTTTCTGCCAACTGCCAACATTGTCTCTAAATCACGGGTGTCGCATACAGCCTGCCATTCAGCCGCGGATGAAACTGGGAGTTCACGGGGGAGAAGGTCCTATACACCTATCCGTGCTTCTATCCTCAGGATACTGAAATCCTTCTCCTCCACACCGCCACCCCCTTCCGGGCTGGACAGGCAACTTTATCTCATGCGGGCTGCTCCCTTGGAGCGGCACCGCTGCTCCCGAGGGAGCGTACCCCGTAGCCGGGTGCAGTGAGTGCCTTGGGGTTGGGTGGCCTGTCTTCGGACGGGCTCAGCCCCGGCGACTCACTAGGATGCCTGCCCAGACCAATGTCTCCCCCTAATTCCTATTATCCTTCCGGCTCTGCAATGGTCTTGTCGACCGAAAGGGCCTAACCCAACAAAACAAACAAACAAGGTCCTATACGACCAGGTGGCCGCGCCGCTGTGCCCCAGGCAGCGGAGGAGCCCTCCCCACAGGTGGAAGAGCGGCGATTCGCCAGGATTACGGCGTTATTGCAGTCACCGAGTGCCACTTTCGCCACATGTCTGGCTCAGGTGGCTCTGGCTCAGGTGGCTGGGTACGATCGGTGTAACCCGGTACTAAACGTCACCAGATGGCCAGCCGTACGGCGTTCGTGTGCGCTCTACCGCAAACCAACTCCGGATGCGGCGCTTTGTCGTTTGGCGTACGGTGGGTCAGGTGACAGAGCCGGCAGTCATGTCTGAGGCCCGGATATTTGGGGTATCTCGGAGCTGACATATGCCCGTCATTGGGTGACGGCTGACGGACGTGGATGTCGTAAATAATAAACGTTACTGAAGAAACATGCATTTTAGGAATTGTGGCGCAGTTTAGGGATTTTTAAGAGCTTTTATGTTTCGTGAGCCAGCTCGCTAATTCAAACGACCTACGCATATGTGCCTTTTATGTGTCTTATCTGTAAGTGTGCACTAGCCTGACCCAATGTTAGAGGGTAGGGTAAAAACAACGCGTGACGTATCAACTCAAGTGTATCTTTCAGGAAGCCTTCTGATTGCCGAGTCAGTGGAACGTGAGGCGCCTTACTGATTTTAAGCTCGCCAAATCCATTATAAGGCTTCCACTTTGCATAAACTGACGTCCGTCTGGCGGACAAATCCGCTGGCGGTCGGGTCATGAAGGCCGGGTCATGAGGGCTGGGTCGTAAAGAACGAGTCATCAGGGTCGGGTCATGAACTCATGCGTGATTCCGCTACCGAGGGCTTGGTGAGGTGCATTGGTCCCTCTCGAGCTAACCTAACCGTCTGACTCGAGAGACCAGGACCGTCCCCCCCCCGCCCCAACAAAAACTCCATGCTCTCGGCTCCATCAATGGCTGGTATCGAACGACTTCTCGTTTTTCCTTTCTTTCTGACAATGCGCTTCAAGTTCGGTGTTAAGTTTAAGACAGCCGGCCCTTACGGAGTGTTCGCCGACCAGGATCCCTTCCCTTGGGCGGCTACGTCCCGTTATGAGATGTCCTGCCGCCGTGTTTCTCGACGATTCCTTTCGTATCCAGTGTCCGCCGCCAGTGCTGTCAGAAAATGTGTCCGCCTTCCCAGACAGCGGCGGGATATAATGTTAGTAAAACATGCAGTGCTAGTCAGCCGTGCCAAGCTCTAATTAGCCTAGTCCGCACCACCCCTATCCCCGTCCGAGCCAAGATCAATAGTCGCTGGTCAGATCTTCTCGCTACTGGAGGCTGAGTTCTCGGTAGAATGGGTGCTACCAAGATTACTTTACTACGGTGCTACCACTGGCCATGCGCTGTCGAAGAACACCTACATCGTGTCATTATTGAGCAGCCTGCATGCACGACATCCGTGTATAAATGTCTGACTATCCAAATCTGACACATATGACATTTGTTTCAGGATACTTTCCGGGTGACTGGATTGAAAATATTTTGTGAATCATTTCAGTGTTTAGGAATAAGTCAGCCATGAGTCAAACGCAGCCTTCTATCCCATACTTACCATGAATCAACCGCATACTTCTAAGTTCTATGCTCCATCTTTGTCGTGAATCAAGTATCAACCGTGGCCTTTCTAATCCATCCCTGTCAGTGTCGTCAGTCAACCGTGGCCTTTCTATCCCATCCTTCACTTATCCAAGGTCTTTCCAGCCACTGCGTCCCGTTAGCCATGGGTGTGGCCGGTCGTAAGACCGTGAGTCGCCCCGTGCCGGCCCCAGTTCTAGCGCCGCCGGCGAGGGCGCGGCGCACATCCTCTATAGCTCACATGGTCAGCCTGAGGTCGACCGCCCTCCCCTCCCGTCCGATAGGGCTATCAGGGCAGTGCAAGCGCCTCCCCCCCGCTCGGGGACACCCCTGTGGCCATGAACCGCAGATACCGCCGCTGCAGATAGGTCCAACTGCGCCACTGGCCAGTACTCTGTACCGAAACAAACGGATGTGGTGGCGCTGGGTTGAGATTGTTTTATGTTTGAAGTTCAACCACCACCATGCCTTTGACCGCAGAGCGACAGTTGCTGCACTTTTGCAGTTATAAGTGCGAAGAAAGAGAGCACATATAAACAAAAACACTTATGCTTAGAGCAGCAGATAATAGTTCCGGTTACAAGTAACAAGTAACCATGTACGATTTACCATAATTCTGGCAGTGCCGACTACTGACTGCCAAACCAAATCACCTTACCTAATGCAGCAACATTGGTCAATTGGGCATACGATTTGCCTCATACCTAATTTTTCACATGATTAGATTACTTATTTATCGGTGATCGAAAATTTAGATCCGTTTAAAAAGTAGGTAGGCGAAGAGACGGTTGGCACTCTTGAATTTATGTATAGGTTATCATTACACTTAAGTTACATTCATAAAATCATTTTTAACGTTACATAGGTAGGTGTCTGTCTACTTCATTAAATTTGATGTAATGGATTGTGATTTTTTCGCCATGAATCATGATTACTGTAAACAAAAGGATAGAGACGAACACTCATTCTGTGTTTTGGTCTTTTCGATTGCTAAAATTATACATTTGTGTAATGTTAATGCTAAATTTCTATCCCATTTTACTTACTTTATTAAATAATTGACTTTCTTTCGGAGCTGTACAAGTCTGCAACAATCCTTAATATAATTTAAATAGGTATGCATGCAAAAATACATTACAGAAGGTATGCTGCAACGTTCAACGGCTAAACGGCTTAACCTGAATTTTTTACAGTGGTTTTGGCACCAAGCCATTAAATAGCATCGCAGTAAAATTATTCACTGACTCAATATGACATCAAACATGGCTCGCCTTTGAGCTCGGCTGCTTATCACATCAAAAGCTGTCTTATTGGTTATAAAAGGGCGAAATACTTCCTGAAATCTTCATGGAAACCGGTCTGGAATATGGCAAGGGCGAAATATTGGTACAATGAGTTTTCGTCTTTCCTTTACGAAATCGCAGTTTAGAGCATCGTCAGATGATAGGTACCTATGTGATGTTGTTGATTAGATTATTGTTCATTTCATTCCATATTTAGAGAATGATAATGGCAACAGAGACTATCCAACATATAAGAAATGTTCCACACCGTTTATTTTATGCTGCTTTTAGGGTGAATGTCATGTGAAGGAGTATTTTATATTAAATACCCCAATTAAACTACAATGTATGTAAGGTATTGTTGAATAGACTAGTGAGGAGGGCATGAATGGCATGAACTATAATAACAGTTCCGCCACTTCACAGAATGACTCACACACCAGCCATCCGCACAAAGCGCGCGTCGCAGTAGCGTCCATGGTCGTCGCCTGCGGCGTCCGACGCGACGACCTTGCTGTCGTCCGACGACCCTGTCCGCCTCATGTCTGTCGTGTCCTCGAGGCTGTTCCAAGAACCACGCCCGGCGCCGCCCCCGCCACAGAGCCAGAGACGAGACGGACTGCCACAGAGCGCTGGGATGTGACTGGTCGGATTGTCACAGGACCATTTTAAGTTTTATCATAGATAAGATGTGACCGGCAGGGCAGACAGCGATATGTGTTCCATGGCCTCTGCAAGCCGTGTGTTATACTGTGGTATGTTTTTCGCACTTGTGAATATTTTATGATACCAAGAGCTGTGAATTTAATGACACCTATTACGCATTTAAATTAAAATTATTTAATGTTTTATGTGAAACGTACAATTTTCGCCAGTACTGAGCACCTGCTTCTTTTAAATTCACCTGAACCGGTGTACATACGAGGGGGGTACCGAGGGGGTACCCAAAAGTAACGGGAATCGTTCTCTGTAGGCCAAGCCAGTTGTAGCTCGGCATTGCCCTGCTAGGGGCAAACCAGTCTGGCCCCTGGGACTTAGTCTGCACCGTGAGGTGACGAAATAAAGAGGCGCGGCCGCGTGGCTCACGTATTTATTGAAGCACTCCCGCCCGATCCGTCGTTTTTTATGTATAGCGGAACTGAGCAACAACGCGCATCTGTGAAATTTTGTTTCCTGCTGGGGAAGTCCGCGACTGAAACGGTTCCAATGCTTCAAGTAGCATACAAATATGCTGCCGTAAGCAAGACGCGGGTTTATGAATGATTTTCGCACTTCAAAAGTGGTCAAATGTTATCCCAAAAGCGCCCCCAAAAAGCTTGCCAAGTGAAGTCAAATGTCAAGACAATGCTGATTAGTTTTTTCGATGCAAAGGGAAGTGTGCAAAAGGAAATTGTTCCTCCCTGGTCAAACTGCCAATCAGACGTTTTACTTGGACGTTCTGCGGCGTGTGTGAAACACGGTGAGACGAAAACTCCCCGACAGGTGGCGAAGCGGGGAGTGGTGATTTCATCGCGACAGTGTGCCAGCGGTACGAGGGGTACCCCCTCGTACCATGAGCGCCTAAAGGCTCTTGCCTCTCGGCATGGCCGTGCAGGGTCGCCAACTGACCGGCTGCCAAAGCCAACTACCGCTTGGTCAGGCAGAAAGGTGCCCGAGGCGTTTCGTTACCAGGCGGGGCATGCCGCGGGGTCACCGAGTAACAGTCTGGCCGTCTTCGCTTCCCTCGAACGAAATTCAGCTCCTCGCCAGCCGAAACTTGGACGGCTTCTAGCTCTGTCTAGACGCGAGGTTTGGCGCGTCGGCTTTCTGTCGTCTGGCGCAGCGGTCAGCCAACTGGCAGGCTCAGACGACCCGAGGGGAGCGGGGGTCGGGCGCGACACGACGGCGGCGGCGCCTGTCATCCGAGCCGGACACCCTCTCCGTCACGGTGCGGCCGCCCTGTCGGAGCCTGATTCAATCAGGCGCGCGCTGATTCAGCGTCTGGCGCGGCGGACGCGCGACACTCTCAGTGAACGGGGGCCAATCGCCCATCAAGGTCCCTCTCTGATGAACCCAGCGCGTCAACAGGTGGGGAGACTGCGCAATTCCACATCCCGCTGGCTGGGAACTGATGGTGGTGGTGATTTGAAATCTAAAATATTCCAAACAAGACGGGACATATGGATTGAAAGGGATGTTTTTGCCGACATCTGAGAGTGGTCGGGCATGGTCCCGGTCCGGCGGTACCCCGGTCCCAGATCCCTGCTGATGGCGCCCCGTGGATTCCAGAGGCGATCCCCGGTCGACCATGGGTCCTGTCGTCCCCTCCTCCCAGTCGCCGATGTGTCCTGAGGTCCCCCCTTCCCTGCGTCGTAAACATTGCATTGGACTGGAGTCTGAGACAAACCTGAACGAGTGCATTTACATTTATAATGTGGCATCGGTTGACCATTCCGCACCTCCGCTCTGCTGTATGCCAGCACATTTTCGACACCAGAGTTATTTCATTGACCTTTTAATCCTCCACATAGCCCCAGTATTATTCCATCAACCTCTCAACCTCAATGGAAACTATACGCGAATGTTATTGCATCGATCTCGTGAAATAGCCGCTCTTATCACGAGGCACGTTTACGGCAAAATGTCGCTGCCATTGTATATAAACATTCGCACGTGACAGACGTGCGAATGTTTATGCCGTGTCCCATGACCCTACCGTCTACAAGAGGTGATGGTAAGACCGACCGCGCCACGCGACGGCCCTGAAGCTTTCCAGCCGCCATCCACCAGTCCGGACATACCTCTGTCCCTTTCCCACGTCGCAGCCGGTTGCACGGGTCCGGTCCGACGGCTGCCGACCTTGCACGGACCCTCACCCGGGCGTCTGACTGCAGTGACCGGCCCCCGTGACCTGAGGTGGCTGGACGGTGCTGCCATCCGCGGCCGGCGCGGAAACCAAACTCTCCCGCCATACGCGTGGCGCGCGCAGACAGGGTGTGTTGGACGGCCCTGGCGGCGGCCGCTATTGAAGACAGGCGGTGTGGGCGGCCCTGCTGCGGGGGCGGTACATTCCTCGCCGCTCACCGGCGCGGCGGCGAGGCGGCGGTGGTGGTGGCGTCACGTTTGGGGCACGTCCGGCCCTGAAGGAGCGCAACTCCCCTGACCCGGACCCGATGACTGAACGAACCCCGCGCCCCGTCTGGCGCACTGCTCGAACCCCGGGGACATGGGGAAGTGGCTGCTCGGAGAACGCGCGAACTTGATCACGGGGGCTTATGGAGGCCACTTGGGGCACGCTGAATTAATTGGAAATGGATCTGGTGTACAGTCTGTCTTAAAAGTACCGCGCAAAGTGACGGTGGATCCATCGAGCCTGACTGAGCAAGGGCCTGCTAAATTTGGGTCACCGAAGCAATTGACATCCTTGTCCATTCCCTAGGTCAATTGGTCGGTGACTTAAATTAAAACAGGCCCTTTCTCAGTCAGTCTTGATGGATCCACCGTCACTTTGCGCGGTACTTTTAAGACAGACTGTACATACAAGTCTTTTGCTGAATAAGTTATCCTGAAGTTAAACAAACATAACCCGAATAAGACTTGTAGGACGGTCATTCAAGGAACGCCAGCAGACGACACCGTGTTATCATTGGCAAGTGTTGGTGGTGGTGACTGGTGAGCCTTGATTTTTTAATTTCTGTGCATTTTCCTTCGCGTCTTCTTCGGTCTCTTACTACACTTGCCTCCCCACTCTTATGAGGTAGGCTCACTACCGAACAGAGCTGACGACCGTTTCCAAAACCACGCCACCTCCAGGCTGTCCGCCTACCGCTTCCAAAACGGACATCGCTGGCAACACTGACTGTCCGGCGTCCGTATCCCCGTTTGCAGGGCGCTGGTCGCGGGCGAGGGCGGAGGGCAGCGGCCGTGCCCATATTTGTACACTCACACTACACCCATGTGACGTGATCGCTGTTCCCTGACCGGCCGCTCCTTGACGTCACACGAGGTCCGTGGAACCAGCTGAGCGGTCTTTGTAGCTGCTCAGCTCAGCGTGCGTGCAGAGGGCTGCAAATCTGAGGTCAGTTCCACCCGGAGCCTTCTTAGAATCGCAAACCGTGGGTGAGCTGCTAGTCACGATTTGTGCGGTAAGGATTTGGGGCAGGTCATGGAAAGTTAAGCGGTTTCTTACCTTTTTTGCATCGACATGCAAGTATATATCAAGAAGACCTGTACTAAGTTTTGATTTATCAGTAGGCCTACAGGAAAAGATTGTTGCGCTGCCTGCGCTGCCGGATATTGAACTTCAACGTCACGCAATCGAACAGGAACTAAATATGTTATAAGGTAGGTATGTATGCATGTATGTATGCATATATGTATGTATGTATGTATGTATGAATTTACGGCGTTAACTTATCCCCTTACTAGACCGAGGTCCAAGGGCTGTTCTCGAGTCAATAGAATATAGGAATACAAGAGAATATAGGAAAAGGAACACTTTTGTTCCCGGCAGTATAAGTCGAAGAGGGGGTGCTCAGAGCAACTAGGTACTCCAAATCAGATTCTATGGATTCGGATATAACTACGTTTATAAGTCAAGCGATTGGAACAGAAATGCATTTAGGAGATGCTAGCAGCCCTTATAACTATTTATGATTCAGGAAGTTTGTCAATGCCTCGGAAAAATATGGCCGGACAAAGTAATTCGCAGACAGAAAAAAAACTGATAGTGAGTAGGTACGCCGAAAAATGTTAGAAGCGATTACAGGGAAAGGTGTTTGAAAAGGGAAGCAAAGCTGGGAATAAAGCTACATTTTGCAAAGGGTTTCGTAATACATTGACCTTCAATGAAAATGTCAGGAACCGGTGAACGGGAAAATGGATACATATAGTACAAATGGAACCTTTGTGAGCGTGACTTTGAAACAAAAGGAGATTTTTTGGTCGCTGATCCCAAGGACTAAATTTGAGGAAAATTTTGTTATAGGTCACGAATTCAAGGCACCGGCCGACCGTTGCAGAGTGGGGTCACGGGTCATGTACCCTATGGGGTCCCTGGGCGCCCGCTGAGGGGTGCCGGGTCACGAGGCTCGCTGACGGCTGAGGTCACGAGGACCCGGGACTCGCTGCTCCGGCTTCAGGGGCGGGGTTGGCGATCGCGTGCCTCCCGACCTCAGCGGCCGCATACGGCCCGGCTGACCTCGCAGAAAATAGCCGGTGTCCGTCGGCGCGGCGCGGTAGCCTTCGCCGGCGGTGTGGCGCAGTCTGGTGGCCTTCACCCGACCATCCGCCACCCCCACGTCGGCCGGGCTCGAATCGATGCGTTGCAGCGCAGTCGGCCGCCGCACCCCGGACCGGCCTTGAACTGCGTCTGACCGGATGGTAAACAGCGGCTGCGGGCCTCGCGGCCCGGCCGGCCGGCTCAGCTACGCACAACCGGTCTGCGCCGGCTCCGCGGGCCCGCGCCGTGGCACGCACCCCACCTCCCGCCCCCTTCCCGCCGCGCTGGCCTCCCGGATGTTTTCATAAGAGGGCTCTGGGTCTGGGATTTCCGTTGCAGAGGCAGTCGTGTCAGTCGTGTACGAGAAGAAAAAACATAGTAGAAGGTGCAAGCCGATGCAATGTAAAAGAGGAAAGAGTTAGGCGTAAGTTATTTGATGGTATTGATTTACCAAACCACTTGCTCATCGATCAGACAGTGAAGCTGTTTGATTTCATACCGGCAGTATGCAGGAAGTTAGGCAGAGTGCGTCTGATCATATCACGGATTAAAGAACATCTTCATTTTCAATGAACCGCTCCTGCATTTTCTTATTTGTCAAGCGGTGGGAGATTTCCGCAGGGGAGAAAGGGATGAATATTGCTGCATAACTATAGTCTAGCAAACCTAAGATAGAACGGATTGAAAGCGTAACAACCATTGATGTACGTTTTGATGTTGAATAAAATATACGAAGAATATTTCTCTCACGAGACATATATTATCGGTCAATGCTCACGACTTTTTTACGCGAAGTTTCTTCGGACCATACACGTCCAGTGATCAAAACACGTGGCAAAATGGTTCAGGAGCTTTAGTTCCGGTTCTTTCTTAGGTTTGCCAGACGTAGTGGACAGTGCGCACTATCGCAATTCATAATTCAACTTCATACTATACACAACTGACGATCCGTTACCAATTTCCCAACCGATCAATACGTCGATATCCCTCAATGCATCACGTCAATTTCTCTAATACAGTCGACTGCCGACCAGATAGGCGCAGCCACGGATCGATCTGATTCCGTTCGTATCGACCGCTGGGCTCGGCTCACATTGATCGGTGGGTCACCAGTGCGTAGCTAACGTTGTCTGTAGGGACGAGCGGTAACTGCGGCAGCTGACCTGAGCCCGGGCGAGGACTGGCCGAGCACTGACCCGTACTATAACTAGCAGTGACCAGCACGCACTTACCGAGCCCACTGACTGAGCACTGCACTAAACGGGCGAGCCCTGACCGACCGGACCCCAGCTGTTTCCCGTGACAGCTGCGCGGTGTACGGGGCATGCTCCCTTGGGAGAGTTCATATTTTGCTTGATTTGGCAGTGAAAGGAATTCATAGCTCATTTGCTACTATTCGTTACTAGGTATGCTTAGTTTTGAGCTTTATCATTTCTCAGAATATGCAATTTTTGACCAATCATACAGATGCTGTCAACATAAGTTTTACTTTTTCCATTTATAAATCCATATTAGAATTACCAGTCGCACAGCGTTACTCTAAGGTCCTTCCTAGTTACTCTGACCAAAATAATTTTTGATAAATCATCAAGCATGTGGTGAAGTGTCCTTCGCGAAGCGACACAGCTGACTCAAATATCTTCCTCGATTCAGCGCCTGGAAAGTGTGTGTGTGTGTTTTTTTCAACATAATATTAACAGGTAATTACATTTCTTTAATTCGCAAAGCGAATGTAATGAACGAACCATTAAGATTAGGTAAGTTCTAAAGTCAATAGCCGAAAACAGCCTCAAGCTGAGCTTCACTGAAATTAAAATAGCTAAATGTTTACGTTTAATTAATGGCATAATCCCTCTGTTACATTCTTACATATCGCTAATTCCATCGCTTGCATTAAGCCACCATTGCTTTTGGTAATAACGGGTAAAATAAACAGATAGGTACTGATCCAGGTCATGTCCTCAAACGAGCCCTCTAACGAGCCTCGTTTTTCAGCGATCGATGGGTCGGCTCAGCTCTTAGAAGCCACCCATGCCAACAAGATGTAGCGATTAGCGGGACTAATAGCGCACTCACAGATGGGGTGCCAGTCGGTCGGTCCGCTATCTCAGCTGCTCGGGCCGCGCGCCCACCGACACAACTGGCTTCTGAGCAGTTCACGGAACGACCGAAAAAAAAAAACTGGTCTGCCTCGGGGGCGGGCAACCCACTGTGTCGGCGGGTGCAGACTCTCTCCGGTAAGCGCCCGGGCGGGGCGGGGCGGAGGAGGGGCGGGGGTGGGAGAGGGGCGGAGCCCGTCAAGGTTACCCGGCCGGCCGGCCTGCGTCGTAGACGCCAAGTATCGGCGGCCGTTTCCATGGATACGACCGACCACGACCCGACGCCAGCAAGGACGCCCCCGCGCCGGCCGCCAAATGGCAGGGAGGTTCCAGCGAACTTCCCCTCCCCCTCCCCCGACCCCACAGGTAGAGGAAGGCTGAGACTGCCCCGGGCAATTGTTTGTGGTGCCGGAAAGCAGGCGAGGCCGCTCATCAACGGAATGGGGAGTCCATCAAAGGAAATGGCTATCATTTATAATGGGGCAGTGTCGGTGAACTCAAATAAAAGTTTGACTGCTCGTGTTTGCAAAACCTGGAAAACAGGATAATTATACGTAAAACTGTCCTTATTTGAAGATCGCATATGACATTTCAAATGACATATTTCTCAGGCAAACCATCTAAAATGTAATTAAGTGATTACGGAGCGAGCGAAGCGAGCGGAGTCTTTCCTTAGATTAACGGAAATTTCTGAGTATGAGCGGCCGGCCGGCCGGCCGTGGTCACGCTTTTGCGAGGCTTATATCTCAGCAACCACTTAACCGATTTACATGCGGTAAATTTTGTAGGGTAGCTTCATTCCTTCTACCAAGTATTGGACTATTCCCGATGCATGTGGGTGACCCCTTATGCACGTGCCACGTGCAAAACGAAGAGGTGTCACTTTTGTAATTGTTGCAATATCTCGGTAACTACTTGGCCGATTGCGCTGAAAGTTGGCATGTAGGTAGGCACCCACTAGGCACTGCATATCCATGTGCCAGAGTTGGGGTGCTGCTGCACGTGCGCACGTGCAGGGGTCGTTTCCAGATCTCGAGAACGGCTCGACCGATTGCGCTCAAATTTGGTACACAGTTAGGGACCGGTTAGTAGGGTGCCGTGCACAAGTCAGTTGGGACCCATTTTGCACGTGCGCACGTGCAGGGTGCCGCTTCCAGATCTCGAGAACGGCTGGGCCGATTGTGCCCAAATTTGGCACATCGCTAGAGACCGGTTAGTAGGGTGCCGTGCACAAGTCAGTTGGAGGTACCCCCTCGCAATTTCGCACGTGCAAGGCCCACCCTCTCGCTCGCTTCGTTAGTCGCCCCAAAAGGCGTTATACTGGTAAATAGTTAGGTAATATTACTATCGCGAAAGTGAATTCCCTGGTAAAGGTGAAAGAAAATCACCAGGAAAAATCAAGGCAATGCTAAAAAGAGACGCGTGTATAAGGCTGAAATAATCATGACCCATCCTCCTTCATGATATAAATGAATGGCAAACTTTTCACTTTCTACCTTTGGCATCGCTTCTCCTGGCTATATGAATCGTCTCCCGGTGAAATCAGACTGGTTGCAAATTAGTTAGCTGGAAGGAGCAGATCTTTCATCAGTTGTTCCCGGTGACCGGTGCCGCCGAGCCTCCTGGGAAGCCGTCGAGTCGGTCTGGGTGAGGCCCACGAGGACCTCCTGGTTGCGTTGGTACCCGACCACTCCATAAACAGGTCCGTCTGTAACGGGCCTGCTCCGCCGCCGGCGCCGCCCCGTCCCGTACGGGGCCTCCCGTTACCAGGCGCACCCGCCACCGAGGGCCCCAAAGTCCGATAGCTATACCGACTGGTCAGCAGTCTATTGCGCAGATCTACTGTCCGATATTTTGTTTATTATCCTCACTGGCTCATCGTTGATGGCGAGACGTTCGCTGATCATTGATAAGCTTAAGGCTGTAAATTGTAAGCTCTGTAAAGGAACAACTTGCTTGCAAGGTTTGCTCCCTTCGATTTACTTGCAAGCTATGTTGTTTTTAGCGGTCAATCCTCCATTTTTTTTTTTTTGCGACGTGCAATAAACCGAGGCCATGGCTATAAAAAAGCTGCTGGAGCTGTGTGATCCAGCTACCGCGGCAATTGCTGTGTGAACCGGCCTCGCGGCGCCATCCGCCACTCCTCCATTGACCCAAGGTCGGGTCGCCGCTGCAGCTGCTGCCTCCGCCCGGCGTCCCGGCCGAGGAGTCCCTCCCATGTCAGCAGAACGCTGCCTTCTGACAGATGCCCCATTGTTGCCCTGACAGCACCACTCGCCAGCTGCTCCCGGCAAATGGTGAATGAATAATTTTCGGCAGATGGCGTCGGAAAGAGGCCAGTGACTTGCATCTCATGGTATGTAAATCATATACCTACTTTGATTGTTTATTTTCTTTGAACAACGAACTGCAGACTTCTACAGCCCACTTATCGCTCAAGAAATGCAACCGACAACATGCTAGACATGAAAAGGCTTCATAGCCCGAAGTTACGCTCACATTTTTGTCCACACTCCACATCCCTCCTCTGACGTTTGAAATGTTTTCAACGCGTACTGGGCAACCTTGATGTATGGAGACAGTTGTCACTAAACATTCCCTTTGAGCAAAAAGTGTGAGGTAAATGAATGCGCCCCCAGGCGGCGCACTACTTCCGCGTGCAGAGCGTACTCGCGGGCACGCGCCGAAACCAGCGGTGTAGCATATCGTTCCGTTTTTACCGACCACTCCTACGGACGGCCTAGCGGGTCAGCGACTATAGTGGCGCGGCAGTGTGCAAGGCACAATTGCAAGGCTGGCTCCCGCTGACCTTGGCTAATAATATCCGTCAGTGGCCGGCGGCGTCGCGGGGTGCTCAACTCGGGTCTGACGGATCGAGTTCACCCTGCAGGCGACCAGAGCGCTGCAATCGCCGTGGCCACCGCCCTTTGACCTGGTGTTTACGCCAGATCGATGGGGTACTTCGCCGGGTTCGATTGGCGACACCGTCACCCCTGCACAGCTCTGCACCGATAGTACGGAGAGCCCCAACGTTGGAGACGTAAATAGGTCCGTCCTGGGCCTCTAATAGTTACCGTGACGACAGTTCAATCCATTACCAGCTCGTGAATCGCTGCCCAGGAAAACATGAACTCTCGGCGCCAGTCCGAGTGCCGCTCCACTGTCCAAAGACTGGTCCAGACGTCTCTACGACCTCCCTGCACCGTCATCGTTTAATCAAACCGTCTGGTCGTGTGGGGCCGACTGAGGTCCGCGGCGGTCGTTCAGGGCGGGGCCGAGCGCGGTCCGCGACCATCCACGGCAGGCGCATGTGGGTCAATACGTCTGAACCGGGACGCTAGGCCGTGGAGTACGACGTATCGACCGGGGGCCCGGCCCGGGCTGCGGAGAGGGAGGAGGGCTGCGCAGAGGGAGGGAGGCACTCCCCCAGGCTCTGGGAAGGGAGGAGGGCTCTCCCAGAGCTCTGCGGAGGGAGCTGAGGAGGTCTCCAGCCATAGGCGCGGGAGCCGGGGGGCAGTGGGGGCAGCTTGCCCCCCTAACTCTGGGGCCGTGGGGGAGGTGCCCCCACAGCTTTGAGACGGAATACCACACTTTTTTGCAAATGTTTTCTTTTTTTGTTGAAAAAGCCGAGGGATGAAAAATAAGTGGCCTAAAACCGGTGAGAAAACTAGATTTGGGGGTACCCTAGGTTGATCTCTATTATGGTGTGCCCCCCCCCCCCCCCCGCCCCCAGTCGGAAAGTAGTTCCCGCGCCTCTGTCTCCAGCCGATCTCGGGTTGTGGAGAGGGGTGAGAGGTTTTCCCCCAGCCGATCCCCGGACTCTGCGAAGGCAAAGGAGACAATTCCCAACTGACGCCGGGTTGTGGGACATGAGGGAGATCCACTCTAGATTGCTCAGAGGGGGTAGAGGTCCTCTCCCAATAACCCGGACTGTGAGGAGGGAGGGAGGAGGATACTTCCCCAGCTGACCTCCTGATCTGGACACAGTGGACAGGGAAGCCCTTCCATGCTAGCGATGAGCTCAGGAGACGTAGAGGGAAAGAGTGGCCCTTCCTCGCGGAGCGGAAGCGTTCATGACCCAGAATAGTTCCCCGTCGACGTCGCCACTCCCACTGACAAGTGCAGTGATAGTGAGCTATTCATCATTTGACAGAATAGCGTCCTCGTCTTGGTAACTGGATAATCCATGCAGCCTGTTATCTCCACACAAGAACAATGTATATGAAATCATGTTTTTTCGTGGAAGGTCAACCACTGGTGAATAAAAAATTCTCAAAATAAGAACCTGATGGCAATCCCCGATGGCATAACGCAAGCTGAGCAAGCTGCTTCCAGATAGAGTCGCTATACAGCGGGTGTTGTTCACTGAAACGGTGAGGTCATCGGTGCATCACGCTGGCGCAACGCCGCCGTTTGTGGAACGAAACGTTGGGCAACAGGAGCAAGATATCGTACATCAGACTGTAGACAACACAGCCGAGGCACGACACGTTATGCAACACAGCTTTGTAACTTTAGAACCTATCTATAGCTTTCGTCCAATCTTGATTTATATTTCAAAGCAATAATATCTTATGCTTCATTTTAGAAGACAGATTTCAACCTAGTTCAATTGCCTTGTCTTGCGTCACCATGAGGTCAGATCAGACCGGCTGGCCAGTCTCTGCCATCCTGGCCTTGGCTGAACGCTGGAGCTGATCCCAGTTTACCCGACCACCGTCAATAGAACCTCTGATGCGCCCCGCCACAGAGCCTGTTCAGCAAACCTCCTGTCACAACAGCTCTCCCCTCCGCCTAAAACATCAGCCCTCCTTCCACAAGAAGCAGCTCCAAGCCTTCCTCTTCAAACATATTTGGTTGCGTTGCTTCTTTCATGGTAGCCAGGAGCCTGTCACTAATAGGGTTAAATCGACACGTTGAAAATAGCATGCGTTTAGTCATTGAAACATCGATGTTCTAAAATGTAACACCTTCCAACCAAAATAAACGCAGTACCGTAACTGTCAGCGCCATCGTGGCAGGTCCGTTGACAGCTTAGGAAGCTTACCGCGCTGTAGCATGCAGTAACAGTCATGTAAAGTGAAACCAGTCGCAGCAGGTGCAACTCAGCCGGCTGGAAACACCTCACGTGCAGTCACATGCCTGGAACATATCGAGACAAGGTAAATACATGCAGGTAAAACACGTTGTGGTGTTGTCTAGGTCATCGGCTCGCGCATATATCAGTGTCAGCTTCCCATGCAAGGTGCCTGGTAACAGTGGTAGCCATCCGGCTTCCTATATGTGAAAATGAATTCGGCTGCTAGGCGCAAACCACTAGCCAGGCGGACAGACTTCGTTCTCAGAGCTCGAGGGGGCGGGTACTTTGAATAATTGGATGTTCAGGTGTCATTTTCCAGACGAAGCCGTTGACCAGGGCCGTTGACTGCTGTCGGCGGCTGATTCGCTGAGCTGCCTGCCACTCGACAACGGCTCAGCTTAGCAGCAGCGGCAGGGTGCGCAATTGGCAGTTACAGGGTGAATTTATGTATAAGGTAGGTACCTATATATAGAGCGTCGTGCTGAGTGGGGTTCTTACTCTGTCATGCACACAATGCACAGTTATGTAGAACAACAGACTGGTTTATTATTTCTCCAATACATTCACAAGACACGCACCACTTTTATGCTTGGTTTTAGTATAATAGAATTAGACTACTATTTAAAATAAAATAGAGCTACACTCCTGCCTTCCGATCACGAGAGCATTCTTTTAGTTTCCCATAAAACTTACTGCTTAGGGATGTAATCATGTATTCCTATTCAAAGGCAGATGGAAATCGCTTCTAAGTAACCAAAGTCCCGACTTCCCGACTTCTGTCTGTTGGTGAGAGGAGGACGGAAGTGTCGTCACCTCCAGGCGTTTCCAGTTGTCGTCTCTTCCGGCCTGTCAAGAGCTCCATCAACTCTCGTCGCAGGCTGACTAAGCGCACAAACTCACCAACGCATGCTAAATAAGGCTCTCGGCTCCCCAATTCTGATGCATACACTCAGCGCTCGTTAATCAAAAGAGCGTGTGTGCGCTCATACATCAGATTGAGCCACTTCATCGTTGGATAATGCCCTGCTGCCGGGGCGTCTCCCTCTCCCCTCCCCCACCTCCCTCTTCCCACCCTCCGCGAATTCAAAGCGGCAGGGAGATGGAGCGATCTATATCGACCGGGGCGATCTATCGACCATCTCCGCAAACCAACAGAGCAGGGCGAAAGAGCGATCTAGACTCTGGTCGCTTCCCGTACTGTGTAGATGCCCGTTTACCTGACACTTTGCCCTTTATTTTGGCATGAGTACTTTGGTACCCACTGCTCCAGTCGGCCCCTAATAGGAAACGCACGAGTCCCTTCAAAGTGCACACGACTACTGCCTTATATGTATCCTTCCTTCGGAACAGTTAATTCCGTGGGATGCCCAATATCCGATGTTCACCCTGAGAAAAAGTTCCTGAATCTAGACTCACTGCCCCTGTCTCCATACTGTTCTAGCCAACCGTGGCGAATAAACAATGAAGGCGATCGGAGTAGGACCATTTCTGCCGACGCAGGAGCTTTCGCAACAGCCGGGTGGACGGCGCGGGCGGCGCGAAGCCCCATTGTGCCCTCATCACGTGATGAACCGCAGGTCGACGCACGTGCGTTCCTCGCTGCGTGCGTGCTGAAGCCCCATTATCACATTGCGGTGGCGACTCGGTACAAATGTGGCGAGGGGTGGCGAGGCACCGGCGCCGAAACACCCATCAGTTATACTGTCTTATTGAAGCGGCGGTATCGACCCCTCGACGGCTCGGTCACTGCCCCAACAGTGCGATTGCAGTACAAGATTGGCGCTGGTCGCAACTGAAAACAGCCATTTTGGGCCGGGCGGCTGGAATGCATCAATGCTTGGTGCGGTGCAGTGCAGCTATTTTGGCGCCTCCTTGACCCCGGCTGGCAATCGGTTATGGTGCAATGTGGGAGGGGGGGGGGGGGAGTATGGGTGGGCGCTACTGCTAACCGGCACACTTCGCGGGTGCATTGGGCACGTTACTGTGGTCCACGGGCACACCAACACACCATGAGGTATGCGAAATCTATACATAATTTAGAATGCTCGTTCACTGCAATGGACCCCTGAGCCTCACTTTGAGCGTTTCCATTAGTTATTACTAGCCTAGTGGCTGTACTAGTCGAGTAAGGCATGCTATATCGGGCATGAATTCGGAAAATGCATCCAAGAAGGCACAACACAATGCTGACCTGCCACACCATTCAATATGTTGGTCAATTTTGCATTGAATTTTGAGTTAACACAAAATTTGAAGGCGTCTGCAATAGCATAGGTATTGCAAGTAATTGCAAGCTAAAGCAATACCTTACCTATTACCTACCTATAGCAATGTCTATACAGTAAACAGTTAAGTAGCCTCCTTTGGCCCATTAACCCGCGACCGCCTGGGGGGGGTCGGATCCGACCCCCCCCCTCCGTTTTTCTTGAATAATTCATGAACCACTTTCGCTATCTACTTGAAACTTGGCATACCTTCTTCCCCATCAATTTGACGTCTCCTGTGCAATTTTAAGAAAAAATTTCCAAAATTTTTGAGATATATCGATTTTAGTGATGTAACTACATGGCGTTTTTAGTCAAAAAGTGGTAAATGTTTAAAAAATCGCCAAAAATCAGCGTTTGAAGGAAATTGCAAATCAAGGACATGAAAGACGCAGCTTAACGAGTTCTTCAAAATGGCTATCTCGTATTTTCCATAAAATGCGTTTTTCACCCCTAAAAATTCAAAAAGCTATATTTTTTGGAAAACAGCTAATAAAATCCAAAATTTTGAGAATTTCCAAAAAACCGGAATATATGTTATAGAGCTGTATTAGAACATTAGATGTCCCAAAATTCAACTTTCTATCTTGATTTTTGACCCCAAATTGAAAAAAATAGCTCCAACATGCATAGGGCATGGTGACGTCATAAGCATTTTCGTGAATTAGAGGCACTTCTGAACATCGCATGTGAAAACAAATGGCACCACTAGATTCCTGGGACAAAGCTCGTCCAGAAAAGTGCATTTTCATGTCAAAAATAAAAAGTTCAAAAATTGACTTTTTTTCTTAGCCCTCGTTTAGTTATGTAGGTGGTAAAAACGATTTTTTTATGCTTTCAATGCTTACTTATCACCAGCACAGTGACTGGCTTGGGGTCACATATAGCCATTACCATCGGATTCGGCGTGAAAAATAAGCCATAAAACATGTGTCGCGTGCCCATGTAGCAGAAAGTGAAAACCGTGACCTCTCGTGACCTGACCTGACCTTGCCCCGTACTTAGTATGACCCCTAAACGCACATGGTACCTTTACTAGGCCTTTGAGGTCATTTTTGGTGAGTTTCGAGCAGCAGCTATCGATTCCGCTGTCCGTAAGCCTAATCATGCCAAACCCCTGAATTTGACCTTTGACCTGACCTTGACCCGAAAGTTGACCTCAATCTTAAAATCTTAAGAGTGCTTTGGGAAGGTCTCGTAGAGACCTTTCGAACGCCGCCTCGCGGGGCTCGATACGACCATTGGTTCTCGAGATAACAGGGGGGGGGGTCGGATCCGACCCCCCCCCCCCAGGCTGTCGTGGGTACGGAAATAGCCCAGGCGGTGCCGGGTTAATTGTGCTCATATTCATTGGTTTTATTTTCTCTTTTTGCTGCGAATGTCTAGCGTTTGGTCTAGCCGACTCTATCGCCGCGATAGATGTGGCAAGTTCCGGGTGTTGCCTCGCCTTATTTCCGAGTGTGGGAGGGCAGTCTGAATCACGGCTCCATCTGCACGACCTACACACGGAGCGGCCGTGTCTGCTGTCAGTTCCGGGTTCCGGAGAGCAGCCAGACCCGGAACACTAGGCTCATTCACCTGCCAGACGCAGCTCCTAAACATAAGCGATGGAGTTGATCGAACGTATTTAGACTTCCGGATGCCTCGGGAAGCCCAGCTGGCCAGACTGCCAGACACGGCACCAGCGAACTAAAATACAACTCAGGAAAATATCCAACGGTGGTTACGGTATTTTGGTCTAGCAGATCGACGACTTACTTGCTACCAATATGCCAGGAAGATGAGAATCATGAGATGCTGGTTTTCCTATTGATTCGCGATTCTATTTACGTGAATGCTGGTTCCTCGTTGCTTCTAAAACGCCATGCCGGGTGCGTTTCTTATCCAAGTGTTATGCTTAGGCTAAGTAAAACAGGACCTGAAACGACCATGACTTACAAAGTTGTTTGCAAGTGCCCCTCGCACAGCGATCGAGCTACTGTAGGCAGGTGGCTGGTGACATCCGAAAACTGCTGAATTCGGTCCTGAGCGGAGTTTGCGTGGGCGTCGGGCGGCCTGAACAGCTGCTACAGAGCGCTGACCTCGGCAGCTTTTCCTAGTGTACCAGGTGGGACGGCACACCTGCCGTTCGAACAGGCCGGGGACGCAGCACATCAGTCCGCTTCCACAAACACACATTCGATCGGGCCCTGTGATCTGGGATCGGACAGCCAGGGCCCAGGGAGGTTCTCCCCTCCCCCTGGCTCAGCCCGACCCTGCGTATAATGTGGCTCGGACAGTTGGGGATGCTCCCTCCCCCTCCCCCTCACACATGACTCGGCTCCGCCCTACTGACCAGTCACGGGACGCGACGACGACTGAATATATATAACAGTCCTGGCAGTGTGCCGCGGCGGCGTCCAATCGCGACACGCGTGCCGGCGCTCATTGTCGCCAATTACTGCGCCACGCCCGCGTCTCATCAATGGTGGCGCCGGGCGATTTGACAGCTCTCGGCCTGGCGATTTGACGGCTCTCGGCCGACTCCCAGCTGCTGCTGGCCGGGGTGTAAATAGAGGCGCGCCCCGAGGATCGATGGCCCAGATCCGACCGGCGTCCCGCCGCGGCCGGCACGCACCGTCCCCTAAACATCGATCGAGCGGTGGCGTCTTCTGGGACGGCAGGCCAGCTGACTGGCGCAGGCGGCCCCCGCCCTGTCACCCGGGGCAACAGCGTCCCACGTGCCGGGCTAGCTCTCCCCGGTGGACCTGTCCCGGCCTCCCGGCCCCAGCCCCCGCAGGACCGACTCGATCCCCGTAATGAGCTGGGGGAGGAGGCTCCGGCGACCAGTCGAACAAGTTGGACATCGACTGTCGACGTGCTCCGACCACGCCCTTAGGCGGAGACGCACGACAGGCTCGCTCGACGAAATGGCGCAGTGATTGAACGGCCGGTTTGGGGTAGCTCTTTTTCCTTTACCTCCTCCGGATGCTGAAAAATCATCCAGAATCTACTCACTTAGCGAAATGTCAATTCACACCGGCTTTTCAGGCCACGGCGCTCTTACGTTTGCCCCGATTTGCCCCAGGCTACTCGGTCACCGGGTCAGTGGGACGGCCCGTCGTCCGCGGTGAGCAACGACGCAGTTGGTAGGATCGATGCGCGTTATCTGACGCATCTGCGCGATAGCTGTCGACGGACGAGCTGCGCCTACACATGTCCGGTGCGGCGATATGGCCGTTGGCAGGCAGACTGTGCTCGAGTTAGCCTGAGACTCGGCTCAGTGAGCTGCGGTTCCAGGTAATGCCGTCAATAGACGAACAGAACCGACAAAGCCGTGGGAGTCGCTCACAGTAGAAGAGCTCTGCACTCAGCCGACCACCGACGTTCACGACTTTCTCGTTTCGCATGCGCTTCCATGCCAAAATACATGATTCCATACTCATTTCAAGTTCAAATGTTTCGCAAACCTTGCTTTGACTTGAACCACCGATGCTGCAATGACCTATTTGTTAACCATATGCACATGCAGCCCGTCAGAATTTGCATTTCCCGTAAAAATGACATTTTGGGGGGAAATGCATGAAAAAAAAGGCAAAAAATGGTTAAATTGTAAATAAGCCACTATTACAGCAGCTACAGTACAGGATCTTGTGCTGAGACCAGCACAAATCAGAAGTATATACGGCCCAATGATCACCCTGGGCCAAGATATTCCATTTCTCGTTCCAAAATCAGTGGATGGAGACTTCCATTTCGCGGTTAAAGGGACCCTCCCACCTTAACATTAGATTTGAGTTGAGATAGCCAAAATGGGGTCCCTGGCTCACAATTACCGGTTTCGGCACTCACAACATCGAGAAATGCCTTAAATCGGAAATATTGAGTTTCAAAATTGCAGCATTTTGATTCAGAGGGGCTAATGCATAGGAATACCCCTCTGAATGTGTGACGTCATCGCAGATATCTAACGATTTTTAAATGTTTGACTAAAACGTTTTGTAGCACGCGGTGGTATATGCTGCTTTGCGCGCAACAAATGCCGCACTTTTAAATAAAGTCGCTAGGAACAGCGGAGATCCCAAAAAGTAAACAAAAGTAAAAGTCTAATATCTTGAAAACCGGTGAATATTTTTCGATGAAATTTGGTAGATATTTGTTTTCGCTCTTTCTGAACCGAGCGACATCACTTTCATGCCAATTCATCAGGGACCGCGGATTCCGGGGGGCAGGGTGTGCAATTGCACACCCTGAAAATCCTGAGGGTGTGCAAACACCTATTTTTGCACACCCACAGTTCGTTGTGGGGGCCCATGCGGCCCTGGCGCTTGAGTGTCCCAAGCCGATTCTCGAGGGCCCCAGCGCGAGCCTGATGGTCCCGCACCGGTGCCTGAAGGCGTGAACAGGTTCTAGTGTTATCTCAGGGGTTATCTCAGAACCCCACCCACGCCATTTTTAGTGCTCCCACCGGCTCTTGAGGGCCCAGGCCGATGCCCGAGGGCCCCAAGTCGATGTCTAAAGGTCCCACGCCGGTGTCTGAGTACCTACATGGCTAGCTCAGGGATCCACGCCAGTTTCTGAGGGCCCTAACCGGCTCTTGAGGGCCCCTGCCCCCCGCCCTCCTTAACCCCCTCTTGGGGCCGATGCCTAAGGGTCCCGCATCAGCACCTGAAAGCCCCCACAGTTATCTCAGGGCCCCACCCCAGTTTCTGAAGGCCCTCACCGGCTCTTGAGGGGCCCTAGACCGATATCCAAGGACCTCTGGCCAATGCCCGGGGGCGCAGGCCGATGCCCGAGGGCTCCAAGCCGTTACCCGAGGGCCTTACACAGCTATCTCAGGGTATAATGCCACTTTCCGAGGGCCCTAACCGGCTCTTGAAGGCCCCAGGCCGATTCCTGAGATACCCAGGCTGATGTGAGAGGGCCGACCGACTGAGGCGGCCCCTACGTCAGTTTCTAAGGGCGTCCACGACCGCCGTCTGGTCAAAGCTGATCTCTGAGGGCCCTACGCAGGTTTTTAATTGCACTCAGCTCTTGTTTAGGATCTCACACCGGCCTCTGAGATCGGATGGCTTATGCATGCCGCAGAGGAGCCCTTACCGGTTCCTGAGGGCTCCGTGCTGATAGTTGAGGGCCCTATGCCAATACTCGAGAGTCCCATTCAGTAATCTCAGCGCCCTACACCAGTTTGAGGAACGCCGTTCGGCCAAGGCTGACCTCCGAGGAAAAGCCCTTTGCAAGCCTCGGAGTGCCCTCACTTTCTTTTTTAGGATCTCACACCAACCTCTGAAGTCGCAGGGCTAAAGGATGCTTCTGATAGCCCTCACTAGCTCGGACCCAAATCGATGCATGATGACCCGACAGAAGTGCCTGAGTAGCCCACACAGTACTGTGTGGGCTGTGAGCCCTGAGATTACGTAATCTCAGGGCTCACACCAGTTTCTGAGGGCTTACACGAACGCTTTTTGGCCAAGGTCGATGTCTCGGGGCCCTATTCAGGCATCGAGGCTACTCGGGCGCCAAGAGACGGTGGGGGACCTCCAGGCGAGCTCCTTGGGGGACCTCCTTGGTAGTAGTTGGTACCCCATGGAGCCGGCGAACGGTGTCAAAGAGCCCGGTGTGGGGGCCCAAGAAGCGGCGTGGGCATCCATATTCCAGAATTGGAGGATCAAAAGCATGCGATAGCATGCTTTTGCATCCGGAAATTCCCATTGGTGGGTCGCTGAAAAAAGTTCGGCTGAACCTGTTTGTCAGTGAGTGAGTACCTATGTGAGTTTGTCCAAGCTTTTTTGGACCTGGAGTCAAAATGGGTGGACCGATCGGGACGAAAGTGGGACCGTTTGATTCGTCTCCGGCGAGGTAAACTTTTGGTGCTGGCCTCGGTTCGCTCGGTGCTTCGTGGCACATGCTATTCCGCTTCAAAGTTTCGGTGACACGAAATTTTTTTGTCAAGACTACAGGTCAACCCGAGGTCACGGGCAAAGCCATACTGGCGGGACACATCGGTAACACCTTGAACCAGTTTCCAGTGGGGTCACCGTCTGCTAGGGGTGCAGGCTGCACGTGCTGGGGGCGGAAAACCGTTTTGACGTGAGGTCCTCTGGCTCAAAGAAATTTTAAGCTATCAACCTCAAAATCGGTTCAATGGTAGTCCCAGGCAAGGCCTCCAAAATAATGCACATTTGGTTGAGCTAAACTCTGTGGTGCATGAGCTATGCACGTGCAAGCCGATTGCACCCCTTCGTACATTGCCACGCCTGCAGGGTAAACGGCAGCTCTAACTGGTTCAAAACTTGCAGGTCATAAGAAGAATACATTTGATCACGACATTCCGGCGAGATAATATCCGAGGGGTGCAAGCTGCGCGTGCAGGGGGCGGATAACGGTTTTGACGAGGGATCCTCTGATCCCGGGAAACGTCGATCTAGCGACACAAAAGTCGGTACACTGATAGAACTAGACACACGCTACATGATGTCATGAAAATGACTGCACTGGGGTGCCTGGGGCATGAACTATGCACGTGCAGTTAATTCATATCTTACTGTAGGTAGATATCCACACCAATCTCGCGTGCTTTCAAGCATTTTTGGGATGTTTCGGTTGGTTTCAGGTTCAGTCCAAGCTCAGTCTGGGTTTCGGTGGTTTTGCCCGGTGTGTGCCCTCAGCACCGTTCCTCCAATTCTGGCCCAAGGCAACGCAAGAGCGCTGCCGGCATCTAGTTCTATGTACATGAGGTATTCCAGAGGCCGTTATGGGACCTTCAAAGACCGTGTGCGGTGCGCCGGTGACCCTTAGAATTGCCGGCGTTGGGTCTCAGGAGCTGGCGTGCGGCCTTTATGGGGCCCCAAAGCCAGCGTGTGGACCGTAGAGCAATGGGGAAGCTAAGGAGGCCGGAGGCCAGACCCCCATAGGTCATAGGGGCCAAATCGATGGGCCCAAACATCCCGCCGGCCGTGTTTTATTTTTAAACTTATTCATGTAATCCATGATAAAAAGAAGTGTGCCAACATCAACTGTGCAAAAGGTCTCTCTGAGGCCCGTAGGGGCCCTTGAAGGTCACTGTAAGCCTTTAGGGGCCTGCTTGGTAAAATCGGAGATCGATTTGGATCACGTTGCATGCATGCATGTGCATTAGGGGTACCCATTTTTCCCGATTTTGGAAATTTGTGGGTGGGGGTGGTTTTTCCCATTATTTCGCGGCTTGTGATTCCAATGATGCCAAAAATATTGAAATCAAAGGTGGTTTAGGGGTCGCGAATTGAGATTGAAATTTGCGTATTTACCTAGAAATATGCCTATTTGACGCTGATAATAAATCGCACTAAAGGCAAAGTTTTCGTTTTGAAAGTCGGGTAGAGGGGTCATTGAGCGCTCATTTTCTCATCCAGATCGATGTGCTCCATCACGTGGTTCCGGTTAAATGCTTTACTAGCGATCATTACGATGTCGATATTGTAACATTTGGTGAAAAGCGCCGGTAATCCTGGCGACCAACAACAGGAGCAAAACATCCCGGACCGGGATGTTTTGCTCCTGTTGTTGGTATCATTCTGGTCAGCGTGTAATCATTTTTTGAAATCTTCTGCCTCTTGAAGGTCATGAGTTGTAATGGTGACCTTTGATGACCTGTGAGGTCAAATTAAAATGTGACCTTTCAGTTGCCACGTCTCTGTTCATGACAGGCTCTTTGTGTCCATATACAATTAAAGTTTGTGCAAATGAGCTCAGCATACATCTCACAAATCATGGCTCCGAATGGATTCAAATCATGTAATTAAAAAACGATCAAACCATTTTGACCGTATGCTTCCACAAGAAACTCCGTCCTGATCGCTCACGGCTACGATGTAATACACCTATGAGACAGGGTAGGATAAATCTGCAGGTGTTCTACCCAAAAATATCAACTTCTAATCCGAAAACAAACTCGAAAGCGTCGATTCTTTCCATGCCCACCAACCATGTACTATTCCATTTCTTCAGTGGGGACAGATACACACCGTTCTTGTGTAAGAGTTTCCGATACCATTGCAGATCATTTACGAGTTCATGTTCGACCACAGGCGACTAGCCATGCGCTGATACGTGCATGGTTGATATGTGACGAAGACCTTTCACAGCTTCTTGCACAGATCACTTGTGATCTCAGGTACCTTATTGGCGTCTGAGTCTGAAGAACCTAATGTAGCAGGAGATTTTCATCCTGCATGGGCCGTATGGTGGTAACCAGGACGTGGCGTCATATAAAGGATTGTGCGTGCAGAGACTGAAGACGAGGAGAACCAGGTCCGCCACCTAAGGTCAATGGCCCACCCACTGTGCCGGCCCCCAGGCAATGCCAGGAGTCAGTAAAAGGTTCTGCCTCGGAGTTGGCTGAGCCGTCTAGACTTTGGCACCTTCCTCATTTTCAGCTTTAGGCAATGACATTCGTCGACTTCAGTTCAACATCAGCTGAGGGTTTGGACTGAGCCTGTAGAGTGCAGTGTGCAGTGTAAGGTCCGTTATCTTGAAAGGATACTGCTGGCAGCGGCCGTCACCAGGCACTGGTTCCATGACATGCTATCTGCACCCGTCTCAAGTCATCAGCTGGTATAGGAGTGACACATGCCCAGAATTGGAGTCACGAGCAGTCGTGCACGCGTTCGGCCAGGCCAGTGCTGTCCGTCATCAGCAAAATTGCAAACATATTTCTTTCATAATGGGGTGAGGATGGAGTTTCGATGTTACTGTCCCGTGATGTTCTTGGCCAGCTTCCTTTCCATTATGCACAAACGCACATGCTGTGTGCGTGTTTGGGTGTTTGGGGGGAGGGGCAAAGCTACACTCATACAGCAGCCACCCGACGGTGGTGTAAAGCTTGCGCCCCTCCCTCAGCCGTCTCTGCAACTCCGGGACTCGGGGAGGTGGGCTAGCAAATTGGCAAAGGTCATCAACTCATCAGTCATGCATACCGGCATAGCTTAGTGCTGTTTTTATCTCGGTATAGATATACAGAAGCAATTGATAACTTCTTTTTCTATTTCATGCCATATTTCCGTTAAAATACGGCATGCGAGTTATATGGTTATACCGTAACGGTTTTTAATGCCCCTTCCGCCCAAATAGTATCGATAGGTCAATGTTCATGTCCCGGGGAACGGTCATTTCCTTTGCTGAATGAGACGACTCATTGAAAATTAGGTGGTTCCAATGAGAAAGCCTGGATCGCTGATTTTAGCCCCCTGACTACATAGCCATTCGTTCTAAGAGTTGCGGTCTTGCGTAGGTACTAATGACGGTCTAAGCCAGAGTGAGTGTAAATGAGCATTGAGCATATGCTGTTCATTGACCAAAATGATATTTTTGGTGCTCTCTTTTACCGCTGCACGTCGAATATACAACTAAAGCAATGTTGCACGGTGTCTAACAGTCATTAATACCACTGGAACACGTTGGCTTTGCATATTTATAGTCGTTCAAATGAAGTCATTTTTCCACTAAAATTAAAACTCCAATGCAAGCTTGCAACCCATAAAAGTGAGCTAATATACTTCTGTCACTGCTATAGATCCAGAACAGAGCAAATAATGATAAAATCGACCCCGACCTGTTGGCATGGTAACCTTGTCCCAACATAAAAATAATGGTAATTTAGTCGATGTTCTGCTAAAACTGACATGTTCGTTTTGAATTCGTGACCCCCAAAAATCGTTTGGCTTCGTTATTTTTGGCACAGATGGAATCAGAATAGACCAAATAATGGGAAAATTGACCCCAACCTGTTGGCATGGTAACCTTGTTCCAAAATTGAATAGTATTAATTTGGTCGATTTTTCGCTAAAATTGGCATTTTCAATTTGAATTCGCGACCCCTAGAAATCGTTTGATTTCGGTATTTTTGGCAAAGATGGAATCAGAATAGACCAAATAATGGGAAAATCCACCCCCACCTAAAATTTGAAAAATTGACCCAAAAATGGGTACCCCTAATGTGCATTTACTCTGCTCATGCATCTCCTGACCGTAAGATGCTCGCTCAGTCATCTTACGACCGTCAATTTTGAAGGTTTTCCCGCCCCGCTTCTTTAGAACCGGCTTATTCCGGAGCAGTGGCGGCGCTGACTTTTTGGAAGGAGCCCGGCGTGAGATGGGGGGCCCAGTCGCCACATCTTGCACACCCTACGAGAATTTGAATCCGCGGTCCCTGCAATTCATTAACTTTTTTGAAGGTGGGAGGGTCCCTTTAAGTCTTAGACGCGTCTAGCGGCGGCTGCGTATATCTGGCGACAGCTAGATTTAGATGCGGAAGTCTCCGTCCAACAGTTAGACGCCAAGCTAGACGCCAACTTGGACGTCTGCTCATGTTAGACGCCAGTTGGTCACCAGTGGAAGTCCCCACCCAGCGTCTTTACGCATAAATTTAGTGCCTAACGGAAGAATGCAAAGAATGCAGCGTCCTATATCGCAGAGGCTTAACCAATCAGCATACGGTTGGTTTTGAACTGCGCAATATGAATGGTCAACGCGAAATTAGCTTCCGCCGCAAAACACTACCTAATAAACGTCTACCAAAGATGGAAAGACGGTTCTTCCCTTTTGAAACTATTACAAAAAATATATTTCTGTAAATATTAATTATTTTCTTTTCTGATCATTTTAGACATAAAACATTAATAAAACTGTAGCAAAAAACTAATTTGAGGAAAGCGCAGGTTCTTTTCAAACAATAGACCGATTGCGTCTAATATCGACTGACTAACATCTCACATTTTGACTAAACTCCTTCCTCAAGTTAGATAAATCATTGTCAGAACCGTTTCAGAAGCGTGAGAACGTGCATATGCAATCCGCCGTCTGTCCGTCTGTCCGTCTGTCCGTCCGTCCGTCCATCCATTCATTCTTCTGTCCGTCTATCTGTGCGTCCGTCTGTGTACCGCTGTTCGAGATCTGATGGGGTCCAGCGGCGACCCTCAGTTCCGAGCCGGTTCCGGCAGCCGGGCGGAACAGGAACTCCGCAGAAAAGGGGAAGGTCGCACGACCGTCTGGAGACGCTGTGTCGGGTCAGCGATCCGACGGAGGTCACTCACAAGGCCCTTCCTAGCCACAGTTTCTAAACATGGGTCCAGTTGAATAAATAAGTAATGACAAACTAGGTCACATTTATTTCGATTCGGTCGAACTCTGTGTACAGTATCCTCTTTGAGATCAGGGAAATCGTGCCTATTTTTGGACGGCATTGAATGAAGCATCTCATTCATTACGTTAGCATGTCATTTGCATAGATATTGAGAATTTCCATCATTATTCCGTAGATATTTTCAAGTATCTTCTTTGTTTTTGTTTTGTGATCATTTCCTTTCTTTACCTAAATGGTTCACAAATCGATGGATTACTGAAGGTCCTTTAACCCTCGCCGGCCGAGGGGGGGGGGGGGCGGGTGCCGCCCCCCCCCCATAGGGTTTTTTCGCGATAGCTCCGAACACGCTGGCGATAGAGAGCTGAAACTTGGCATACCTGACCTTTGATCCAAGCCGCATCTTTTGACACCAACCGCATTTTTGGGTCAGGTCAGATCACTGACCTATGACGTCATAAGTGAACCTCTGCACGGTCTTCAGATGTCGCAACTTCGCAACGCCCTCACTGCCAGAGGAGATGTCACAGGGAAATGAAACTTGCAGGATCTAGTATCCATTATGAGTCCCACAATTTGTATATCTCGGATTTTTCCTAAAGGTCATATGAGGTCAGGTCATTTTCGTGACCTCACCATTATAAGTCAATGGGGAAAAATTCAAACTGCTATTCTGGCGCCGGGAACGATCTCCAACTATCTCAAGCACACAGAATCGTGATTTTATGCACTCCTTGCAAGGTTAGATGCGTCACTTTTGCAATGTTGACCTTGCGTGACGTCATTTATGACGTCATCAAGGTCATATTAGTTTTTCGTCAATAACTCTTGATCAAATTGAGCTAGCGAGCCGGGAAAGCCACCAATGGACTCAGGAAGACCTGCCGAATCGGATGATATGCGACATGACCCCTTTCGACCAACTTCGTGACCTGGGGGTGCTGACCTGACCTTGAACTGAGGTCAACACCCCAAGTTGACCTGACCCGGACAAAAAGTATATCATTCGACGCGCCTGAGCGAGACGAACACGATGCTGCCAAAATCGGCGCTCTGCGGCCGTTTTTTGCGAAGTTATTCACCAAAAACTGAACCGTACCTTGGGGCACTTGACCTGACCTCAGAGGTCACCGGTTGACCTAGGACCTTAAAATCGGGTACCAATCTCTGCGTCTCGTAACGGCGCACACGCTCGTTTTTTCCGCGACGCGCTAGCTCCACCAGGGGCGAAACGGCGAGGGGGGGGTCGTACCCGCCCCCCCCCCCCTCGGCCGGCGCGTATGTAGAAAACCAATAGGTCCGGCGAGGGTTAACTGGTCCTTCTGAAGCTCGAAGCATACCTTAGTGCTAGCCAGATGAGGAATAGGAGCGAGTTCCACTCCACGAGCAACAGTGGTATGTCCGTTAGTGCCCTAGCGCAAAACTGCGTCTGCAGGCTGCCAACTGGCCTTGCTCACAATGAAGGAAGATCTGGCACCACTTCAGCTTGCAGCCGTGGAATCTGGTAACTCTGGTCAGGATGTTTGTGAGGGAAGGGGCGGCCGGAATTCTTGTGGAACGCTCCCGTCATATTTTGGAAACATTTGCCGCAACATTCATGTGCATCTGCGAGGAGTGTGTGCTGACGGCCGTGCACTCACGGAATCACCAGGATGTTGCGGCACCGAGTACGACCGCAACCTAGAGAGTGCATAACTATGCTGGGTACAGTCATATCAGATGACGTTGTACCACTGACGTGACCGGTGGGTGGGTGAGGCTTGCGTCAACTGTGTGAAGTCAGGCTTCACGGAAGGCGCTGGGTGCCGCTGCTGAGTAAGTGTTACGGTATACATTCCTCTGGCAAGCGCTTATTGTAAGTGCATACAGTTGCAATACACTGTGGCTGCCTGAAGCAGCTGTGTGCCGTAACCAGGTCACTCTGCAAGCATTTGCGGGTACAGATCGCTCACAAAAACTGCAGAACACGGGTCAGGCCGGCCCGGGCAGCTGTCGCGGTATCGCGGCGCCGACACGGGGGCGGTGTCGTCTGCGATCCGTTGTCGGCGCCGTCGTGTCGCGCGCCGTGCCAGCGGCGGGGGCCGGCCGCCGGCGCCGGCGCCGCCCGCTGGCACAGTGGCCGTCACCCTAGCCGTCTCCGGTGGTGCGGCCGCCATGTACGGACCGACAGCCGCCGCCGCCCCCGCCGCCGCCCCCGCCGGCGGCCACCGGCGCTGCCAACTTGGCGTCCAACAATCAACAAGCTCGCCCACGCGGCACCGGTGCAGCCGGCACGCGAGCGTGCCGGGCGCGGTCCGGGTCGCCCCCGCCACGCCGCCCCCGCGGTGACGCCCGCCCCCAGATGACACCCATTCATTCTGCCGCCCCACGAGCGTGGTGGCTCTGTGCATATCATGAGCGGGCGAGCTGGCTTGACGGCGACACGGGCGGGGCGGGGCGGTGTCGACGCGGGGGCTCGACTTGTGCCTGCAAAGCTGTGCAAACACTGGTGGAGGCCCTCAGGGCGGCTGTGTGTTGGCGGTTTCTAGTCCTATCGGTGGCAGGCTGGTGGTGCCAACGCCGGGTCAATGGGGACACCGGGGGCTCCCCTGCTATTCAGGGAGTTTTCTTCTCCGCAGAACAGCTCCATCCATGTGAAAGGCAGCATTCAACGTTCATACCATTCACGATGAATACGCTGGTTGTTAGAATAACATTTGCCCAGTAATGGTCATCACAAACCAAACATTTCTAAAAGACATCATGCAAGGTCACTTCCAAAAGTCATTGGGTCCAGGCCCTCCAGACGAATGCAATATTTCTGCAAGGTGGTGTATCAACACACTCAAAGCGGCACCTGTGAGGGGATCGGCAGGTGCCCCCCCCCCGTCACCCCCACTCTCCGTGACGTCACGGTGCGCCCGTCACGCAGCTCGTGACTGTCTGACCGTGACTCTGCGGCGCGGCACCCCCCGCGGCGAAGAAGGCAGACAGAAACCCAGACGGCCGCACGGCGCGCCGCGGAAATACCCGCTCTCTCCTCCCTCACTGCGCTCTCGTTCTCTCTCTCTCTCTCTCTCTCTCTCTCTCTCTCTCTCTCTCTCTCTCTCTCTCTCTCTCTCTCTCTCTCTCTCTCTCTCTCTCTCTCTCTCTCTCTCCCGCATAAGGCCACAAGACATCTCGCAATCCTGCTTTATGACCGGAATAACAAACTTTTGATGTCACTTTATTAGCATCTGTACTTAAAACTGCCTTCACCTATGACTTATGACCTTAGTTCCTTGCATGGTAAAAAAGAAAGAAGTAAATAAAAATGCATTAATGAAATGCATGCACTCAGTGTTTACCAGGGTCTGGAAATGTCCGGCAGCGCTACCCGATAAATATTATTTATTCTCTCCGTGACCTCATGTTCTGCAGCCAGCACTGCGTATCAGCCCCCGACGGATGAGCGGCCGCCAGTCCCGCTGCAGCCTCTTTCCGGCTCGGAAGGACAGCACAACACGAACAGACGAGGTCCTCAGCCTCGGAACGAGCGTAACAACTTCATCATTGGTTCCGGCCCCGGCCCGGACAGATAGGCCCAATCAGGGCCGACGCCGGCCGACGCGACATCCGGAGCGACGTCCGGGGCGACGCGACGTACGGAAGGAGAACGGCGTATGTAAGGGAGCGGACAGCAGACAGTAGCGGCGGAACACCTTCAATTAAGGGGGGGGGGGGGGCACTGCCGACTTTTGGTCCCATTCTTTCCATGCAACGCCCATAGGGCTAAAATTAAAATGTCAAAATCAAGGAGGGGCACGGCGCCCCGGTGCCCCCCCCTGCCCCCCGTTCCGCCGCCTATGATGCAGCAGAACGGCGTATGTGCGAGAATGGTCGAGAACGCAGGCGTAGGGAACAGTCGGGGAACGGCGACGCATATGCAGCGAAGTGGAAATGGTGACGTTATGCACAGCGCATGCAAAGAACAGCGTGGCAAAAGACCCGCCGGCCACCGAGGTTTTGCGCATATGTGACAGTGATGGGTGGATGAATCAGATACTCGACGAAGATGCAAGGGTAGAACACGTCACTAACGTTATACTTTTCCGTCTCTTTCTTGAAAAGCGTTGTGTTAAAAAGTTAATGGCAATGCTTCATGGTGATGTCAATCGACACTTTTCACTATAAGTAAATTTCTATTTTTAGTTACGTTGTAAAAGCTTGCAGACAATGACGCATCCGTTTCGAAATAGTCGTAAAGCCAGCAATCACTTTCCCTTATCGCCTCCCGCCGCTCTGACGACCCAGTGCCGCCAGGGTGTGTTCGGGCGGACGGCCGCCTACTATACGCAGCCATTCGCGTACCGAGCACGCACGTCACGTGACGCCGCCGCAGCCGTCTGGGCCAATGCCTGGCGGCGATCACGTGACCGGCGGCATTCCAGTCACCAGCCGGGTCCCATTTCACCGGGGAGCGTGCGTGGCGGCGAGGTGCGGCGCGCCGCCACATTTGGGTCAGCGGGACGGGCGTGCCGCGCGCCGCCACCGCAGCGCGTCGTCGCCAGCCCAGCGACGGTGAAAGTAGAAACGAGCGCCGCCAGAGACGGCCGAGGCGCACGCGGAAGAGTGCGCCGGCTCGCCGTGGTAAGATTCAGGTCAAGGCTGGCGTCTGGGAAGCGGCGGTGCCGGCGGTGGCTGCGGCCATCCTTCCAGAAGCGTTCCGTTTCGGCGGCATTGGGAGATAGTTGTCTCCAACTGGTGCGGCAGCTGGTCGACTGTCGGTGTGTAACCGTTCACAGACGGCACCCGGTCGCGGTGCGCCCGTCTCCGGAGCGGTTGGTAACGGTGGCCTCGGCCCGCTCTCGACAGGGCCAGACTGGGCCGCCGAAGGCCGACTTGGCAGAGGCGTCTGTGGCTGCTGCGCCATGGTTCCACCGCCTCTCTACTGAACTGTCTACATCAGTGGGACGTAGTGGGCGTCTCAAAGGGAATTTCCAGTTCTGTGTAATAGGTCCGTGAATTATCCGAGTGAATTGAAGCTCGCTAAGGAAAGTACGTTTTCAACCGCACAAAAGTGATATGAAGTCGTTTTGGAAAATGGGATGGTTTTATGAATGGAAACTCGTCTCCGCTCCTTTATTATCACACTAGCGCAGAAGTGCTTTCCTAACCAACGAGAATTCAAATGTCAAGACAGCGTAACTAGGTATACATTTCGTCCCATTTTTATATTATGCATTTGTCTCTAACGATAAGAATATGATCCGACGATCATCACATTAGTCGTCCAATGCCTCCTGGCTCCTATACATGAATAAACGGAAACCCTTTCTCTTTCCAGGTAACGTCCGACTTCCGACATCCGCGGTTGAACGGTTCGCTTTCTGCTCGATATTTATTCCATTACCATAGTTTTATATCTAGCATAGTTTATGTCATATTCTTGGGCTAGTTTAACGTTTCCAGCATCTCCAAAGCAGAGTTTTAGAAGCATCTAGAAGTCGGCGAAACTGTTCAGCGCTCATTATATAAACTGCTGCAGTGAGGTATGATTTTCCGTTAGGTCCACGAAACAGCTCGATATAATTATCAGCAGCCACCGTACTAAAAGGATTAGATTGTGATCTACATGGGCTCCAATACTGCCATTCATCCAACGCTAAGGTCACATTATGAGGAAACTCTGACCATCGTGGTTGCGCTATTCTCGAGGCCACATTTGCTGAAACGGACCGCGGTAAAAACGACTGACGCACCACGCTGCCGAGCTGCGCACGGAACACGCTGGCTGCGGACGGGACACAGAGCAAAAACGGGACTGTTTATCCACGAGCGGATCCAGCCAGGGACGAACGAGGCCCATCAGGGGGCTCTGTCCCAGCCGGTAACCACCAAAACACCAGGAATGTGAGCGGCGGCCTTGCTGCCGAAAAGGTCGACCTTTTGTTTCTTGATATTCCCTTCGGGCTCACCACAGACTCGTGACACTTGAGGTATGGCCGTCGTCACGGTCACGACATTGCACTGATCTGCTGAAGCTTCTCGCCGCCCCTAATGTATGCATTTTTTTAAGTGAAAAGAATATCTTATCTCGGTTGCTTTTCCCGTCTAACTACATCATAATTACCTCGTGAAGAAGAGTAGGTGTAGACTGCATGCATAAGACAGCATCCCCGTCTCTTAGTAAAAGAGTGCAGGCTTCCAATATCTTTTAGCTGGACCATGTCTTACCTCTCTCCCTCGTGCACGAGACAGCATTGTTGGTTTATCAGACCAATCTTAAGCCATTCCTGTTCATTTTGTGCTGACCTTCCTCGACCGGCTGCCATCTGGACGGAGGGTGCACCTGGCCCCTGGGTCACCTCGCCTGCGCCTCTACCAGGCTAGTGTTGTTGGCGACATGTTAACGACTTGGCATCTGGACCTCTTTCCGAACCCCATGAACTCTCGTCTTGAGCTAGCACCTGGCCCGTCCCAAATGACCTGTCTGGAGCTCTGCCCGTCCCTACGAACCATTGTCTGGAGCTTTCCCCGAACCCCATGACCTTTTGTCTGGAGCTAACCCACTCCCTATAACCTTCTGTCTTGAGCTAGCGCCATATGGCCGTCTGCTAGTTCCATATGGATCTCTAAAGCTCTGCCAGTCTCCTGTATATGACCTTCTATATCTTGAATTAATTCGTTCCCCATGACTGACCTCTTTCGTGGAGCTCGTTGCTCCCATAGGACATGCTGCACTCTGCTACTTGATTTGCAGCTTTCACATGAAATGAAGTGAAACAGAAAGTAAAACTTAAAAGTGTATAAAAATAGCATATTGATCAACCCATAAGATCAATGAGTGTCTCGGGATGTTTGAGCAGGGCTATCTGTTTGAGGCGTCTCCCATTGTCTACGCCAGACATGCGCCAACCGCCCGCTACTTTCTGCCGCCGGCGCCATTAAACTGGCCGACGCCGTGGGCGTGGAAAGGGCGGGGTCACCATGGGCAGGGGGGGGGGGCGACGGCGACGACGGGCCATCGCGTCCAGACGGCGCCGCGAAGCTGGCGGGCCCGGCTGGCGGCCGGCCATCTGGCCACTAATTTCCCCAACCCCGCCCATATCCGACCCGGCCCCCAGACCGTTCCCAAAGCAAGACCGCAGACCTGGCTGGGTCAGGGGCCAGATCCAGACCCATACCCATATCGTATTTAAGAAAAATAATTATTCGGTCACTGATCCACCCTTCACACTCCAAGAGAGAACCGATTCCTCACACGGCTTATGACCGACTTCATTCACCAGACAAGGTCTGCGTGCCACAGAAAACACTCCTGCCAGATGTGGATACAGATGTTGAGTGCGAGGAATATAAAGAAAAAAAGGTATTCTTTTTCACTGAACGGAATCTTTTTTTTTTTTGTTGAAATATCATGGAAATAATGAGGAACACTATGAAAAACTATTTCAAAATATTCCTCACATTCAACATATGGATTTACCTCCATAACCAGCCATCCGGCTCCGTTCATTTCCCAGTACCCGTTAGTCGCAGCCTGTCGGCTCCGACGGCGCAGTGACGTCACTGTCGGCGTCGGCGGCAGACACGCCCGTCCGGGCCCATGGACCGGGCGATGTCCTTTTACGGGGGTCGATGGGCGCGGCTGCCGTCTGGTCTGGAGCGGCGCCGCCAACGGGGTCGGTGGGCTCTGCGCTTCTATGGGATCGGACTCGGGGTCAGCGAGTACGGCGAGCGATATGGCGCAGCGCGCGATGGGGGAATTGGAATTGATGGAGGGAAAGGGGGGGAGAGAGAGAGAGAGGGAGAGAGGAGAGAGAGAGAGAGGGAGAGAGAGAGAGAGAGAGAGAGGAGGAGAGAGAGGGAGAGAGGGAGAGGAGAGCGAGAGGAGAGAGAGAGGAAGAGGAGCGGAGAGAGAGAGAGGGAGAGAGGGAGGGGAGAGAGAGGGAGAGGGAGGGAGAGGGGGGAGGGGCGAGGAGAGAGGAGGAGGAGGAGAGGGGGAGAGAGAGGAGAGGAGAAGAGGTGAGGGAGGAGAGGGAGAGAGGAGAGAGAGAGACGGAGAGAGAGGAGAGAGAGAGAGAGGAGAGAGAGAGAGGAGAGAAGAGAGGAGAGAGGAGAGAGAGAGAGAGGAGAGAGAAGAGAGAGAGAGAGAGAGAGAGAGAGACGAGGATGAGCAAGAGAAGAGAAGAGAAAATGTAGAGATGAACTATCATGTTTTATAGGTACAGCCGCTGTGTTTCGTCGCGCATTTCTCATTAATTTAATTCAATGCATCACTTTTAAGTATTCATTGCATCAGTTTTGACGGTACTATTCGGTCCCAGTATAGTCATTTTATTATCACTGTTTATAACAGCAATATCAAAGCAGCTTTGCACAGGTACTTCAAAGTTAGTAGATATGGTGTGTTGACACACTTGATTTATATGATATAATGTTTAAGCCCGGGTCTCTTATCTCTTTATGATAGGTTTGAAACTCTTAAAAAAATTAATTGATTCTCAAAACTTATGCTGAATAGTTAGGAAGAGTTTGGGGAAATGCTATCTCCAACGCGTAGTTATCAAATTCAGACAACATCAATGTCGATTCAACAGGAACACTCCTGATTTGTTGTTGGGCTGGTGCGAGGGATGAAAGCGCTCCAGTTATTGTATATGCGTGCGAGCGTGCCGTGCGTTGGGTCAGCAAGACTAGCGCCATTGTCCTCGCCATAGAGGAGGGACAATGACGCGCCACTCGCCGCTTATGTATGAGCGGCGAGTGGCGCTTATGTTGATGTCTGCAGTCCCTATCGCAGTCCCTGGCAGACAGCGAGGCGGCTGGAGCCGCAGCCATCGCGCAGACCGCGTGTCGCACCGCCCCCAATCCCAAGTCAGCCCACCCTATCGACAGATAACACCTCAAGTGGCCGGTGCAGCGGCTCGCTGTGTTTCACCGGGCCGATGGGTACGACCGACCCCGCGACGAGCTATATATAGACATTGCAGGATACCTCTTGAAGGCCGCCGATCAAAGGACAAGTGACTAGCGGAGCCGTCTTGCGCACTTCGCCATCTGCGTCATTCGCGTTCGTCGGTCCGAGCCGGTGCTATGACAACCGAATGGCGCACTTTCCCGGCTAGTGGCTTTATCCATAGCTGAACGTTCAGGGTTACATAAGCTGCTGGGTCAGGGCGTGCGTCGACGAACGTTTATTTAGTTAGGTACATATTTATTTTTGCTATTAGTTTCATTCATCTCCCCTTTAAATGTCTCTGAGAGATACGCGTTCAGCTTCTAATTAACAGGAACAGTGGCCCGTAAAAAGAAACTTTTTTAGTTTCGATAAAAAGTGTGTCAGAACCTTAAATATTCGCAGTTCATTAAGCACCGGAATCGTGTTTCGTACCATGGCCAAGTAAGAATAACATGTTATTTATCAGTGTTCACATCTAGCGCAGTGCGCACCTACCATGTCTTTTCATTTAACCCTATTCCTGGCGGGGGGGCCTCAGGAGCCCCCCCTGAGGTTTTTTGGTTATATCTCCCAAACGCTTTGAGCTAGGAAGCTCAAATTTTCTGACTTTTTCTAAAAGGCTTTTACGCAACATTTCTGAAAATGTTGAGGTGATCTGACCTCAGGTCAGGTCACCAGAGGCGGTTTGGTGACCCTACCTCAGAAAAGTTTGCAATCACGCCAGAGCTAGAGTTTTTGACCGATCAATTTCTTCTCTTCAGGCTTTAGTTAGGGTACCGGTATGTGCAATTTGTATATCTCAGAATTTTTATATCTGTGACCTGAGGTCAGGCCAGACTCGTGACCTTTACATTGCAAGCCTATGGGAAAATATTGAAACGCCTCCTGCTTCGTGTAAATGAGTCAAAACCACCCAGTTCTTTCAGTATTATGGAAGATTATCTCATCGGTGATGATCCTGGTGCCGCTAATTGACAGGCGCACCGGCAAAGGTCATCTGAGGTCATGTGACGTCATAAATCGTTTTTCTGTCAATAAATCACGACATGATGGTGCTCAAGACTTGTAAGTGGTACCAAACTGCTCGCCTGGTCAAAGCGCGTCGTTTGGTATGCAGCATGACCATACCCCACAACCTCATTGATGAATGACCTGACCTTGACCTCAGGTCAAATTTTAAATTGACCTGTGAAGGTCAGCACATACTTATTTCGCATCGCCTCGGCGAGAGCAACAAAAAATGTATTGGTTTTATGTCTCTATGTTTCTTAGTTTAAAAGTTATATAGGTAACTAATTCCAAAACATTTTATCGTTGATGACCTCTGGTGACCTCAATATTGACCTGACCTGAAAATGTTTTATGTAAAAGTTGTAGATCTTTAAACGACCTATCAAACGCCGTTCGCCGTTTGTCGCTGCGATGTGTAGTTTTTGAGATCTGAAGGGGGCCGAATCGGCCCCCGCCAGTTTCTTGTCCCGGCGGAACCCGCCAGGAATAGGGTTAAAGGGACCCTCCCGCCTTCAAAAAAGTTTATGAATTGGCATGAAAGTGATGTCGCTCGGTTCAGAAAGAGCGAAAACGAATATCTACCAAATATCACCGAAAAATATTCACCGGTTTTCAAGATATTAGACTTTTACTTTTGTTTACTTTTTGGGATCTCCGCTGTTCCTAGCGACTTTATTTGGAAGCAATAGTTTGGCAGCTGAAAGTGCGGCACTTGTTGCGCGCAAAGCAGCATATACCACCGCGTGCTACAAAACGTTTTAGTCAAACATTTAAAAATCGTTAGATATCTGCGCTGACGTCACACATTCAGAGGGGTATTCCTATGCATTAGCCCCTCTGAATCAAAATGCTGCAATTTTGAAATTCAATATTTCCGATTTAAGGCATTTCTCGATGTTGTGAGTGCCAAAACCGGTAATTGTGAGCCAGGGACCCCATTTTGGCTATCTCAACTCAAATCTAATGTTAAGGTGGGAGGGTCCCTTTAAAAGCATGTCTATAGTTGCGGTGATTCGATTCAAAACACAGCACCTAAAATTTCACAATTTATCTTTCTTTCCTCTTTTTCCAAGCTCTTCTTCTCCTACCTACGTCTCCATTGCTCTTTCTCCACATCATGATTCCCTTTCCATCTCTCTCTCCCTCCCTCCCTCCCCCTCTCTCTCTCTCTTTCTCTCTCTCTCTCCCTCTCTCCTCATCCCTCTCTCTCTCTTCTCTCCCCCTCTCTCCTCTCCTCTTCTCTCTCTCTCTCTCTCTCTCTCTCTCCTCTCTCTCCTCTCTCTCTCTCTCTCTCTCCCTCTCTCCCTCTCGTCAGGGCGGGGTCGCCCCGCCTGGCGGCGTCCTCGGTGCTAAGATCAATACTCCTACGTCGGCCAGCAGAGTCGGTCGGCAGCCTCCCCCGACGGCGCGTGACTCTCCTCTCTCTCCTCCCCCACTCTCTCCCTCACGCCCACTGCCGCCCACCGCCGTCATATGGTGTAGAGAGGTGAGACGAGACAGTGGCCATATGGGAGGCAGACACGGGACCAGACTGGTCATATGGTGCAGATATGGGAACGGATTCCGGTCATCTGGAGACGGGTAGTCGTCCGTATGGAGAGAGATGGGAAATCGGTCACATGGTGTATAAAAGAGTACTGATCATATGATGAAGAGACGGGACGGAAAATTGGTGTATGGTGTGGAAAAGATGAAACGGGACACTTGTTATGCTCTCATTATAGGTATATAATGGTGGGTGTATCTCAAGAAACGAGACAGGAAATTCGACACGGGTCAAATCTGTAACGCACACGATCCGTAAACACTTATTTATAGTCTAAAACGTGCAATGCAGTAGAAGTCTTTCCCAACTCTGTGTTGCACGTGTCAACTCTTCACTTTATCCGTCTATAGTAAGTGCAGTAGGTACATCAGTTGCAGTAAATCAGTTGCACTGCATCAGTAAATGCAGTGAATCAGTTTTTCCTTTTGCCTCAGTGTTTCGAGTGAGGCATTCTCTGGGCTCTGACTGCGAGCTAGTGACTCATTCCGCGTATGTTCGGTGTCGGAATCTGCGCACTGTTGGCTGCCGCCGTCTGACCGAGCAGAACCGAACGTCGGCGATGCTGGCACTGGTCCCGCTGGCTCCGTCCGTGACAGGGGCGTGGGTCAGCCGCCCACTGCAGCGGCGGCCGCCAGCGGTTCGCCCGCGCTGCCCGCGCCGCCCGGACAGCCCCGACCCGTGCTGACTCACTGGCGGACGCGCAGCCGCCCCCGCCCCCGCCGCCGCCGCCCCCGCCCACCATATACGGCGGCCGCCCCGCCCAGTGTGCGTGTGCCGCCTGCTGGGCTCGTGCAGTGTGCGCCGGAGAGTCCCAGCCGCGCCTACACCCGTGTCCGCTCCCGCCCACGCCCGTGTCCGCTCCCGCCCACACCTGACAGCGGTGAAGGAGAGTGGCCTCCCATGAGGTGCTCCTTGCCAGCGCTGCTGCGCATCGCGGTGACAGATTAGACACAAGAAGACCGCGTCCTTCAGGCGGATCAGGGGGGGGGGGGGCTCTGAAGTCTTGGCTTCACGGCGACCTGGCGTTATTATTTATTTATTGTAAATACATATATTGAGATCGAGCAACGTCCATTTTACAGACCCACTTTCACCTTCACTGGAGGAACGAACACGCCGGTAGCCGGCGCCGCTCTTTGCTTATTTTGCAAAGAACGAAGCTCTGAAGTAGCCCACAGACGCTAAAGAGCAAAATACCTACTATATTAGCATGGGCTTTGCAAATTATCTGAACAACTCGAGAGGCTTCAAAATGCGACACTATCATGTTGACACCTAATCATTACTCGTAGAAGTCACGGACTGACGCATACGTTTGCACCGATAGTAGGTGTGCCGTTTTGACTCATGATATTTGCTAGATAACTTATACCATATTACTGCTTATGGTAAAGTGTGTCGATATGAACATACCAGCAGCGTAGCACTCGTAAACTACATTATTAGGCATAACGGATGTACTGATGCAAGAGTCTGACGTAAGGATGGCCTTGGTAAGGACGACTGCACCGGTAACAAAATCCATGCTATGTTTATTATTGATGTATTTAAAAAATGTTAAAAAAGCTATTTCATCTGACCGAATGCTTCTAACACCAAATTGAAAAGTTTTTATGCATCAATTTACAATAAATGTTGGCTTCGCGTGCTGCCGATTGAGGCTCAGGTATTCGATGTCGTTTCAGGTGTTGCTTCATCGTGGGCCAGCTGTTTGGGTGTGGCAAAGGTGCGGCCCGATTACCAGGTGTTCAGACACTCGCGCGTATACGGGCATCCTTGATGTTCATTTATCCTGATGTAAAAACCGTCCCGGTTGGAGGGACGTGTAAAAGCATGCCCACCTGTTGATCGCATGTCTGTGGCGCTGGCTTGTTGTCCATGAAGTAACCCGATCTGTCTGCCCCGACCAGCCCAATGTTGCACGTATTGCGCAGTGCAGACCGATCTGCGCAGTCGCTGTGGACGTCAGCCCACAGCTGCCGGCCCGGATTCCAATCGTTGGCCAATTTCTCTGACCTACGACCGTTGGACAGCAGGGCGAGGTTTGACGTCTACGGGCCCATAAACCAGTAACTGGAAGTGTCCAATGGTCTCGTTGTCTTCCTTTTTCAGTTTCTCCCAGCATGTCTAGTTTCCCCCGCGAATTATGACGCCAGTTGTCGCAAACATACCTGGATCTCCCCGTGTATGTATGTGTGACATCAAGTAATTTCACCTGAAGCGTAATCGACAAACGCACGTTAGGTATCGGTATGTTGGCTTCGCTAGTGGCGTCAGCATGCGTGTTTCTATATGTTCAACGATACGTTTCTAGCGTGAGATAAATGTATATTTATGTATCGCCCAACTTCTCATGTCGCTCCTTCGTCAGTCTCCTTTCCTCTCTCCTCTTTCCCCTCTCGTCTCTCACTCCTCACAATCAAAAACAAGCTGATACCCTGGCATTTCATTTATCGTCATTTTATCATATAAAAATATGTGATTCAGTTGGCTGTTGGGTACGTACATATGCACACGCACATTTACACACACACATGCACACACTGAATGATCTAGGCGGCGGCGCTTCCTGCCGCGCGCCGCTACACATGCTGGGTGGCGGCGCCCCGGCCGCACACCGCTGACAGGGCTTCTCGCCGACGGCGGATGCCCTTTGAGAGAAATTGCGAGGCGACTTCGTCGCGGTTCCGAGCTAAAACGTGTGAAGAGACAAGGCAACACTGACAGTGGAAAGGGAGGTCCCGCCGGACTGTGGGTTCTGTGGGTTGAGTAGCGAACTCGACTAGAGCTACCGCCCACTGCAGCCGCCAGGTTCCGCCGGTACGCTGACTTTGGAACTCTTTGGCTTGCTAAGTGGAGGCCGGCGGCGCCCACGCGGGCGGCCAGCGGCGGTAGCGGCGCCGTTTCCTGCAGCACGTCATGGCACTGGTCTAGGAATCGGCCGCGAGACGTGTAGGACCGGGCTGCGGCGCCCAGCCCGGTCCCTGACCGCGTGATATGTACACAAGGAGACGGCACTCTGCACCACACCAAGCGCGCACACTATACACCTCGCCAGCGACACACTCACCCACAATAATATATAATAATAAATATACACAGACTCGCCATCATCCACAGATGCTCCCTCTCCCGCACTCCTCGAGACGCTCATGAGCAGCTGGGTGTGACGCACAGTCCGAATGCGCCACGCGCCAAGTACTAGGAACATAATAAAACGAGCCCGCGCGCGGCCGCGCTCCTACTGATGGTATGTACAATGAGAGCGACGGCTCGCGCGCGGCGACCGAGCGCCAGGCGCCCGGCCGTGACTGAGCTAGGCCTTCACGAGCTACCGGCAACCGGTCGTCAAACACTCTCCTGACTGGCGGTGCTCTGGTCGGAGTATGAGAGCGAGTCCGACTGGCGGCGCGAGGGAATGTCGGTGGGAGGCGAACTGGGCAGCTGCGCCTCCATCCACGGATGCACCATCACCTGCTCCAGGGTGAGACGCTCTTCAGGCCGGATGGCCAGGCAGCGCCGGATCAGATCGCGCACCTCCGCAGACTGGCTGCCGCGGAACGACGGCTGGGCACGGATGATCTGGTGGTCCTCCTCGAACGGTATGTTGCCGCACACCATGTCGTAGAGCAGGATGCCCAGTGACCAGGTGGTGGCCGGCAGGCCGTAGTAGCTGCTGTTCTGGACCCACTCGGGCGGCGAATACACCCGCGTACCTGCGGCAGAGAGAAAGAGGTTCGTCAGTCACCCGTCAAACCGGCCGGCAGTCGTCGCCGCCAGCGCACCTAGTAACGGCCGCGCCAGTGCGTTGCTGGGTGGGCGTCGTCAGGCGGGGGCCGCCGTCGCCGCCGCCGCCGTCTACTGCGTAGTACGAGTATCGAGCGGCCACCGGCGGCCGGGGAGAGTGCGGAGCGGGCAGAGCGGCGGGCGGCGCCGCTATCTATAGCCCGCCGGCCGGACGGCAGACGGCGGCGGCGGCGGCGGCGGCGGTCCGAAACGCCGCCGGAGCCGCGCCCACCGCCCGATTTAGAGCCGTCGACGGGCGCCGGAAGGGACCGTTACCGACGGCAGACATTCCTCCGACCGCCAGACTGACATAGCGGGCGGCTGGCGACCTCAATATCCCCGCCCCGACAACAGTGGCACACCCTTCCATATCATCAGCACAGCCATATGGTCACAATTAACCGACTTCAAAACAACCATACGATGCATGAGTTTACTAGAGAGCAAACTCGCTCATTTCCGAGTGCAAACTCACCGTCAAAGTCGGTATAGAGTCCGTCCTTCAGTATCGCACCGGAGCCAAAGTCGATGAGCTTGAGTTCTCCAGTGCGCTGGTCGACCAGGATGTTCTCGTCCTTGATGTCGCGATGCACCACGCCGGCAGAGTGGCAGTCAGCCACTGTGCGCACCACTTGCTTGAAGAAGCTGCGTGCTACGCGCTCCTCCAGGGCACCCCGCTCCGAGATGTAGTCGAACAGGTCGATACAGTTGTCGGGGCGCTCCAGCACCAGGATGAAGCTGTCCTGACGCTCGTACCAGTCGAGACACTTGACCACGCCAGGGATGTGCTGTACATCCTTTAACAAGATCACCTCGAGAGGTACGCGCTGGAAGTTGAGCTGAAAGAAAGAGGATCCTCATTAGTCGAGTTCGGCGAGCGAGAGCAGTGCACGTGCGGGTCATCAGTGAAGGAAAGGTCACCAAGCTCCACGCACGAGTGGATAGGCATTATCAGTAGATCACCCGAGCCCTGAGATCGGGAAAATGATACTTTCTAACAGAGGGTGATCCTCATCCATCCCGCTGCTACTCGCCACTAAGAATAGAAATGTCACATCAGTTGCCTGACGTCTGTATCTGTCCAACTGCCGACGGGCGTTTCTCTCCACTCACAGCTGGCGACTGTAGCAGTTTCCCCAGCAACGGCTGCTAACAGTTGTCCTACCCCTAAGCTGACAACAGTTACAATACCCTCTCTTCCCGTCAAAACTAGCGGTACTCTCTAGTCCCCCGCAGCTGACACTATTTCTACTCACCAGTCCCCAGCTGGCCACGCTGCGTTTGAGCACATGTTTGACAGCCACCGGTAGCCGGTCGCGGTTGCGCACGCCCGCGTACACGGTGCCGAAGCCGCCCTTGCCCAACACCTTGCCCACGGTATACGTCTGCTGGAACGGTGGCTGGCGGGCGACTCCATCTGGGGAAGGAGAGAAGATGATGTCAGAGAGTCGCCTTCGCGTGTCGGCTGGAGGCGGCTCCACACCGCCCTAGCCCGGACACGATGAGGCAAAAACAGCGGCCTTCGCATGCCGGCGTTGAGCCGAGCAAAAAATATGTCAGATACGGGGGCAGAACATACGTCGTGGGCAAAAACCTGTTGGAGTGCAGTGGTTCCCTTACAAGTTTAAATTTAAGGCTAACGTTTACATTTTGAAGAGCAGAAAAAAATGATATCGAACTATTTCTGTAAAATACATTGCTTGTCCCCTGATGGCAGAAGTAAAACGCCTGCAGTTATGCTGTGCCGCAATGATCAGTCGCTTTACTTGTGAGTTGACCCCTAGATGGCAGTACTAAAACGCCTGAGGTCATGCTGCACCGCAATGATCAAAACCTTCACTTGTAGCCCATAGATGGCAGGCCTAGAACGCCTGAAGTTATACTGTGCCGCAATGACAAGAAGCTTCACTTGTGGCCCCTAGATGGCAGGACTAAACGCCTGAAGTTATACTGTGCCGCAATGATAAGAAGTTTCCATTATTGTCCCTAGATGGCACTAGAAAAGCGCCTGCAGTTATGCTGTGCCGCACGACCCTTTTGCCCCAAGTAAACATGCCTGCATGTGTGGTAGCTTGGGACTCGGCACTTCAATTAAATCGATTTTCTGAACCATGCACGTAACCATCGATGAGACATAATAAAAAAGGTAAAATGCATGCTTAAAGCTCGATATAATCCGATAATAACGTAAATAGATTAACACCTTCCCTGGGCACCTGAGCGCAAAACAAACGCCGAAAATACAATGCAAGTTAACAGCTTTTAAGGACTGGACTACCATTATTTTTTCCTATTGATAAATCAGAACAATAGGATACTTAGACAACTCTCTCCGTACCTTTTGGCTTGATGGGCGCCACTTTTCGCAAATCGCACCCAAGCGGCACACAGGACTGGGAGCGCATGTTGGCGGCCGCGGTAGCACCGCGTCACGAGCGCTCACGGAGCGGCAGGCACACCTCCCTACGCGCGGCAGTCGACTCCCGTCGCCCCCGTCCCCGCCGCCGCCGCCGGCGTACGAGTCGTGACGTCAGAGCGGCGCACGCGCCGGCGCCGGTCACTGAGTTCGCCCGCCACGCCCGGGGGGAGGGGGAGGGGGACGGCCCCTGGCGGCGGCAGCGGCCCGCTATCGACACTGCGTGTGTGCCCGCTGTCTGGACCGAGGACGCACCGGAAACGGCTATCTGCCAGCGCCGCGCGGGGGCCCATGGGAGCGGAGATAACTCCCCCTCCTCGCCCGTCCCACTCGACGCTCGGCGCCAGCCTTGGGAGGGCGACTGCCCGCCGCTAAACCGCGATGTATGATGACACAGCGGTGCGCGGTGCTAGAGTCCGGCGCAATGGCCAGAGGCCATTCATTTCATCCGTGCAGCAGCCGGCGAGGCGGCGAGATAAAAATCTATGGCCGGCAGACTGGAATGAGCCGCAGACCGTGAGGTGCGGGGGAAAATGTGCCGTTTTAGGGGTGCATTTGGTACGTGACCTACTTTTGGGTTGGTAACGGTCACTATCACTGACAGGTTTCCTTGGCAACGCGCCTAGTGCTCTGACGGGAAGGGATTAGGAAAATCAAGTTATGCGTAAAATTCAAGGATGGTCGCCTAGTGACAGTAACAAGTCAGCCAATCGAGTAATTCAAAGTGAACGGTGTCCGGTGACACTGTTACTGGTATCCAGTATCTTTAGTCTACATATATAGGTAAGAGGTCCCCATAGCTTGCATACATATCAAGGAAATTTTAGCCTATCTTAGGTATGTTTCGTCTCTGCACATGGTCTCCAAAGCGCACGTTTATCATGTTTCCTTTTTTCGTATTCCAATGGGGCAAAGTTATATCCCTGCGGTTATAGCGACAGCCTCAATAGAGAGCGCCACTCACTCAATTGGACATTCTTTCCCTCAACTCTGCACTGCCGCACTGCAGTGTGCACCCCAGTGTGGGCGACTGACGTTCTGCACCAGCTGGCAATAATATCTGAGCAGGTGTGAGGCAATGTTTTTGTAAGTAAGCAGAAAACAGGTAGAACAACTTCGGCTGTAAGCTATAAATATCGGAAGGTCGTCAAGTGCGTTTAGTGACCAAACAGTTGCAACCGTTCCGTTTTGTATTTAATATTTATTGAGGGTACCTAAATCAGAGGTGCCAAAAATACTCTCCTATCCACTAACTGAGGTTTAATCATTCACGCGCCTTTCGAAAACAGCGCCCAAAGTAAGCCTGATAGCCAATTCATTGAACACGATCCAGTGCTCAATTATTGGCCACGCAATAATCAATAGTCGAACAGCGGACTTCAAAACCTGCGATCGGCATAGTAAGTGGACGACCCACAAATCCAACAAATCCTGGTTCTTATCGATAGCCCTGGTAGCTAACAATCAATCGCTGTCCCTAAAACGCACTATATTGTGTGCAACAAACGCGCACGGGACACCAAACTATACACTGTGCTTCGTGCTCATTGAGTAAGTCAACGCCTCTTCGATGAAATTCCTCACCGAATAGCAAGCACGAAGTTAGCCGCGAAGTTAGCTATATCCTCTGGGTGCGGGTGCACTCGTTGAATGGGCGTCCCGGTATTTATCGCCCTGCGTCCCCAGTTTGTGATGTTTACCTCACACGAAGACGGCCGACAAACGGTTGGACTGAAGGTCAGTCGACTGTGTACCGACCGTCTCAGCGGCGGGGTGAGTGCGTGTGTCGCGCATCTGTGCCGCCGGGGCCGCCCCAGGCTACGTGGGTGGTCGGTGGACAGATACAACCTTTGACCGGACGTAACAGGCAGACATAGGTCGGGTCCACAGAGTGCTCGACCCAATGATGATGACTGTGCAGAAAACAACGAGGGTAACTGATGAATGGTATTGAGGACGAATGTAATGATGATTCTGATTCGGGGTGTTACATTTGGTAGTCAGTGACCATATTGTTATATAATAATTAACCAACTCGTCAGAATTATGTTCAGTATTACAGCTGAATGAATGAAATGCCTCTCAGCGTACACCATAAACCCGAACTTTCATGTGTTGACCAAATGAATGGGTCCCATCGGGACTGATCAGTTTAATCACTGTGGTGTGAATAGTTGGGCTTACACAGGCGCATTCACTAACGATGTCATTTGAAGTTCTATACGAATGAATGAGTGAATTAATTAAAAAACGAAACAAACATGAGAATGAATCAATGAACGAGCAATGATTTGTTTACTTTGATAATTTTAGTGAAATTTCGTGAGCTTTATTAGCATAACACATCAGTATACAATGTATTTAGTAAACACATTTCGGGAATACTGTAGCTTCAACGAGCATAGTTATATGTTTGGATGATGCACACAGAAACCGTTCAATTGTAACGATCACATAAAACATATTCGAATGAAGTAGAATGTTTACCTGGAACTTTATCCGGCGAGGTTGGACTGCGAGTCTGACTTTTCCCAGCTGGCGTCATGGTGATGGAAGGCATGTTGCGCGCACTCGGCCGGAGGCTCAGGCTGCATACAGCACCGCCTCTCGCTCTGACACAGCTGGCGCGCTGCGCCGGTCGCTCGCCGCGACACCACTCGACCGCCTCGGCCCTTCAAAGCGGACTGGCGCGAGCGAGCGGGCGCCGGGCGACTAGCAGACGCTAGACGGCACTGGCCCCGCCCACGGCAGCAGCGACAGCAGCCAGCGCCAAGGACCCGGTGGCCAGCGCTCATAAACACCGCAGAAAACGTACAGTTTGTGGGCGAAATAAGGCAGTATGAGCTGTTGTTAAAAGATTTGCTGATTCATTCATCTTCAGTAAAAATGTTTTTCATGAAGGAACGAAAGTATCTACAATATGCTAATGCGGGACGTCCGAGTGCTCGAATACGCCAAAGAGGCTGCCATATTCGCCAAGCCAGGGGACTCGTCTGGGCTTCGGCTGGTATTTCCGGTGGCACTGTGACCTTTCAACAAACGTCAATATAAACTGGGGAGGCGAACCGGACTGCAGCCGTTGTGCCAAGGGCTTTGATGGGGTACCCTCTGTGCTGCCGTTTAACGTTTCCCAATCGCTATCAGTGATCACGATGTGGTAGATGCATACCTAAATACAATAATGAAAAGCAATACCTAATGATCAATATCTCCTGATACGTCCAGATTCGGATTGTGCAAAGAATCTTATTAAATAAGAATCCTGAAATTTAAGCAAACACAAATGAAAGACTAAATAAAATCACTTCTGCTCTTCGCAATTGAACCTAATTAGCTGGTAAAGAGCTTAAAACTGATGCCGCTTTCACTTGAATAAAGTTGGAATAAAGTACCTTCCAAGGCTCTGTACCATATAAATTATAAAACGTCATGAACTTTTTCTTTTAGTTTTAGGACCTTGCTTTTTCTTTACATCACTTTATTTTTAAACGGCAAACACGTGCGCTTCCAAAATAAACATGAACTTCCAAACAGAGAAACGATAGTTCTAGCGACGATGTTCTATGTGGCATGCCTTTTAACTATGCTTTTTATTATTAAGTCTTACGTCTTACGTCCTGAACGATGTACGTAGTTTGCTGTTTGCATAATTCCATAACGTTCACATCGGTAGGCATCAGTGTTGGACATCAAGGTTAAACGTGGAATTAAAATACTTTTTGGATTCATGTAATTGTGTACACATATCATTTCATAAGGCTGATTTATGGCTCACACGGAATGTGCGGTTACAGCAAAAATTGAGCAAATGCTACTAGGATCTATTATAACATTTTATAACATTAACAATTTAACATACATAACAACATAACGTTATAGCATTTTATAAGACTGATGATCTATTATAGTTGCGAATGGGCCGAGAAAAATAATTTTCCTTAGTTAATCGAAAATTGTCAGCAAAATAAACAGTGCCATGTGAATCTTTGCTATTGCGTTTGCATCGAAAGGGTGGAGTGGTGGTGCAACACCAAACATGTCATCATGTCACGCGACGTCACTCAAATGCCGACAACGGAACGGCACAGCTTTGCCGCAGGGAGAAAACGATTGCAAAAATCGCGTGCCGACTCCAGATTTCACCAGTTGCGGCGCACATACCGCCATGCAATGACACACGACCATGATTGAACCGTGGTGTGATGCTGATGAAATAAATAAATGACATATAATGCCCCTTAACTCACTGCCCAGCGTTACTTACAAGTTACAACGTCCATCAGAGGCCTGTTTCACTAACAAATAAAACTTGTATTTACAAAGAAAAAACTTGAGTTTACAAGAAATAATTACCAACATTTGAGATTTGGATTTCACGAAACCTTTGAACATGAATTTTGAGTTTAAAATTTGCAAACTTTTTTACAAGAAAAAGTTTGCTAGAAAACATGGGAATCGCAAACTTTCTGTTTCACGAAGACCAGAAACTTGAAAGAAAACATCGTAATTACAAACCTGAAATTCCAGTGGTCCTGACGTTCGGAATTTTGATACTTTTTGTGCAATAATGCAAAACAGTCATATATTTAGAACAACTATGCCTTTGTTGAGTCGTTTCATGCTCAATTTTTACTTAGCACACACCCTAAGAAGCAAAATAATCGGTATTAAAATAGTGTCATGTTTTGTCATTCGCGCGCCATAATTGCATTCAACAGTCTTCTGCTGTCAAATATTTTGCGTGTTATTTTCTTTCAATAATAGGACAATGTGAACTATCATTTATATCTTTTTCCAACAGCATCATTATTTATAATTTAATTAGGCAGCTTTTGACATGAATACTAGACAATATTTGATACAAAGAAGCAATATCTTTAACATGCTATAGTTCTTGATTAAAAACAATTTTACTGTTTACAAGTTTATTTGCAAACATTTTCTTATCGGAGGTGCCACTGGCGATGAAGCTTAGTGAAATCGGTTTTTACGTAGTTGGTAAAAATACTTATGAATTGTAAACTACAAACACTTGTAAATACAAGTTTTTAGTGAAACAGGCCTCTGATCGGAATGCGTTATAGCGATTTTCATGCCATGCGGTACAGTCTACCTTCAGGCGCCTACCGCTAGTGCCATCTAGCGGCAATATTTAAAACATCTGCAAAAGTCTGAGCTTGGTCGTAAACTAATTGGCACGACTTTGCAAGTGCAGGTAGGCCAGTGTAGGTTGCGAGTGTAGCATCAGCCATGGCTTGGCACGTCAGCTGAATTGATGCGTAAGTTTTGGCACGACACTATTATTATCAAATTTGCTTTGATCGAACTAACTTTGACAAGGCTTCGATGATCGATCAACTTTAAAGTTTTTTTTTATAGTTTTCTCACGCAGCCGTATACACAATTAGCAATAAGCATTTCTTGCAGTTCGTTGTTTATGACTTTCTATTTTCTTGCAAAACTATAGGTATCACATGAAGCCCTATGCGAGTGTATGAGAGCATTCCGAAATCCGAACTGAGGACAAAAGCATTCAAAAGTTTCAGACCAATATGGGATAACAAGGTGATAACTGGTGTGTTCTCTAACAGCCTACAGGGGCAAAAATCACATTCGTTACGTAATGGGCAATGGCCAAGCCAACAGCCAAACGTTATGCAATGTTGCGCAGCTGACATCAAATGACTTACATAACATCGATCAGATTGATTGGCTATTGTATGATATCCTAAACAAAACATGGCACCGATGGACGGTGTCACTAGTGCGAATGGAATTGTCGGCGACGAAATCGACAGCTTACGGAGGGATGAGTTGACCTGACCATTGACCACTCACAGCACTGAAATGTTGACATCCAGGGTAGCGGAGGCTGGAAGCAGACTGGATCGTTGGAAAGACCACGCCGTCCCGCAACCGGCTTAGAGGACAGCGACGGGCGAGGCAGCGGAAGACTGGTGGCGGCTGATTGGAGACCTCCAGAGGCAGCAGCAGCGGCGACAATCGCCGCCAACGCTGCCAGTTGCAGCATCACCGTATACCCACACCCCACCGCCTCAAGCAGACCCCCACGGGACGTCTAACTGTCGCTGGGGCTACCGCTGCAGCCACCAGCTCCTACAGTCAGCTGGGGACAGACTCGTGCAGCCGACGGGTGACTGAGTCGAGCTCGCCGGCGGAATATGGCGACGACAGACGTCACCAGATCGACATGTTTGTGGGGTGAATTGTGACAGCTCGTGCGCGCAGGCGGATTTGCGCAAATTATTCAAGTTATTTTGAAAATAATGCCACTTTTTATTGGAGCAAAAATACGTTCATATAGCTATGGCCTATGGGCTAATTTATCCCTGCAGGTATACCCATTTCAGTCATACAAATTTACTTCCTTCAGGGCAAACATAAACGGTTTGACTCAGCAACAGCTATGTCGTGCGCTGAAACAACGACCGTTCAAGCACAGTAGAATCACAGCCGCCAGTTGATTTAAAAAACGACCGAAGTATTTGCATCTGCAGATAGGTCAACCACCACCTGGGCACACACAGTATAAATATAAACAGACATAAAACAGTTAACACATTCCTGATCGTTCAGTCCAGTCGTCTGGTCGACGGGTACAGGTTTTGGCATAGCTTGCACAAACCAACTGCTCACGAAGATGTTTACTTTTGGTGTACTTTATTCCGAAATGTCAATATATTTCAATGAATAAGTGAAATTTCAGTCCAATGTTATTATATACTTAAAGGGACCCTCCCACAGGGCGTATTTTAACATGTTAACTGGGTCGGCAATTGCCGACCCAGTCACGGAGAATGCCGACCCAGTGACAGCCGTTTGCCGACCCAGTTGCCGCCCCCTCTAGGATGCAGCACGCACATGCAGGCTAGGTGCCGTCATTCATAGTGAGGCTGCTGCCCTCCGAAATGATAATGCCGCCTCTTAAAGTGAAGCAGCCGTCTATAGAAAGTGATGATCCCGCAACTCAATGTGACAGTGCCGCCCCTAAATCTGTTAGTAGCCCCACTCAATGTACCTAATGGTGCCGCCCTTCTAAGCATCTGTGGAGCCCCGCAATGTGATGATACCGCCCCTCAAGAAGATGATGCCGCCCCTTTCAGCATCGGTGGCGCCCCTCAATGTGATGGTGCCGCCCTCAAAGTGCCGGTGGAGCCCCTGAATGTGATGGTGCTGCCCGCCAACGAGTCGGTGGCGCCCCTCAAAATGATGCTGCCGCCCCTTAAAGTGTTGGTGCCGCCCCTTATAGTGTCAGTGACACCCTCCGAAGTGTCGGAGGAACCCACCAATATAATGGTGCCGCCCCTCTAGGTATCCACATAGCCCCTCATTGTAATGGAGCCGCCCCTCAAGCAGACGATGCCGCCCCTCAAGAAGATGATGCCGCCCCTGAATGTGATGGTGCTGCCCGCCAACGAGTCGGTGGCGCCCCTCAAAATGATGCTGCCGCCCCTTAAAGTGTTAGTGCCGCCCCTCATAGTGTCAGTGACACTCTTCGGAGTGTCAGAGGAACCCACCAATATAATGGTGCCGGCCCGCCCCTCTAGGTATCCACATAGCCCCTCATTGTGATGGAGCTGCCCCTCAAGCAGATGATGCCGCCCCTCAAGAAGATGATGCCGCCCCTTTCAGCATCGGTGGCGCCCCTCAATGTGATGGTGCCTCCCTCAAAGTGCCAGTGACGCCCCTAAATGTGATGGTGTCTCCTGTCAACGAGTCGGTGGCGGCCTTCAAAATGATGCTGCCGCCCCTAAAAGTGCTGGTGCCGCCCCTTACAGTGTCAGTGGCGCCCTTCAAAGTTTTGGAGGAACTCATCAACACAATGCTGCCGCCCTCTAACTTTCTGTAGCGTCCCTCCATATACATAATGGTGCCGCTTCTCAAACCATCCGTGGCGCCCCTCAAAGTGATGGTGCCGCCCCTTACAGTGTCGGTGATGTCTCCTCAAAAGTCAAGGTGCCGCCTCTCAAAGAAATGCTGGTGTCCCTCGAAATGTCGGAGGCGCTCCTCAATGTTATGCTGCCGCCCCTCAAACCTTCCGTAACGCCCCTCAACGTCATGGTGCCGCCCCCCCCCCCCCCAATGTGCTCACGGCGCCCTTAAATGTCCTAGAAGCGCCGGTCAAAGTGATGACTGTGCTCCTGGCAGTGTCGGTGGCGCCCCTTATAGTGTCGGTGGCGCCCCGAACAGTATCGGTGGTGCCCCTCAAAGTGATGATGTCACCCTCAAACAAACGGTGGCGCCCTTCGAAGTATCGGAGTCCCTAAATATCATACCTATTTCCGCCCATTAACGATCTGTAGCGCCCCTCCATATGATGGAGCCGCCCCTTAAAGTATCCGCGGCGGTCCTTAAAGTTACAGTGCCGCCCCTTACAATGGGGTGGCGTCCTCAAAATAAAAGTGATGTTGCCCCCCCCCCCCCCGAGTAATGTTGGCGTCTCTTCTAAGTATCGGATGCGCTCCTCATTGTCATTTTGCCCCACATCACTGCGCACATGGCGCCCTTCAATGTAATGGTGCCACCCCCAACGCTCAAAGAGATAATTGCGCTTCTCACAGTGTCGGTGATGCCCGTCAAAGTGGTTTAAGTGCCCTAAAAAAGTTGGTGGCGCGCCTCAAAATGATGCTGTCGTCCCTTAGCATATCTGCAGCGCCTCCAAAATGATAGTGCCTTCCCTTAAAGGGACCCTCCCACCTTCAAAAAAGTTAATGAATTGGCATAAAAGTGATGTAGCGTGAATCACAAAGAGCGAAAATGAACATCTACCAAATTTTACCGGAAAATATTCACCCGTTTTCGAGATATAAGACTTTTATTTTTGTTTACTTTTTGGGAAATCCGCTGTTTCTATGACGTCACATAAAGGTTTTCTTTACGTCGGTATTTGGAAGCAATAGTTTGGTATCAAAGTGCGACAAATATTGCGCGAATGATGCGTTTATCTTATCAAGGTCAATATATGATGGCCAATAAAGGATTCCAGGACAATTCTTATGGCATTTCTTCGTATCGCAATTCTTCGTCTGCAAATCTTCGTCAGGGCATTTATTCGTACCTATCGCATTACTTTGTCTCGCACCAGGGTATATGAAAATCGGCTCGCATTTCTTCTTCAACGCAAATATATGCAAGAGTAAGCATTGAGGGACAAATAAATGCACCGACGAAGATTTGTAGACGAAGAAATGCGGACGAAAAATTGTGCTACGAAGAAATGTCATGCGAGGATTCGTTCGGGTACCATGACATTTATGTGATTTCAAAGTCAAGGTTCACAGCTGATCTGCTAAATCAAGCCAAGAATCCAAACTATCAAAAAACTATAAATATTTGTCTGTCACAGAGGTCTCAAGCAATATAAGGTTGACATATGTTGAATCAAAAATCTACTGTCACAACTCACATCTCCTGCCTTAGTTTATCATTGTTGTTTTAACTTGCTTTCAAGAGAAACAGAAGCCAGTATCTGATATCACTTCAGATGATTGTTTCAAGATCTGAGTTCAAATGGAAATAAAAGCAAGATCAAGATGAAACAGGGATTATTGCTGTTAAAGTATTTTGGCCATGATACAACAAGCACATAAATCATTAGCCAAATCAAATACTGGTTGGTTTGTCAAGATGTTTGTTGTCTGTCGTCTGTCGAGCTGCTATGAACACTGAAAGAGTGAGCTGCCCTCACTCTTACTTTAAAGAGAGTAGTTTAAGTTGAATGGTAGTGAGCTGTAATTAGACAAAGCAGCTATTCAGTGCTCACATCAAGCCAGGCTAGGAAATGGCATCAACTGTGGTGGGAGGAAGCAGGTTCGGCAGCCCTATGTTGTAAACTTCTGTTATGTCTTGTGTTTGATCAACTGATGTTTTCTGCTCTGTTTTGTGCAGTGATAGTAGCAGGTAACTGCATGCTTGTCAAATTATGTGAATAAACGAATTCATAACATTGCATTTTTCTCTCCATGCAAGGAACAAGTAAGATGTTGTAGAAAATGTAATAGAGGGCTGCATTGCTGATTTTGCACTTTATCAGAGCTTTATTTAGAATTGCTTTCCTGAAAGCTACACACAGGCCACAGTGCTGAAATTCACAATGTCATAGCTTTTGGCAGAAAAAAGAAAAGACTTACCGAGGTTAAATTGGCTGAAAGTATGGCAGAGCAGGTCTTGATGCGTATGCCCATCCGTGTGCTTGCCGAAGCCGAACTGACTGCAACACATTTAACTCTGACCCACCATGGTGGCTGGCATATCCAGAACTTTCACCACTCTAAACAAGACAACTTTCAGCCCTCAGCATTGTATTAAAACACTGTACAAAACACTCAAAATTTGTTTCAGTGCCATCCACGGACAACATCAGTCGCCATTCACCAGGCCAGTAAAAACAGAATAGATAATAGCTTCAAACCCATGTAGTCAGAGTTACTAGGTCTGCACCTCAAAACAAAATCCAGGTGACATTCACCACGCCAGTAAAAAACAGGTACTTAGGTAACGTAACAGCTTCAAATCTGGTAACATGTTGGTCGGACTTTACACTACCATATTTACATGGAATAATATGATACCAAACAATAGTGCAACCATTCTGGACAACAAAAGTGTATGATAAAATTAATTTAGAATACTCTGGCAGCATGATTTACGAGCACAGGCAGGTGTTACCTACCAGCCTTCTCAATGCTCGTAAAACCAACATTGTAGTTTTGATTTTACCTTACATGATAACACACTTGGCTGCAATGGCACATTTAATTTAATACTGTGAAAAGACCAGTTATAACCACTTCACAAGCACAATTGCACCTCATGCCGACATCCTTTTCCAAAGACAGTCAGCAGCGTCTTTCGTCAAAACTGGAAGATAAATCCCCTTTCAACTGTTAACATCAAAAATATTTCTTCATGGTGTGACTTTGATCTCCATATGGAAACCTTGCAGGAAAAGAATTAATGTCAATTGTCAGCTCTTCAAATTTCTTTGGACTTTAACTTGCAGTACCATATCCAGTTTGCTTTGATATTTTGTTTTTTATTCCATGTTGAAGTTGAACACCAAGCTCCAGATATAGCAGGCAGCTTGATCATCTTCGGCCTTGGTATAATATCAGTCCAAGTTCCAGTGGTGGGTATCTTCTAATATTCAAATTAAAATGAAAAGCAACATGCTTTCTCAGCGCCGACGACGGATTTCACGTTGATAAACAAGGGAGCTCAAGGTCAGCAAAACTCGGGTTCAAGGAATGGCGGGCGTTGAAATGACTGCTGACGTCATCAAAAAACCGCTAATGGTTAAGAGATAGGGACTAAGCTGGTCCCACCCTGCAAGTAAAGGGAAGAAATTTCTTGAACACCATAAAGCTGCGGGGGTTGCGACCAGGATAAATGGTGGTTTCTGAGCCTGGCCGCAAACTTGGCTATCTCAACTCAAAACTAATGTTAAGGTGGGATGGTCCCTTTAACCGGCGCCGGGCTGAGGTTTGAACCCCCTCCCGACCCCTATAACTTGGCTACTGGGCCACGTAGCGACACGCGGTAAGCGGCATTCGAAAGAGTGTCAAAAACTACTTGGGTTAGTTGGTTAACCGTACTTTGGTTAGGTCAAGTCAACTGTCAAATATCAGATGACCAGAGGTCATCAAAGGTGAAATGTGGGTGAAATGTTGTCTGTTTCAACATTTATTGACAAACTGGCGCATAACTCGGGGAAGAATAGAACTACAGCACCGCGAAAAAAGCACATTCGATTGCTCTTCAACGTTCCTATAAAGTCCTCAGACTTGACCTAACATCAACGGCTTAACCTCCAGAGCACAACTAGTTTAACCCGTGCCGGGCCGGGGAGGGTTGGAGTGGACAGTGGAGCCCCCTCCGCCCCTCTACTGAGCTGTTTTAATGAAGAACCTTTTTACTGTAATAATTATTGACTCACGAAAGTTATGATATTGTTTTTTCAGTACTGTGCTCCTCTCGTCGAGATGCGTCGAATGAACTATAATTTGACATTCAAATGTCATTTGGGAAATTTGAGCTCAGGTCCAGGTCATGACCTGACTGGTAAAGGTCACGTTGCATATCAGTCGATTTGTATCGTCAAACTGAAATCATCTAAGGTGTTTTCATCGCTCAGGTATGTCGCATGTCTCTATCAGAAGTTATTGAAAAAACTGCTGGAGGCCTTCCATGACCTGACATGACCTCAAGGACATAACGAGGGGTCGTGGGTGGCAATTTACGGATTAAGTGTGTCATTTTTAATTGTTTTATGATGTTTAAATTCGTTAACTTTGACATTTTTCTACCTATAAAAAGAGGCATGCATGCCCTGATTTTCTCCCATTTCCTTATACCTAATGGAAGGGTCGCAAAATTGTCCTTACCTTTGGTCAAAGACATAGCAATTTCGAGACTTACATTTTATATATACAGTTACACACTGCTTGTCTTATCAATCGCTGAAGTTATAAAGGGATCGTTCAGTCGGTGTATCTATGGTGAGCATTTGCCTGTTCCGTAGCTCAGTTGATAGAGCACCGGACTCCCTTGTCTTCGCTTGCGTTTTGTCCGCCGGCCGATCCGGAGAGAAAGTTACTGAGTGAAGGTCATTCAAATTTCAAAAACTCAATGAAAATGTCACTGGGGTCACGAAAATATTTGAGTAGGTAGGTATACCATTCATTAACTTGGGGGGGGGGGATGAACGTATCGTTACAAATTACAATACGCTGTTCATTACGCGAGTAACTAATGAATAAAAAATGTATGACTTCATCCTTACTCCACCCGCTCTCCCTCTCCATAAAAAAGAGTTAATTGTGTTGCATTTTATTTAGATGCAGAAAAATAGAGGCGTCAAAGGATATGGCCGAATATCAGCGACCCTTGCTGTGTAAGCAATGGGGCTTGCAATGGGGTATGACAAGTGGGGGTAATGGCCCCGTCCAGCGCCCATAAAGTGGGCACCACTCGTGCGACCTGCCGACCACTGTTCTAGAGCCATAAAACACCGTGAATGTTTTAAGCTTGACGATACGGATCGACTGGTATGCAACATGTTTTATTTATGGTGAGGTCATGAACTTGACCTCAGGTAAAATTTTTAAATTAATTTTTGTAAAGTCAAATTATAGTTCATTTGTCGCATTATGACAAGAGAAATACCATATCCCGGAAAAATAGACGTAATACCGCTGAGCTTAGGCAGGTTGAATCTGAAATCATTACTTAGAAAGAGTTATAAAAGAAACGTCGAACGTGTCTTTTTTGTCATTAAATATCAGTAGGTATGCCGCCCCCTCAGATGCCCAGTGCCGCCCCTATGAGTGCAAAATGCCGCCCCTAAATGTGATTGCCGACCCAGTGAAAATCCCTTAAAATACGCCCTGCCCTCCCACCTTCAAAAAAGTTTATGAATTGGCATGAAAGTGATGTCGCTCGGTTCAGAAAGAGCGGAAACGAATATCTACCAAATTTCACCGAAAAATATTCACCGGTTTTCAAGATATTAGACTTTTACTTTTGTTTACTTTTTTTGGGATCTCCGCTGTTTCTAGCGACTTTATTTTAGAAGTGCGGCGTTTGCGGCAGATGTTGCGCACAAATAGCATATACCACCGCGTGCTACAAAACGTTTTAGTCAAACATTTAAAAATCGTTAGATATTTGCGCTGACGTCACACATTCAGAGGGGTATTCCTAAGCATTAGCCCCTCTGAATCAAAATGCTGCAATTTTGAAATTCAATATTTCCGATTTAAGGCATTTCTCGATGTTGTGAGTGCCGAAACCGGTAATTGTGAGCCAGGGCCCAGGGACCCCATTTTGGCTATCTCAACTCAAATCTAATGTTAAGGTGGGAGGGTCCCTTTAAATCGGTTTCATTAATCTGACCTGAAACATAAAAGATATTAAATATTAAAATAAAAGAAATTGGGTTGATTCCAGACTGCTCAGCCTGGCGACGCAAGTGACAGGCTGTATGAGCCGGTATGGACCGACTCAGAGGATTTTGATCAGATACCGGACGCTTTCAGATCTATGTACTCATCAGGGAACACAGACCACCGGTCTCCATCCATACGGGATCAAATTGCAGCGCCGTGGCAGGCGGCAGGTGGCCCGGTCGGAGGGCACATCACCGTCCCCCGTGCCAGCGCGGCCGATCGATCCGCCTAGCCCAGCCGCCCTCCGCCAAAACCGCCTAGGTTGGCAGCTCTCTGCCGGTTCAATTCCCGCGCTTTCCGCCGACCAATCAGCGCCTACTACGGGCGCCAGCGTAGCACGGTCGGCGGCCGCCGCCCAACCGCCCGCCGACACGGCGGAAGGGGTGACTGCGGCAGCTACAGCCCGGGTCGCCGAACCCCGCTCGGTGTCGTATTTCGATGACCGTACTCGCAGTGGACGCCGTATAGTCGGGGCAGGTGGTTTGGTCCAGGGTGTTTGGTCTAGGGAGCTACCCACTCTGTCGCTGGAACCAGGACAAACAAGCGGGCACCCTACCCTACCCCTCTGCGCAGACGCTATCGCCGCCCCGCGGTGGGGGGTCGCGGTCGCCCAATAGTAAACACCTTTCTCCCCTCAGCAGGTGGGGTCTCCAGGAACCCCAAGAACAAATCCGCGGGAAATGCACCGGTCATCAAGTTCGGTCAATGAGAGATAGACCGACCTCAGAAAGAGATGTCGATATCTACATATAAGAATAAGAGACGACACAACGCACGGTCCGTCCGAGGCTGACACGGCTGAATTTCAAACGCACGGGTGTGAACGGCGAGCGGTGCACTGACCTTCAGTCCGCAGGCAGCACGGCCGATCCCCACTCGCCACGTCCGGCTACCCACGTGGCTCCGCCGGCCACGCCGGCGTCCACCTGGTAGACAGGCACGTCCGGTCGTGGGGGACGTCGGGATACCCAAGTATGGTCAGTGGACCCCAGGTAAGGTCTGTGCACCGAGGTACGGCGGTCTGCCCACGTGGCTCGGACGGCCCCGCGGCCACCCACCGGGGTAAGAGGCACGTCCGGTCTGCGAACGCTGCGAGCCTCACAAACAGGCGCGACGGTCGCAGATCGCTTATCGCTGCCCGCCCGCCCGCATTCCTCGCACTCTGTTTGCTTCTGTTGGACGAGGGACCGATGTGTTTTGTCTGCTGGGGGAAATGCTGGCAGCCAGACCTACCAAAACACAGAATATGCATTAGAAAATGAATGGAATTAAATGCAGCCAATGACATGGAATGTGGTAGTCAACTGGGCTAGACAATAGACATTCACTTAATTTAAAAGCTGTCGCGAGGACACCTTTCAGCCTATCAGTCTGAGGTTGAAGGGTGTGTTTGAGTTCCTGTGTGCATGTGCACAACATAAGAAGTTCAAAGGTTTAGCTTATCTGCACCCTGCATCCCTTGCATTTCGTTTTCATACTTATTCCCATCGGAACCACCTGATCGACACTTCCCCCTCTCCTCCGCTCAGAAAGAGTCCCGGTGTCGGATTTCAGTGATATATTTTGTCGGCACACGGCACGGTCCGTCCCGGGGCGGCGGTGGCCGGGCCCCTGCCCCGGCGAGCGGCGGGCGCGGGCACTGGCACACCGCCGTCACCCGCCGCCAAGCAGCTAGCGCCACGTGACATACACGAAACTACGAGTAAACACAAAACGGCCAGCGCACGCGGCGCCGCGCCGCGCCGAGACGGGCGCGGCGCCGGTTAAGACAGGTCGCAGTTACAAGCTAAATAATTTTCTTAACATCGACTACGAAGTCTTCGGGAATTACGAGGCTATATATGCTGAGAAAACGCTAGACTTCGGGGCCCACCAATGCAATTGAACAGCCACTTTCGGCTAGCTGTATCAAGTTAAAGATAAACATCACCATTTACTTATAATATTCACACCGATATCGATAAGCACGGAAAAAGGACCTTCCTCAGAGAATACGGTGTGTATCCCGCTGTCGTTTCTCACCCTTTCTCTCAGCCACAGCTCGCTCGCTGCCTTCGCGGCTGTTTCTGCAGAAAGCTGGGCGCGTCAAGCCGCCCCAGCCGAAATTGTAGAACACCGGTCGGCGCCATATTACTATGTGAACGGACCTTTTTGCATACGCGCTGTGATAAGCAAAACCTCAAGCACTATTCAAACTTTTTTTGATGCACACACCCGGTGCTGTTTTCATTTGGTGAGACGTACTCTCTTCGGTCTCTGACAACGGGGTCTTCCAGCTGGTTTGGCCGAGACAGCCGAGGGCCGGTCCCGAAGGGGGCCGCGCGGCTGCCAGCCGTCTTACGTTAGTACAAATAATTCATAAAGTTACGAATCCACACAGGCAAACTATGTCGGCTCGCAGCGTGGCTTTCCCACGGCCGTCCGATCAAGAAGAAATTCAAACACCGAATACTATGTCGCCTATTTACAGGTAACGGGCAGCCGACACGACAAAACGAGTAGACCTATGTGTCTGTTCTCGCGGACGCTCAGACGATCGGTTAAATACGTGTGTGAGAGTCGACAGCGCCGCGCTCAGTTACCAAACTTGTCATATCCAGTCCAAATACCGACTGTCACCGCCCCAGCGCGGGGCTGACGTCAAAACCGCGCTCTTAACCTACCAGAAACCGTGTACGAACGCCAGAACGTGCGGTGGGCCCCGCCAGAGAGGTTCGCAAGATAAGCGACCGGTACTCGCGCGCGCACGCTGAATGAGCGGCCGCGGCCGGTGCCGTCTGATGTGAAAACATGCTGGTCAGTTTGTCTGTTTGAGTTGGTGTGATGCTGTAGCTAGCTTGGCCGCCGCCGGGCCGGCGATCGTGTGCCTCCTGCACTGTGCGCTCACGCGCTGTGGCCTCCCTCAACAGTAGTCAGTAACAACAATACAAAAATAGACTCTGCGGCGCGCGCGCCTGACGGCGGCTGCGGCGCGGGGCGGGGCGGCGGCGGCGGTGGCCGGCGACCGGCCGCCGCCGCCGCCGCCCCTGACTCGAAGCATCACAGTGGAGGGCCGTCGGTGCGGCGGCGCGGCGCGGCGGCCGGCCAGGGCCGTCTACTGAGCCACTAGCAGCAGCGCATCCTCGAACTGGGCGGGCGCCGCGGCGCCGCCGCCGGCACTGCCCGGGTCGCCGGCGCCGCTGCCAGCCGCAGAGCTGGAAACGACGGGGCGGGCGTCAGTGACACGACCACACGGAGACACACAGACGACACAAACACCAACGACACCGGACACACGTCACACGACGCGGAACACGCAACACCAGACGCACGAAATCGGCACCGTCACATGACTCTGACACAGACACGTGATATGAGTAGGCGGTGACCGACGACCGGCAGATGTCTGCGCCGGAACGATGACTTCGCAGGTCTCCGACGCGCAGACGGACGCCAGAACACCGCGCACATCGCCAGACACGACACACTATCTGCATTCGGAGTCCCAAGCGGATAGCCCGTGCGGCCGCCCGCTGCTCCGGAGGCTCAGCTGCAGGCGGACCCATCCGCTGACCAGATGTCCACATGGAGAAACACTAACAAACATACACTTTTCTTGTCATAGATAACACAACGTCGATATAATCTTTAACGTCGATAGATATTATGTAATCATCTTCCTGTGTATACCGTTATAGATTTTATTATTTAGGTGCTCTGTACCTAAAATTAGCTACAGCAAGGAAAAATATCGCTATTCATACAAACTAAACACAATATGGTCTCTGTCCACCCGCTTTTCTAAAATTGGGTTTGTCGGGTAGATAAGAAACATTCGGAACTCACGCGTCGGGTCCGGCATCCAGGCCTCTTCCGGCCGATCCCTCCTTTTTGGCCGGAGACACAGCCTTCTTCTTCACCTGGCGACGACAGGAGACACACAGATGCGCTGTCATTACTACCTCCAGCATGTCGAATATAGCGGCAAAGATACGATTATGTGGTGACCGGAGGCATCACTATTAAATGTTAATGTTACAGTCAGCAAGGAGCTATTGCTGTTCAGGGTTCAGTTAGCGAGAGCATGGCAGAGGCGAGACAGAGACGCACAGTCGCACAAGACTCACTCCATTTCGACTCTTTCAGCTCACCGTTTTAGCGGCGCGGCCGGCGGCGGGCCAGCCGTCCCTGGCGGACTGCTGGCCCACGCCGCCGCCGGGTCCGCGGCGCGGAGCACCGCCGGCCGGCGCGCGGCCGCGGCCGCCCAGGCTGCTGTTGCCGGCCCACGAGCCGACCACCACGCCACCGATCTGGAGACGTCCGCCGCGTGCCAGTAGCCGCCGCGGCCCGGGCACCAGCGGCGGGTGGCCGGCCGGGTGGCCCGACAGCTGCGGCCGAGCGTACTGCACGTGCAGGCCGTCCAGCACCGCCTGGCGCACCAGGTCCAGCTGGCCCACCATGTCCAGCTGGTTGTCGCACAGCTCCAGCACGTTGCGACACTGAGTGGCCTTCAGAAGGAAGCTGCGGACGGGAGACGGCGCGGTCAGTGTCCAGCCGAAGAGACCGCAACGAGAACGAAAAAGAAAGAAATGCAACGAGACCGGAGCACAGCAACATACACGTCTGCGGTGGAAAACCACTTTTCCCACCAATCTGGAAGACATTTTTACACTCTACGACAAATCAACGTTAGCCGTCACACTCACCTGTGGAACAGCTTTCCGTCGAAGAAGAGCCACGGGCAGCACATGAGCCACGGGATGGGCGCGCCGCACGCGTCGTTGGCGAACAGCACCGTCTCGACGCCCTGCATGAACAGGCTGGCCAGCTGGACGGCGCGAGCCGACAGAGACGGAAGCTGCCGGGTGGAAATCAGAAAATGGACGGTCAGAGACGCTGCACGGAAAGCAGTCAGGAACGGGTACAGACAGCGCGCAATAATTTGGTCTGACCTAGCCTAATCTGATCCATAGACATCAGCATACAGAAGTCTATTGTCTCAGGGCTCACCTAAACTAAAATGCGTTGTACCGGCCCCACATGGTTCATATAATGACCATTGAGCCAGTGTACTGTCGACGGCGCAGTCTGAACAGGTAATCCGAACGAAACCAACCGCGTCTTCGAACAACACACCGGACCCAGAAGTCTCGCACTGCTCTGGCGGGGTGTGTCATTTCCCTCCAGTATCGCTGCTTTACCTGCAGATCCTGCAGGTACTGTGAGTCGGTCAGCTTGGGGCTGAGCGCCTGGGCGATGAACGCGTCCAGCTCTGGCTTACAGAGGAACGCCTGACCGTTGGGGCCAGTCTGCGACATCATGTACCTGGGGGCAGTCGACGGGGCAGGTCAGATCAGTCGCCATGGGGACCTACCATCGAAACAACGGCTGATAACGGGTCTAGAGTACATTACCGGGGCGCCACAGTGCGCAGTACAGGGTGTATCATAGCCTAGCCTAGCAGTTAACATCTTATAACTCTTGAAAAGCTCTTCATATCAAGTTGTTTTTAAGGCTCTCTCAACAAAGACCCCCAGTGAGTCATATGTAAGTGGTGAACCGATGCATCATTGTAAGACACTAACGGGGTGATAGGGGACGCGGTAAGACCCGGACGATAAAGATAAACACAGACCTAATGTAAACAAAGCTCCGTGAACACAGACTGATTGTTGAGTGACTGGCTGGGTTGAGGAGTGACGGGGAGTTGACTACCAACTGCACCAGCTCTAACCCTGCCCCAGTCCCACCGACAGTTCCGTCAATCCACAGGCGTATTATGAAATCCAGTATGAAGGTAGCATGGTTTAGTGAAAAATGGTCAAAGATGTTTAGGTTATATTTGGTAAGGCAGCTCCCACCCCGCATACCATCCCTGGCGGCTGAGATACCGCCCGTGTCTGTCCAACTGTCCCGACTACAGCAGATAACCCCGATCATTCTCACCTGAGCACGCAGGCCAGTACGAGCAGGTGCTGCGGCACATAGAGCGGGTTCCGGATGTACGGGGAGTCGGCATTCACGCAGCTCAGCAGCGCACGCATTCGACGCTTCTTGTCGTCATCTGTCGTGCTGTAAGAAGGGCACACGTTACAGCAGTCAAGGTACAGGTCAGCTAAGGTACTGATCATGGGGTGCTGGGGTAGAGTTGCGCGCATGTCATGATTCACATAATGTGGTAAGGAACGTATGGGAATGTCCCCATTCAAATATGAGATCGTGCGTGCTCTATGACCTCATCATAAATATCATTTCTCGTGAGATCGTAAAATGTAGATAAGGAGCGAGATTGTTCCCCGCAAGCTATGTATTCATCAATAAGCAGATAGGGCAAGCTGGCAGTTCCAAGAAGCAACGTTTATTGCATCATTTCCTTTCTAATTTTAAACAGCTTTCGGTGCCGTTTGATAAAAAGTGACCTAAGCTATCCAAACGAACTCGAGAGGAGCTCACGTTTTTACAAACGTCGATATTTGATGACAAACACTCAATACTAGCTGACATCATCTCAACTCAACACACACTCAACAAAACACAATCATGCCCAAATCTCCTACTCGAGCCGAGTCAACAGACAGCTACAGCCGTTACACTGTGGCGCAGAAGACATCAGTCGGTGTCCCCCGGTCACGTGCGGACAGAGGGGGCGGGGTAGAGGAGGGGAGAGGGCCAGGGTCAAAGGTCGCTCCATTCAAACGCAGCAGACGGACCGACAAGAGTGAGGGGGCGGCAGGCCGGCCGGACGCACGGTCGTCCGTCCGGTGTGCAGGGTGGGTCATACAGGGACAAGTGCACCGAACAATAAGCAATGAGCATCCCGTGACCCGTGATTTTGCGCCGCAAGGGAGATCTGCGTCGAAATTTTGTGATACGGACTACGGATCCGAAAATAATTCAATTTATTGACGCTAGGAAACTAAGCCTTCTCACTAGTCCCCGTAGTACCTATGATGTGTTTTAAATGTTTTTGATTATGGACCTCGCAACAATTAAGTTATTTGACGACCAGAGTCCGTTAGCTAACAGTGATCTAACAGCCAGCAAGAGAATGGGAAAAGAAACCGCCCACAAAATAGACTAATAAATTGCCCTGGCAATACCAAGTACACAGCTGGCCCACGATTAGTTGAAACACAGCTGAGGTTTACACCAAGTTCGCCGGATTCAGATTCAATCGGCGCCATCGCCGACCTCCGGGCTGGGCTGAGTATCAGCAGCTGTGGCGACACGCCTTTCAAACCAGCCCTGAGTACTAGAACCGCTCCGAGCTGACACACAGCTGCTAACACAGGCCTGAAACGGACAGATGTCGCCGGGGGTCCGCCCACTCCCCGTCTCCACGCGGGCGGGCGTCGGTTCCACCCCACCCCAACGAAATATGCGCCGTCACGGCGGCTGGGACCTAAACAGCGGCGGCGGCCGACGTCTAGCGTGGCGCCGACCTGAAGAGGCCGGGATAGAGAGCAAACAGTCGGCGTGATACCGCTCATCAGGCGCCCACTGTATTGTAAACGGAGCCCGAGGTCAGTCAAGTGGTCACGTCATGGAAAACTACGACAGTGTCGGCACCCGCCGGGGCCTCCCACGTGATAGGGCGTATCGAGAGGCGCGGGACAAGCGGCCGGAAACGCTTCAATGATAGCGCCGCCCGCCCACTCAGCGTCTGCAAAGAGGCCTGCCATGAGATTGGGTTTGTGGAAGCGGCCAGTGCTAATACGCCCACTCGAGTCGCCAGCTTGATTTACTGCTTTACAGCAGGATACTGTCAATGAAAATATGATCTCATATTTGAAGTAGAAATGACGCAATGGAGATGCACAATACATTTCCTAAGTACCATCTAGACAATTTATGGGCAGAGGTCTTCAATGTGAATGAAACATGAGAGCTGAGCCAGAGAAATTCATCATGCAGCATTTAGAGTCAGATGTCCGCAAATTGAATGAGACGTCCTTAAATGAGTCATTCATAAAGTCAAAGAGGGCCGTTCACGTGAATCATGGAGAAGGAAACATTCTACTTATATAATAGGCAGATAGCTGTTTTGAGCATCAGAGATTAGGGACGCTACAGTCCGCAACAGCACAGATATTGCTAGCACTTATCGTTGATGGCATTGCGAAGACCGGACGAAAACAAATATTTAGAACGATTATAATTTATAATCGCGGTCAACGTCCGAAATGATGTAACTAAAGGCCTAGAATGGCGACCTCCCGTGAGCCAGCCTCCAGGACGGCCCATGTCAAATGACAAACACTGTCTCTATGGGTGCCATGATCTGGGCCAGCGCCACAATAACCAGTATATTCCGGTATATACCGGTGCCTTGACAACCTGACGACCCGTGCTTAGTCTGCCAGCGGTACGAGTAGTGGGACAGACACCGGACGCGGCACACCTCCATACTGCCTCAGCCGGGGCTTCGTACACGAGGCCGACTGGAGATCCCAGCGGTCCCTCCCACGACGCAGACGGCGCGTGATGACACGCCAAACATGCTGTCACCCACGCGTGTACGCCGGTCACAAGACGACAAGGCACGTCGGATGCTACGCAGTGGACCCGTGCCCGACGGAACAGACCGCGTGACCTTACAAGGTTGAGCTGTCATTTATGTATGCATAACAGTACTCGAGTGGTGTGGCATTGCTGGAAGGAAGATGAGCGGCGTGTTCCATAGTTCAACGTCGTAGACGTTTTCCGTGATGTGTGCTGCGTAGCAGTTGTGCGTTGTCGATATGCGTAGTACTGGAGGCACGACTGTGAACATGCGTCTCATTCTAGAGTTTCCGGCTGGTCGGCCGTACCAATTCTCCCTCCTTCACTCCTGTGTCCCGTGATATGACGTGCTGAATGCCCATGATCTGTTCTCTGTAGTCCGTTGCTAGCCCACGCTCCGTGACCCGTGATGGTCTCATGTCAGGTCCGTAGTCCGTAGTCTAGTCCACAGTCTTAACCCCTTGTCTGAGTTCTGAGTAGGTAGTCGTCAACTCACCCGAACCAGAGCCGCTGCACGGTCGGCACGCCCCAGTTGAGCGGCTGCGCGGTGACCAGGTCGGGCCGGGTGTACGGGTTGGCGCGGCTGTACGCCCATTCACGGACCTGGTGGGAGCAGAGTACGGTCAGGTCAGGTCACCGCAGGGACCACCCACGGCGGCAGTCGGACACGAGAGCGGGGGGGGGGGGGAGGGCACATCGCCACATGGAGGATAGCACGCAGTCCCACGCCACGTGGGGGAGGGAGAGCGTCACACGCAAGGTCGAGAGGTACGCACTACGCACCACGCAGAGTCGCCCCCGGGCGGGCCCCATTCATTCGTTGTCAGGTTCGCGGAGCAGCTCAGACGGCATGACTCGGCAGTTGGCGCTGCGATACCGACGGCTGACGGCCCACACCTGAGCGGCAGAGTGCCGGGCTGCTATCGCTGTCAACGTGCACATGAAACGATACAGCTGCTATCGGCGCGAGCAACCCAGCGAGACACATGAGACGGCACGTCACGTGAAAAGTAGCCACGACAAGTCTAGAATAGTTATATAACGGTTATTTATATAACGGTTATTATGCACTGCAGTGATCACTCTAAGTGAATTATAAACACTATTGATCAGTGCGGTCTATAAAAGCACGGTCACCGTACAAAAGCATCATCCCATCGTGTCCCGTTGGGGGCGTCAAAGCCGAGGGCTATTTAATCGTACTTTGAAGCGTGCATGACACATAATACACATTGCACACGGTACTTATACATATCTTAGCATAAGCTTTGTACCTACACGATACTTGAACACAAATCATGTGATAAACATTGCACACGGTACGTGCAAAATGCACATGACGTATGATGAACACACCAGTTGACGGTGAATGCGAATTACACACTTCAGGACACATATTACACACACATTTCACACAACACACATCGCATAGGGCGCACAGAGCACACTGATCCTCACGACAAAGGCGAATGCGCTAAAAATGCATGGACGAAGATAAAATACCCAAAATGACAAAAAAAAACTTCGCAGAAGTAAGCGCAATGAAACTCAAAAACTGTGAGCAGCTTGGCTAGAAAACGCCAAAAGACCGAGTATCAAGGATAAATGGAACGTGGGACAACTAAGTAAGCTCAAATTCAATTTACAGACAACACGTCAAAGACGAGACAATAACCAAAAGGACCGCAATCCTTAGTTTTCACATCACTTTCTGTCTACTGGCTTTCTAAGGCTCCAATTCTTCACCACGCACACCAATTATATGGCGCAGTAAGTGATGGACGTTTTACACAGTTTACGCCCTCTCTAGGGGACTTTGTTTTACCTGCAGAAGTGCAGTAGGTAAGTGCAGTAATTGCATGCACACCAGCTGAGAAGTGGTGGCTGTTTTACCTGCACGGTGGGGATCTGGTGCTGCTCCTCCGCCGGCTTGTCCTTGTCGCGGTTGTGCAGGAAGCTGTGGTGGTACAGGTTGAACAGCACCGCGTACACCCGCTCGCGGACCGGCCGGTAGAAGAGAGCCGAGTTGGGTAGCTCGCGGCCCAGCTCATCCTCCACACACACCGGCAGCTGCAGCTCACCCTGCGGCAGAAGACGAACGGGGTTTTACGATGTGGCATGTGAGATCACAAAGTGGCGATGATTGGCGCGGGCGCCACCACATTTACGGCCGTTGGTCATGGCGACTGATTAAGAACACAGCAGCTTGCAAACAACTTCTACATGGTGACCCAGCCTGCCGTCGCTCCCTTCATCCCCAACAAACAACGATGCAAATTACTCTCTAGGATTAATATGAAGAATATAGTATAGTGCCATCCATACCAAGAGAACATGAGACCCTTCTAATGACAACTGACAAGCATCTAACTGCAAAAGGTGCCTATTACGACTGAGGAGTACAAAGACAAGAACGATTGAAGGCAAACCTAGAACTGTCAGTACACCGTTCAGTCTTTGACTCACCTGTGAGAGCACCTGGTACACCCAGGGCGCCATCAGACCCTTCTGATGGCGCTCAGCCGCCGTCCGCAGCACCTCTGGTGTGACGGAGGGCAGTGGCGGCGGCTCCAGGTTCACCTGGGGACCGTCCTCCGGCTGGGGGCACACATGCCATAGCGTAAGGCAATGTAATTCCCGTAGAACACTTCTCTTCATTTAAAAGTAATGGTGCTGTGTCATGATTATACAACGGGCATCCCATTACTATTTAACTACATACTTTCTCTTCTGCCGCTCACATCTTAAACATCGTCCTTGTTGCGTACATAAAACCATTTGCAATCGTTGGTGCTTTTTAAAATACGAATGAGAAGGTCGGGCTCAGACCAGAATGTGGCACAGCGCCACCCGCTGGAATTCCCCTCGTGACGCTGATTGAGTGCTACGATAGGCGTCTTCCTACCACCACCAACCTCGTCCCTGTCCTTTATGAACTCCCGATCCTATCCGCAATGAACTCCCGGCCCTCTCCGCAATGGACTCCTACCCGTACGCTATAGACTCCTCCCGTCCTCAGCTATGGACTCCCGCCCTCCCCCCCCCCACACACACACACTCCATGGACTCTCGCTCTCGTCCACTATGAACTCTCTCCCCCCGTCCGCTAAATGGACTCTGACCCCATCCACTATAATTGACCCCTGTCCCGTCCACTATTGGACGTGTGGTGGAACAGAGCCGCCCCTTGTTATCACCACTCACCCCGTCCACGTGCCCGTTGGACGCCGAGCCGCCCATGAAGGAGCCCGGAGCAGCACCATCTGTCGGCGGAAGATAACACTTGTCATTCATACTCCAGGCGTAGATGGTTCTGTGCAGTATACAGCCCATAGCGATACATGCGAACAAGAATGCGTTTTCCAAGTTGTAGTAAGAAGAAAAACAAACAGTGTCACAAAATAAGCAGGTAAATATATAAACCAACAAAGCACGGTGATCAAACGGCAGAAGATCGAATATATGCAGAGTGCAGGCCATATAGCTGCAGGCAACCATAGCTGATAATGCTACGGCACCCGAATCCACTGAACAACTTGATCCCGAATCCCGCGTTTTCAATGCATGGATTCGAGGCAAAGGCTCACGCTAAGGAGGTCGTATGCCATAGAATGCGAGTGAAGAAAAAAGATAAGCGTGTGGTTACAGAGTAAGCAAACGTCCCTTAGAAGAACGGCCGTCCGATCCTCTATTTGGCGGCTGGAGCTCCTGGGGTCTGACGCCCCCACCCCATCACCTACCGTCCGTGCTGAGTCTGCTCATCTGCTGGGCCAGGACGCCGTTGACGGTCGTCCGTCCGTCCTGCGAGCCGCCGGCCGCCCGATCGTACAGACGACGCGTCTCGGTGGCCGCCGGGTCCGCGTCCGCCGGCTTGGTGGCCGCCCGCGCCGCTGCTGGGGAGCGAAGGGGAACGTCGGGTTTGAGCGATCAATAAGCACTAGACGACACTACATGCAAGCCACCCAGTTCTACTACTCTTAAAAAAAAAAACTCCTGCTTCCAAACGTCCGCCCCATTGCTAGTAGCTATCCATGCAGCCACGATTACTGCACTGCTTCTGGGTACAGTTGCGGTCTCACACGGTGCCAAAAGTTGGACTTCGATCCTCTCTTTACAGGACTGATCCCCAATCCGTCTTTTACATCCCTTGTCCCTGTCATTCAGGGGTATGAAATGCAAACATCATCGATAAAAGCGACATCTACGAATCATATCATCAAACCGAGTGTAACATCTTGCGTTTATTCGGCAAATCAGGCAGTTTCACGAGAACTGTATGTTAGTTTAATTGTTTACATTCCTGATGTGCTGTATATGTATACGTAAATGTGCACGGTCTTGAGCATGCGCATGTGTCTCTGGTTTCCGCATGTGTTTGGCATGTGCATGTGCATCCCGCGCTATGCATCCCGTGCTATGCCTTACTCATACTGTCTTCATTTACCTTTCAGTTTGTGGTGGGGCTTAAATAAATGCACGCTCAAGAGATATTGATCTTTGTAAATTGAACATTGGTAGCAGAGCGTGGTTACAAGATGGCATCTAGAGATTTCAAAGCCCCACCACCTATGCGTCAAGATTTGCCATATTCAGAGTGGAAGCATGAGATCAAAGTGTGGAAAGCTTTCACTAGCTTGGAGAAGTCCAAGTTGGGACCAGCACTGTTCCTGTCCTTAAGTGGATCTGCCAGAGATGCAGCCCGTGAGGTGTCAATAGAGATTCTGAACAGTGATACTGGACTTGATGCTCTCATAGAGAAGTTGGACGAGTTGTTCTTGAAAGATGAGAACAATGCAGCCTTTGAGGCATATGATGCGTTCGAGAGATATGAGCGACCATCTGGCATGTCTGTGTTTGAGTACATCAACACATTTGAAAGACTGTATCAGAAGGCAAAGCACTACAAGCTGGAGTTGCCTGATGGTGTTCTAGCGTACAGACTCATTCGCAGTGCTAACCTTTCAGATGCACATCAACAGCTAGCAAGGGCAACTCTGCCGTCGCTCACATATGCAAACATGCAAACCCAGCTGAAGAAGATCTTCACAGACAGTAGTTCTCAGGGTGTGCCGTCAGCGAGAGTGGCAGTAAAAGTCGAGCCCGTGGATACAGTCGCAGAACCAGGGCTCGGCCAGGCGGCCGACACCCTCTTCGTACAGCGAGGCAGAGCACAGAGTGTCGGACGAGGTTTCAACCGAAGAGGACGAAGTGGTGGACCGCGCTTCGCCTCACGACCGCCTCTGCGTGGCAGTGGGACTACCTGGACTTCACGTGGCGGCTCGAGAGATCCTGGATCTGCTGGACAATCCGCCAACCAGCGCACAAGGGCTAGATCTAGGCAGAATCCACGGGATTTAAGGGGTAATGTGACCACTTGTGCAGTGTGCAACTCTTGGTTTCACTGGGCCAGAGATTGCCCCGATCGCGGTGAGGTGTTCGAGGCGTCTGCTTGTGACGATGATAGCCATGACCCCACACAGGACGAGGAGGTATTCGTGACGTTGTTTGCGAGGGATACATGTGAAAGTGGACCAACTGAACGTTCAAAGACGGAGGGACTGCTGGGCGAAACACTAGGCTATGGTATCATCGATAGTGGATGTAGTAAGACCGTGTGTGGTGAGGTGTGGTACAAATGTCACTTGGATGCCATGTCTTCAGATGACGCGGAGCGAGTGGTAGAGGAGCCCAGCAGCACAACGTTTAGATTTGGGGATGGTGAGAAGGTTACTTCTCTAAAGAAAGTAACGTTTCCAGCACTGGTAGCCGGTAAGACGGTGCGCGTGGCTGCTGATGTGGTTCCCTATGAGATACCTTTACTCCTCAGCAAGGAGTCGCTGAAGAAGTGTGATGCGCTGCTAGATTTTTCCCGAGACACGGCGGTACTGTTTGACACTGAGGTCAAGCTATCTGTGACCTCAAATGGCCACTACATAGTACCTGTGGCGAAGTTTCATGTCGGTAGTGTGAGTGCCAGGCAGGACATAGAGCAGGTACTTTTTTGTTCAAAGTTTGAGGGTGCCAACGAGAAGGAGCGCATGCAAATAGCTAGGAAGTTGCATCGTCAGTTCGGTCATCCTAGGAGTGTGAAACTGCAGTCCCTGTGTCTTGATGCTGGCGTCCAGGACAAGGATTTCTTTCGCATGCTTGTCTCAGTGGAGGAAACCTGTGATGTATGTAAGAGGTATAGGAGATGTCTGCCCCGACCAGTGGTTGGTTTTGGGATGGCTCGCGACTTCAATGATGTCGTTGCGCTGGATCTAAAGCAGTGGGGACCTGGAGTATGGTTTTGCCACATGATAGATCTGGCCACGAGGTACAGTGCGTGCGTGGTAGTGAAAAACAAAGACAAGCAAACGATCCTGCGTGCAATCATGACTGAGTGGATAGCTAGGTTCGGGGCACCCGGTCAGTTCTTGTCTGATAATGGAGGTGAGTTCAACAATGAAGAGTTCCGAGAGATGGCCGAGGCGTTCAACATACGCGTGCGGACTACTGCTGCAGAATCCCCTTGGTCGAATGGGATCAATGAGAAGTACAACGGTATCATCGCCAGCACAGTGAAGAAGGTGATGGATGACACTCCATGCTCTCTCGAGGTTGCTCTGGCTTGGGCTGTGTCAGCCAAGAACTCTCTTGAGACTCACCTGGGATTCAGTCCTAATCAGCTTGTGTTTGGGCGAAATCCGAACAACCCGGCGTGTCTCCATGACAAACCTCCGGCTCTGGGACCTCCTTCCGGAAGTGATTTGGTGAGGACACACCTGAACGCCATGCATTCTGCCAGGCAGACGTTCATTCAGAACGAGTCGAGCGAGAAGTTGCAGAGAGCACTTCTTCACCAGGTCCGTCCCAGTGGTGAGAGGTTTTGCTCGGGTGATGTCGTTCTGTACCGACGTCACCAAGATGACAAGTGGCGAGGTCCAGGTGTCGTCATTGGACAGGAAAACAAGCAGATCCTGGTGAAACATGGCGGCGTGTACTACAGGTGTCACACAAGCGCTGTCGTGCGCGACACAAGTGAGCCGCGGGAACTGACAAAGCGAGGCCGGATGTCAACTTCGGATCCGGCTCCAGGGACCCAGAAGTTGGAGAAGATCAGTAGCGCTCCGATCCCGGAGTCTGCTGAAGACTCCGATGATGATGAGCAGAACTCCAGGTCTACTTCGTGTACGGTGTCTGGGGACGCAAGACAACGCCAGTTGGTGACGGTATCACCCACTGGCGGTCTGCAAGATGTCGAAGGCGGCTCTGGTTCGGAACCCGGATCGCTAGCTCAGGCTACCAGAGAGTCCAATGCCATGGACAGTGATGGTGGCTCTGGTCCGGAACCCAGTTCGCCAGCTCATGCCACCGGAGATTCCAGTGTCGTGGTCGGTGGTGGCGTCGTCGTTCGTGACAAACCCTCGATACCTCGCGCTAAGTCGCGCATTACCTATGTTCTTCGTGATTCCTCTGATTGGAAGAGTGCCACAGTCCTGAGTCGTGCTGGGAAAGCCAAAGGGAAGTACAAATCCTTTTTGAATGTTCTTGACGATGGTGATGAAGTTGGCAAATGTGTAGACTGGCGGGATGTTGATGACTGGAAGCCTTTGAATCAAGACGTACTGGTGTGCACCTCGGATGACATCATGGCGGCTAAATTGTGTGAGTTAGAAAACTGGGAAAAGAATGAGGTGTATTCCGCTGTTCCCGATGAAGGACAACACTGTATCAGCTGCCGCTGGGTGATAACTGAAAAAGGTAATCCTGATGGTAGCTCACGCATCAAGGCTCGACTTGTTGCCAGAGGTTTTGAGGAGGACACATCTGGAGTCCAGACTGACTCGCCAACGTGCGGGAAGGAGTCACTAAGGGTGGTGCTCGCCATTGCAGCCTCACAGAGTTGGAGCTGTCATAGTATCGACGTGAAGGCAGCGTTCCTTCAGGGTTCTCCTCTCGAACGCGAGGTGTTCTTGCGCCCGCCTTCTGAGGCTAACGCAGGGTCACATGTGTGGAAAATGAAGACGTGCGTGTATGGCCTGAATGATGCCAGCAGGTACTGGTACCTGCGTGTCAGACGGGAGCTCCTCGCACTGGGAATGGTGGCCAGCAAACTTGATGCGGCGCTTTTCTACTGGAGAGCTGAGGACGGCCTTGAGGGCATCATCACCTGTCATGTGGACGATTTCCTGTGGTGTGGTTCCTCAAGGTTCGAGAAGGAGGTGATCGAGAAGCTGCGGCAGGTCTTCCTCCTGGGTTCTGAGGAATCTGAAATCTTCAAGTACCTTGGGCTGCACATTCACCAGCAGTCTGATAAGGTGATCAAGGTTCACCAGATGCCGCAGGCTGAGGAGCTGCAAGAGCCAAATCTCTCACCAGAGAGGCGAATGCAGAAAGACAGTGAGCTCTCTCCTGCAGAGCTTACCCGCCTCCGTGGCGTGACAGGACAAATCAATTGGCTGGCCACGCAGACAAGACCAGATCTTTCATTTGATGTTTGTGATCTCTCTTGTTCCATTAGGGATCCAAAGGTAGCTGATCTACAAAGGGCTGCTAAGGTAGTTCGAAAGGCTCAGTCGGCGCGGGTTAGTCTGAAATATCCTCATCTGGACTTGTCACAGAGCTCGGTGGTAGTGTACAGCGATGCGAGTTACGGCAATCTTCCAGATGGGTCCTCGCAGGGAGGATACGTTGTGTTCCTTAGAGACAAAAGGGGAAGATGCGCGCCACTTGCCTGGTCTTCAGCAAAGATCAAGCGCATTGTGAGAAGTACGTTGGCTGCAGAGTGCATGGCACTTCAAGATGGTGCTGATGCAGCTGTCCTTTTGGCTGCGCTGATTTCTGAGGCACTGTATGACGGGTCAGGAGACATGAGTGTGATGTGCTATATAGACAGCAGAGGGCTGTACAGGGCACTGTACTCGACCAAGGCGGTGCAGGACAAGAGACTTCGGATTGACATAGCCAGGATTAGGCAGATGTTGGAAGTTGGCGAGGTGACCAGGGTCTGCTGGGTCGACAGTTCTCAGCAGCTGGCAGACAGTCTGACCAAGAGGACGGCATCTTCCAATGCTCTGTTAGACGTGCTGAAGACGGGTATTCTGTGAATCGGGTTAGGTGTCACTATGAGGATGACTACGGTATCGTTGTTGAAGGAGGTGTCGTTGAAGACCTGTTTTGTTGTGACTCGCGTATTGAACAAAAAAGATAAGGGGATGATTGTTAGTTTAATTGTTTACATTCCTGATGTGCTGTATATGTATACGTAAATGTGCACGGTCTTGAGCATGCGCATGTGTCTCTGGTTTCCGCATGTGTTTGGCATGTGCATGTGCATCCCGCGCTATGCATCCCGTGCTATGCCTTACTCATACTGTCTTCATTTACCTTTCAGTTTGTGGTGGGGCTTAAATAAATGCACGCTCAAGAGATATTGATCTTTGTAAATTGAACACTGTATACTGCCGATTCCTTGAACGCTAATGCTATTGCAGTCATTTTATTATTCAGCAAAAAAAGGCATGTAGCCAGCAGTCTCATCTCCGACCCCTTTAATCTCAGAGCATCGACAAACACCCAGACATCCACCAACCTCTCGTCTTCCGTCCTCCACTCTCCATCCGTCTCCTGTCCATCCGTCGTCACTCACCGCCGCCGGCCGGTTTGTACTTGAGATCGTCGCGACTGGCGTCCGTGTAGTAGCGGACGCTGGCACGCAGTTTGGCCACGCGCGGGTCGGTGGCAGACTGGAACACCAGCGTGCCCACCTCGTCCAGGTCGTCCGCCGAGGCCAGCGTGCGCACAAACTCGACCACCAGGCCAGTCACCTCCTCGGGAGTGGCCTGTGGAAGAGATATGACAAAAGTTAAGGTACTGGCGTGCAGTAACGCTGGGCACTGGCTAGAAACGTGCGGTAGCGTAGAGTACATGTCAGACACCGTTGCACAGACAGCGTTACGTTACAGTAACGCCGACAACGTTACGTTACAGGTCAGAAGCTTACACTAGTGCGTACAAATAAGACGCGCACGGTTAAAAAACAGTGTCAGCTCTCAGTCAAAAGCCAATAGAGATGCTTATTTGCGCCGATCACTAGATTCCTCTTGAATCAGTTTACAGCAATATCTAGATTGTTAGATGTAATTTCCGCGAAAACTATATCATTCAGATTTTAGTTGCACATGTGACAATAACACAAGGAACTAATGATAGTTAGCTTCATTTCTCCATTATTTACACCTGTCTTACAGTTACACGTAACTAAAATGGTGAATGTAGGTAGGTTACCCTATTGCGAATTCCAATAGGCTCTCAAAATTCCGCGGCCCAGCTCGGACATTTCATGCGTCTGTGTGTGAGGTAGCGGGGCGGGGTAAGAGAGGCGGTGTAAGACGTCCCATTTGCCAACGATTCATGTAGCAGCACGAAGCTGACCCCCGGCACCTGACCAACGGACGGCGGCGCGATACCGCAGCCGCCGTCGGCCGACCAACCACCGTCGGCCAGCGATGCCCGCCCACAATCGATTCCGACCCACTCGTCCCGTCCACCGCGCAACCGCACGGCACACCACACAACACACCTGGTCGCACGCCATGGTAGACACTAGACAGAACCTGCCCACAACGGAGGGTATGGAACGGCCAGCGATAACGGAATTAGGGGAAGTAGGGAGGGGTGGCCGTACGGCCCTCCAGGTATTAAGTGGTTGCCGGTTGGTTGCCATCATCACAATAATCGATCTGCATTGATGAATACGTCTAATGGCTGTTGAAAACCATTGCCGAAGTGTGTGCACGAACCCTCTTCTCATTTCTATTGAGTCATTTTACAGGAGTGTCTCTGTCATTCAAAGTTATCGCACCAAAAGCACATAGGCTAACCAAGGAATATATAGTCTACGACACAAGTATCGTAGACTATATATTCCGTGGGCTAACCAACCACTCTTTTGCTGGAGGCCCGTACATTGTACAAACGCTAGGCGATGCCGCTCGGGGGTGGATGCCATAGCACAGCTGCGGTGAGTGTTGATGGTACGAGGTTGAACAATGCGTCACTACGGTGCATACTGCATAAGCTACGTGGCTCCCATGGACCAGGGAATTATTCTAGTCGTGCCAATAGCCGGTCCAGGTGTCATGGTGTTCCCATTGCTGGACACACGATAACGAAAACAATCATGAAATGCTGTCAGGTGACAACAATCATCCTTCGTCGCCATGAAAATGGCTTCAGCATAACGTAGCGTTCACTGGATTCGATAACTCTGTCCGAAAATAGCTCTAAGTCTGGAAGCGTGTGAACTGTCCTGAAAGATTTGCAGAATTTGTGCCAAGTGGGGGGCGGATAGTTGTCCGACCAGCTCACTTTTGCGGTGGGCGAGCTAATGTTTGAGGTCCGTGAGCGGCAAACCTCCAGTCGGCAGTCCCATTGATCATGTGTAAGCTTCCTTCGGCGATGTGAGAGAGAAACTTTGCGCTGTATAAGCTAGCCTTCCCGCACAAATAGAAAGTAAGCGTACCTTGGTGTCCGGCTTTATAGCTGAGCGACTAGTGAGCTCACTTGGGCATGCTCATTGCCAATATCCGGCAATGAGTAACTAGCGGGCTCACCGTGACGCACCCAGGCATTAATATACGTTTGCAGCTGGTTGTTGAGTGACTAATGACCTCACTTTGACCTGCCCACAGAGTGTCTAGTGAGCCTACCTTGGCGTGTCCAGCGCGGCTGGCCAGCCGTCCGTGGAACTCTGCCAGCTCCTCCTCCGTCAGCTGGTAGTTGCCCAGCAGCGCGGCTAGCAGGCAGAACCGGTTGGGCTGCAGGTCCAGGCCGCGCGCCACCTCGTTCAGGATAAACTCCTTCGTCTCCAGAGAACCCTGCCGAAAAGAAGGCGAGAATTGTCAGGGACGAAAAAGAGACACTAAAACCGAATATAGCGGACGGGCGACGGCGTAAAAGTACGCAAGTTGTCCTGTTCCTGTTCTTCAACCGTTGTTCAGTTCCTGAGAATATCTAATCACAGTTGCAGCTCCTGAAGATCACACATTTAGTTCTCTCAAAAGGCGCTGACAGGCACTGGCACGACTGTCTCAATGATTTTTGTTTTAACATCCTAAACAATCCTAAGCTCCTGCAGTATCATTTCACCACTCCGGCTAGCCACTGACGTCTGACACCTGCATATTTACGCGCCCTCACAACCCCTCTAATCTTTCCTTTCCATCCCCGGCACCACCCCTACCTTGTAGGTGAGTTTCATCTGTTTGGCGGAGAAGTAGCGCGGCGGCCCGAGCAGCAGGTACTCCGCATCCTCCGCCATCACGCCGTGGTAGTTGTTCTCCCGACAGAACGCCATCACCTCCTGGCGATGGTCCTCCACCGAGCAGAGCACCTGGACCTTGAGGTGGCGCAGCGCCATGCGCAGGGCGGTGCGCAGACACGCCGGAGCCGTCCACCACACCTTGGGCGGCGGCGTGGCCTTCAGCGCCACGTGCTTGAGCGCCTGGTTGATGTCTCGCCGCTGGTTGTACTGTCGGCCCACCCATTCGCGCATGCGGGGCAGCTCGAGCGCGCCCGAAAAGTAGACGGCCAGCTCCATGTTGTTGTTTTGCACGGTCTGGACGAGGATGGAGAGGAACTGCACCATCCGGTTCCACTGGCCGCCGCATACCCAGTCTGTGGGAGAGGGGATATGTCAGCGGGCTACATGGAGGAAGAGGGAGAGAGATAGGGGACAGAGATACGCCAGTCGGCAATCGCCCTGCGAAACAGCACTAGCAGACCAAAGAACGAACGAGCAGCCATTGCATATTCGGATGCATAACGTATGTATAATTCTGTCTCCGCATTACTCAAAGACATAAAATGCATCATTTTTTGCCTTAAAGCCTTCATGTCCAATAGTAACTGGACATTATCTGGCTTAGTAACTGGCTTAGCATTCTGTCATCCCATCACAAGCGTCGCCAAAGTCTTTGATTTCGCCTGTGACATTGCACAGCGAAAGCTCTATCAGTCCACAAATGGAGACATTTCCCAGAAGGAAAAGATAGCCGCGTATTAGGACCGCAATGTATGGGAGCTAAGCCGAGCGCCGGCACCTGCACCTATCTGACAAATCTGCTGCGGTCCAGACCTGACTGTAGCTAACTCGCTAACTGCACTGGCCGACAATAGTTCCCGAGCCCACCCCTCCCGCCGCCCCACCGGAGGTACACCGTACTGAGCAAACGGTGCACAGTGCACACACAGGCGGAGCGGGCGGACGTGAGGACCGGTGCACGGAATCGGCACCGACCGCAGCGGCATTGACGTCACTAGACGCGAACCCCTCCCCCCCCCTGTCCCTGAGAACGGACCCGTGCCGTGCACTGTTCGGCCAAATCCGCCATATGGGAAGGCAGGACACGGCGAGTAGCCGGACTACAACCCAACGGCTGGCGAGTGGCGACAGACCATGTCAGTGATTTACAACAGTTCGGCGCAGCGCAGCTGAATTATGTGTTAGTGTGCGCGGGAGGGGGAGGGGCGGAAAGGGGCGTGCCCCGACGTGCCTTCGTCCCGCCCCCTCGCACTATGCAGGCTGCAAAATGTCGCACATAACGGTTCAACCGGCTAGCACCGACAGCCAAAATAAACGGCAATACGGCCGAGCAGCGACATCCCCGCTGCCGGTGTGCGACGGGCCGGGAAAGCGCCACTGGCGTATTGCCTCTACAGCAGGCTATCACGGACCCATACGATTACTCAGTCGTTAATTCGGCTAAGAATTACCTACAGCCATTGATAGACCTCGCTAGGCAGTAAAAAAGCTGAGACCGAGTATGACAAATTGACCCCAGCATATCAACTGGGTGCTGATTTGGGTGACCTTAATTTCGGGCGTTCGACGGCTCGTCATGGGATCGGATTACGGTCCGACAGAGGTGATTATGGCATCTGTTCTTCCAAATCACCGATGAGAGGGCTAAGCAAGAACAACTGTGTAAAGAAGATCCAAACTGGAATGCCCGAAGTTGGAACTCTCAGTACTCGGCAATAATCGCGACAGGTCTTCCAAAAAAGCTACGGTTCTAGGACAGACTATCCCAGACAGTGAAGTACTGCGATTGATGGGAGCAGCCGCAGCTAATTGAAATCAGTGAGTGGGACGGATCGTCAATCAATCCCTTCAAACATTCCACTAAACTGATTTTTTACATCAAGAAAATAGCACCTCGATAGAATGCACTGGCAGCATTGTCTGCCACTTGACAGGATTCATTTCCTCGACATTATCCTGAGTCCTGACCTACTGCCTCCGCCAAGCATCATCCCCTGACGGTGACATTTTGCCTTCAGTTCGTTAGATCGTATTTCAGATCAAAAATCGCACAAAGTCCTGTGATTCATGCATACCCTACTCGCGTCAATCCATGCATGCTTAGGACGCGGTGAATCAACGCTTTTATATCTGACCACCTGTTTTGTCGCCATTCACCACACCTACCCCCACCTGCGCCTCGCTGCTTACGCACTGCTCCTCACCTGAAAAGTAGCCTCCATAGAGTCTGTCCAGGCAGCCCTCTGCGTCCAGTACCAGGCAGAGTTCGACGGCGGCTGGCGGCCGGTGCCGGCTGCCCGGTGTGCGCGGACGGTGCAGCGTCACGCCGCGCGCGATCTTCAGCAGGTCCACCGGTACGCACGCGCCCGGCACGTGCGCCTCGATGTAGCGCTGCAAGTCCTGAATGCCCATCTTGCCGCGTGCCGTGTCACCAGGGCCGACGCCCAGTTCAGGAGGGGGAGGCTGGGTTCAGGATCAGACGGGGTTACGAACAGCTAACTGGTGACGTTAGGATGTTAGGACGTTGGGTTTAAATTTGGTGACACTTTGATAGCACGCGACACATTGGATGCATTACAGCGGAATTCCCGCGGGGGTATAGGGGGGTAGAAAAGGACTGGTTTTAGAACAACCCCCCATTAGTATGCTGCATGGTGAGAAAGAAATGAACGGAAGGCTGATTTCCGATGTTTTATTACCATGGCCGAAGATGGAGGGATTTAGAATATCTGAAAAAGGACAATGTTGTCAGCAACTTCCTTCATGCATAGCATAGCTCAGCTGGTAGAGCATTGAACTAACAGCTGGTCGGGCTTAGGTGCAGTCACACTCTGGCAAGCATGCAAGTGTGAGACTTTTGACAGGGATGGTCTGAGATCGGTGGGAGAAGCTAGTCAGTTGAAGCCTGTTGAGGGGATGGAAGATCATTTCTGGCTTTGATGGGAACCCTACACTTTGGCATTTTGTTACATAATTGTTACTCAATTGAAATCAGCAGCAATTTAGCTGTTAATCTGCATCTCTTAGTTAATTTCAAAGCCAATTTAGACTATCACCTTAACCCTCGCCGGACCTATTGGTTTTCTACATACGCGCCGGCCGAGGGGGGGGGGGGGCGGGTACGACCCCCCTCGCCGTTTCGCCCCTGGTGGAGCTAGCGCGTCGCGGAAAAAACGAGCGTGTGCGCCGTTACGAGACGCAGAGATTGGTACCCGATTTTAAGGTCCTAGGTCAACCGGTGACCTCTGAGGTCAGGTCAAGTGCCCCAGGGTACGGTTCAGTTTTTGGTGAATAACTTCGCAACAAACGGTCGCAGAGCCGCGATTTTGGCAGCATCGTGTTCGCCTCGCTCAGGCGCGTCGAATGATATACTTTTTGTTCGGGTCAGGTCAACTTGGGGTGTTGACCTCAGGTCAAGGTCAGGTCAGCACCCCCAGGTCACGAAGCTGGTCGAAAGAGGTCATGTCGCATATCATTCGATTCGGCAGGTCTTCCTGAGTCCATTGGTGGCTTTCTCGACTCGCTAGCTCAATTTGATCGGGAGTTATTGACGAAAAACTAATATGACCTTGATGACGTCATAAATGACGTCACGGAAGGTCAACATTGCAAAAGTGACGCATCTAACCTTGCAAGGAGTGCATCAAAACACGATTCTGTGTGCTTGAGATAGTTGGAGATCGTTCCTGGCGCCAGAATAGCAGTTTTCATTTTTCCCCATTGACTTATAATGGTGAGGTCACGAAAATGACCTGACCTCATATGACCTTTAGGAAAAATCCGAGATATACAAGTTGTGAGACTCATAATGGATACTAGATCCTGCAAGTTTCATTTCCCTGTGACATCTCCTCTGGCAGTGAGGGCGTTGCGAAGTTGCGACATCTGAAGACCGTGCAGAGGTTCACTTATGACGTCATAGGTCAGTGACCTGACCTGACCCAAAAATGAGGTTGGTGTCAAAAGATGCGGCTTGGATCAAAGGTCAGGTATGCCAAGTTTCAGCTCTCTATCGCCAGCGTGTTCGGAGCTATCGCGAAAAAACCCTATGGGGGGGGGGGGCGGCACCCGCCCCCCCCCCCCCCTCGGCCGGCGAGGGTTAAGTGGGAGATAAAAGATAGGATCATGAAATAGCAGCTTTCAAGTAATTTTGGGCAACTGAACATCTGCATGATATATATACTAAATAAGTAACATCCTAAAAACATTTATCCCTATGCAAAATTTGAGGTAAAAGCAAAAAGAGGTAAACAAAAGAGGTAAAAGTGAGGTAGGTACCTACTAACTATGAAAACAACTTAAAAGTTAGCACAAGAAAAACATTTTAAAGAAAATCAAACAATGCTTTAAGATTTAAGTAAGTACCTGATGGCAAATATATTATTATTATTATTATTATTATTATTATTTCAGTATACCCGACAACCACAAAGTAGTGGGCATTACGTTGGGTAGTGGTACAATCTTCATACATACACATTACACAATACACATACAACACACATATACACAATGTTCATAGGTACATCAAATGTTTACACACTCAGTCCACCATGATTCGCTCTGTCATGGATGTAATTAACGAATTCGGTTTTAGAACAGTTCCGTACATGATAAGGAAGGCTGTTCCACAACTTTGAGCCATGGTAAGACAACGATGTCTTTTTATATTCGGTTTTCGGAATGTCAAGGTCAAGATTATTCCATTGCCTCGTCGATCGTTCCGATTGCCGTACCTTGAAAAAAGAAACTATTGCAGGTGGGGTACATTCTGGGAAAAGCAAGCATTGACGAATGAGTTTTAGTGCCGCAATATGATATTCAGAGCTAACATTTCAGAGTTTTAGTGCCGCAATATGATATTCAGAGCTAACATTTTAAACATCATACAGTACGTACAGTACTAACTGTATGTCTTTGAATCATCGCCATCGCTCAATGACCTAGCTTTCTGTCTATTTACATTACTTGCTATTTGTATACCGGTCGTCTCGTCTTGTTTTGTGTACTTACAAGTCACACTTAAGTTCTCCTGGATACGTAACAATACGTAAATCAGCCCTACTATACTTCCCACCGAACTGGGTTTACCGAGCAACAAGCTTGCTTAGCTCGGTATCCCTCTTCGGTGAGGATCTGACTCCTCCGGGTGTGACTAGGCTCTGTCCCTCTTCTATGATGCAAGCTTTGCATGCGCTTATTACCACTAACCCCTGGATCACTCTCTCCTTCTCACTATCTTCTTTGGGAATGGTGTAGCGGCCAGTCAAGCTACATTTAGTCTTGACTTCTTTGCCTCTTCTTATGACATTTTACTAACTTACTAAGTATTGTATTTAGCTTTGTTTTGTTTGCTTTCCTTTTTCTTAGCAGGGAGTGTCGCGACTTTCTTCATATTTTTGTCTTGGGAGGTGTTAACGTAAGGTGCTGTTGTCGCGTGGGTCAGTGGGTGGACACTCCTGGTCGTCTGATCATGGGCGGCGGCTTAGAAAAAAAAAAACATCACCATGCCATGCTAAGCTGTGGGCCTCTCTCCCAGTGATGCGACGTGCGAAGTTAATTATTTTGCTGACTCTTTTCCTCTGCGTTAAATTACAACTTCCCCAAACCAAAATACAAAAACGTAAGTGGGGAAGGACTAGGGTGTTAATGAGCAAGACGATGATCTTAATGGGCAAGATATGACGAAGATAGCTAAGCCTAATCAGCATGCCAATTGATTTGCCTACCACAGTGGTAATATGCTGCTCCCAAGTAAGAGAGCCGTCCAGTATCACTCCAAGGCTTGGTATGGAGGACTTAATTTGAATGCAAGTATCGAAAATATCGATTCCTGCGAGTTTGACACGTCTCAGAGATGCTTTCGAGCCAAAAATAATAGCTTGGGTCTTACTAACGTTGAGTGCAAGGCCGTGATGCAGGAACCATGCGGCCAACCTTCGAGTGACTGTTTGAAGGCGGGCTATCATGCTGTCTACTGCCTTAGGTGAGCCAGAGACCATGATTTGCGTGTCGTCTGCATATTGCGTTATGGTACACAAACCACTGGCAGCAATTGGTAAATCATTTACGAAAATATTGAAAAGGGTTGGCCCCAGGACGCTTCCCTGGGGCACCCCCGACAGCACATCGCGTTTCTCAAAACAGCCTCGAACATATTGAGTCCTGCCGTGAAGGTAATTTTCAAACCATGGATGCTCTATGCCATATTGACACAACTTCTCAAATAGCAGCGTATGGTCAACAGAATCAAACGCTTTGCTTAGGTCGAGGGAAACCAGAAGACATACCTCTCCTTTGTCGATTGACGACCGTATAGATTCCGTAAGAGTGATTAAGGCGTGATCAACCGAATGGTGACGTCGGAAGCCAAATTGGCTCTCTGATAACACTGAACATTCATCTAGGTATGATCTGAGCTGTAGCGAGACGAGTCTTTCAAGAAGTTTAGACACAACGCTTAGCAGTGAGATGGGTCTATAGTTTGACGCCAACGCCGAGTCACCCTTGCCTTTGTATATGGGCACGATTTCTGCAGTTTTCCAGCAAGAGGGAATGACACCAGTGGCAATTGAGGAATTAAATATATGGAGAAGTGGAGTGGCGAGACTCCTAATAAATGATTTGAAGAGACGTGTGGGCAAGCCATCGGGACCTGACGCTGTATTATCTTTCAACGATTTGACAACGTGACGGAGATCTGAGTACGTGACCGGCTGGAGCATAAACTTAGTAGACAACACTCTTGTGGGAACAGCAATAGATTCACTTACACAGGCTGCGTTGTCAGCACTGTTTTGAATATTAACCCCCACTGAGCTGAAGAATTCATTAAATGAGCGAGCTGTGGTCTCATCAAGACAATGGCTGCTTCTTGACTTACCCAGTACGGAATTAAGGAGACTCCATGTGTCTCTACTAGATCTATTCTTAGTAATGCTGGACTCAATTTTTGTATGCCTTTCGAAGGAAATTGCATGTCGAACTTGTCGGGGGAATCTTTTATACAAAAGCTGATCCGACGGAGCCTTCGTAAGGCGAGAAATGCGCAGCTGCTTAGCTGCAAGACAAATAAGCTTTTTAGTACACTCGGGGGCAGATTGATGTTCCACCACTCCCTACCCATCGGGCTCCCATGGCTCAGCACTGGCTGAGCTGCCAGTGTTGCCTGTCCTCAGCACTGCTCAGCACTGCCTGCCAGTGCCAGTGCTGCCAGTGCCGCCACTGGCAGCAGCCAGTGCTGAGCCATGGAAGCACGATAGGTAGGGAGTGATAGAACATCAATCTGCCCCCGAGTGTACCATTAGAAATTCCAAAGCCCGATTTGTGTTTGATCACTGTGGTAACAACCGGAGCATGCCGATCAATAATGGGCATAGTAAGATCCAGCCAGATCTCCCACGCTTTCTCCGGGTTACTACTATTGAGCACAGGTGACCAAGTAACGTTCCACAAATCATGTGCTAGTGCCGCATGATCAACGCCACTCCACTTCCGAACAGTTATCGGCCTAGGCTTCACTCGAGACCTAGCTACCAGAATTTTAACAGAAACAAAGTTGTGATCCGAAACAATGCAGTCTTCAGAGCTGCACTCAGCTCTGCTCTGCTCTGCTCTGCATATATGTCTGAGCATTTTCATTTAATATTTTCATAGCAAATTTCTGTTAAAATAGACAACCACAACTTTATGCCCAGCTATGGCTATAGTACAGAGACCAGTTTAATCAACAGAAAAAATAGCCAGCTGCCAGTATTTTAATTCACAGTCTCCTTCAAAGTCAACTTATCACATAAAAATTAGCTGAGCTGCTAATGTGAAAACTATGTTAGACTGGCTGATATTAAATTAAATCAGTGGACTTTTTCACTTGCATGACAAAATTCAGGAATGACTGGACACAAAATTCTGGCAGCTTGTATTTTTCTGTTGGTAAAAATGACCTCAGTAGTCAGTACCTACATAGCAGTGTAAGGATATGGTCGTATATTTCTGAATTTAAAAGGCTGAAATGGGGTGGAAAATGAAATTTAAGCCCGACAGTATCTATACGTTACATCTAATGTTGTAAGATTAGAAGAGTTACTAGGTATTTCATGGAGGTCGGTTGTTATGTATAGTTTATTGATGTAAAGCCTCATTTATTATTTTCCACTGACTAAACGCTTTGCTGTCCGAGACATCTGGTTTAATTTAATTGTTATTGTGTTTTCATTGTGAAAAAAAAACAGTACTGTTATAAACTATCCACAGATCTAAAATATATTTCATATTACATAAAATACTAACAAAATGACAAGATTTTATACCACATTTTCCACAATTTCTTGATCCCCAAATGCCAAAGCTTCCAATTGAACTTGATGCAGTATATGCTACATAGCATGATATCCCCGACATATAGCATGTCAATGTACAGAAAACGATTTCAGTCATAGAAAGTCATAAAAATTCCTTTTTTCACGAATTTCATGAACAAGCAAGGTTCTTGACGCCGGGGGTATCGAGCAAAACGCCGCGCCGCGTGCGTCTCAGTTGTAGGATCAGCATCAGTCGACTTTGAAACACATACACAAGGAAAGATGATTAGATTTTTGACAGAAAACAAATTGTATCACTCACTTACCATCGCCAAAAACATAATTTAGCCGAGAAAACCCAGCATGGGTCCCACGAGGTCTCCCTCCACGATCGCCACGGCTCCGAAAAATGCAGCGTAGTGACGTGGCGCTGAGATCGATTGTTTTATCGATTTTAATTCATTTTGAATTCGCTGCAAATTTGAGGTATATTTGAATACATGTATGCGTATGATATCTTAAAGAAATTGTTATTATTTTGAAGTTTACAAACGCTTGTTTGATTACGGCATGACAAGAACATCTTCAGGATTCACTCTCCCGCTACTAGAATTAGAGCGGCAACATTTTAGCCCATGAACCCTCATGATATGCTCGTAATTTACGTTACATACAATGCAGATTGCAGAATGTATTTGTGGGCATGGTATATGTAGGCACCAGCTACCTAGTATATTCAAATATGAATTAAAGCAATGCCCAGCATGCTTGAAAATCCTAGAACTTTTGACTTGTCTTCCATCCAAGTTCCAACCTTTTGGAACAAGTAAGCTCCCAGCTAACAATTTGCCGTTGTTACAACGTCGTTTAAACGTTGTCAAATGGTTACCACAACGTCCCGATTTATCGTTGTGACAACGTAATTTTGTAGACTCCAGACAACGGCGTGACAACGTCATCCGACCATGCATTTGAATGTCATCACAACGTTTCTGTAACGTGGCCGTGACGTCCCAAAACTGTTCTTACAACGTCCCGCCAACATTATGAAATGTTTTCTGTAACGTACCAACAGTGTTTCTGGAACGTTGTCACCACGTTTCCGCAACGTCACTACAAGGAGTATAGAACGCTTTGGCAACGTCTCTGCGACGTTTTTATCACGTGCGCACCACGTTGTCGCTACTTCGTATTGCCGTCCCTGCGACCCTGAGTAAACGTCCTAAACATTTTTGCAACGCCCTCTCAACGTGTTCGCAACATACTCAGAATGTGTTTCAGACGCTCTCTTCCCGTTCTCTAGACTTGTAAAAAAGGCATGTAAGAAGTGTATATTTCAATACATCATACTGGACAATTTACAACAACAACAAAAAAAAAACGGCGGCGGCATCGGTGATGGGGCATGGGGCCCAGCGGCGCCCCCATGGGGGCGTGGGACGGAATTGGGTTCTACCGGCTCTGGCGCTAGCCGCTAGCACGCCAGAACTGGTGGAAGTTCACTTCTTCACTAACCCTCGCTGGGAGGATCACTCGGCGGACCGTTAGGCACCGGCTCATTTGCGGCCTCGATGTCCCTAGGCAGCTGGCAGTGCCTGACTAGACGGTCTGCGCACCCCTGTTCCGGTCGCAGCTTCCGGACAGCCACTTCGCTACCGTATTGCCGACAGTAGGCCTGCCAAAAGACGCGCTGACGAGTTGCAGGACGTCTGTGGGAAGACATGAGGGAAAATCAGACATTCAATTCATGAAAAAATCACAAAAATACCTGCACCACTTTCCGTAACAGTGCGACAGGCTAGATCAAACATGTCAACACCTTAGAGGCTAGAGCTACAATGAACTATAGCCTAGACCGCACGCTATTACAAGGCACAATCTTGCAAATGCTACTCGTAAATGGTACTTTGACTTACCAGTCAAAACAACAATCGCATCAAACGCAGACAACTGGCGCTATCTTTCATCTTCCAGCTATCTCAGCCGCGCCCGCCGCCGGCCCTCACTGCTCGCTCGCGCCGCGTAGACTGCGGCTTGGCCGGCTGGCTCTGAACGCCGGCCGGTGACACTGACGTCACGGCCCCTCAGGCGAGGTCAGGACGCGAGCCACCGTTCGCCTGAGTGGCGGCCCGCGTGGCTTGCTGGCAGCCGCGGATAACAGCCGCGTTTACATAGGGATAGTTGCAAGCCTCTAGCTCCGCCTGTGATGTTGCAAAACATGCCAATGACGCTTTGCAATTTACACATGATATATATATATATATATATATATATATATATATATATATATATATATATATATATATATATATATATATATATATATATATATATATATATATATATATATATATATATATATACCCTGCCGGCTGCACCATGTGAGACGCGGTAGTAACGTTCCGGCGTGTATTGGTGCTCCGCTCCAACTGACCACCAACGGACCAGGAACCCAGCCGGCCGGCCGACTGCCGGAGGGCAGGGCACGGCAGTGGCGTCTCCAGGGACTCAACTCGGGCACACACCGGCACACCACGCACAATGGAGGCGGCGAACTTTGCGGAGCGTTGAGCCAGTTGGAGCTTTCCCAGGTTGAGGGAAATGCCTCGTTCCTCGCATCGAGACAGAAACTCCCGAACGTGCTGGATGTGCTCTTCCAGTGTGCTGCTGAAGATGATGACGTCATCTACCACTTTCCGGTAGTTATCGGGCATTCCCTGCAGTGCCTGGTCCATCCTCCGGTTGTAATGCTCGGAGATCGACGAGACACCATACGGGGCGCGTTTGAAGGCAAATCTCCCGAACGGTGTGATGAAAGTTGTCAGTAACCTGCTTTCTTCCGCAAGCGGACACTGGTGGTATCCCTTGGCAGCATCAACCACTGTGAACCATTTGGCTCTCTTTCCGACAATGGATGCTACTTCTTCTGCTGGAGTCGGTGATTGATAGCGTTCTCGACGGATGTGTTTGTTCAGCATCGAAAGATCCACGCAAAGCCGGATGCCGCCTCCCTTTTTAGCGCTGACAACGATCGGTGCGCACCAGTCAGTCGGAGTCGTCACCGGGAAGATGATGTCTTGGTCCTCAAGCCGTTTCAGCTCCTCTTTCAGTGGGTCACGATACGACAGTGGTACCCGTCGTGGCGCGGTGACGCAGAATGGCACCGCATCTTCACGGAGATGGATCTTGTACTCCTCTCCTGGCATGCACCGAATGTTGCCATCAAACACAGTGGGGAATTCCTGCACGAGGTCTGGGATCTTCGTGGCACATTGCTCCTCTCGGTGCTCGGGAGTGGCTATCTGACCGTTGGTCGTACAGTGAGTGCTCGGAGTTAGTGTCTCTTTCCTGACCTGGGATGTAGATGGCAGTGCAGCTTGGCGACAGCGCGGTGCGGATTCCGTCCGCACAGATGTCGCCACAAAGCGGTCGGGTTGCGTTGTAGATGGCGCTGGCGTGGCCGTGCCGCGCGGCCCTCCGGTCGAGCTTGTTTGATCTTCAAAGACCGGGGTAGCAGTCGTACTGCTGTCGTCTGGAGCTGCCGGGTGTCTCGAACCAGCGCTGTTGACGTAGGGCGTCGAGGTCGCGCTGTTCATTTGACGCGGGTAGTCCTTTGGAATAATGTTTAACCGGCGGGTAGTCCTCCATGACATCAGCAGACCCGTGACGCGCGGAAGAATGTGTATGTCGTCATCAACCGTGACGTCACCCAGGGTGATACGAACGGGAAGAACGCCGATAGACTTGACGGTGGCTCCGTCAGCTGCTTTCGGGTGTTCGTTGGGCGGTAGAAGGTTCTCAGGGAACTCATTCATGTCGTCCAGGAACTGGATACCTCCAACACTGATGTCCGCTCCAGTGTCGGGCAGCGCGTCCACATCAGCAGAGTAGTACGCCTCTACGCGTACCCGCACCCTCGGGGCACCCTGTACCGATGCAGACGCGATGATAGCCGATGTGCTGGGGCTTCGGCGGTCCACGTGATTCGCCGTTTCACCATCCCGCCGGAAACGGACTCGGCCGTACCCGTCTGGAGACTGCCGTTGGCGACTACGAGAGGCGCGACGATCCCCTGTCGTTGCACGGTGCCGATCGCGGGGAGATGGTGACCGGTACACCTCTCGGGGCGGCGACGACATGTGCCGACCTCTCGGAGACTGAGGCCGGTCTCGCGGCGGAGATGACAGGTACCGATCACGGAGCGGTGGGGACCGATACCGGTCCCGGGGCGGCGGGGATCGGTACCGTCCGTACGACCCCTCACGGCTCCGTCGGCCGTCGGTCCTCGACCGGCACACAGCTGCGAAGTGGTCCGGTCCCCGGCAGGCCCGACACCGCAGCCCGCGGGCGGGGCACTGCTGGCCGGGTCGGTGCGTCCGCCGACCGCAGCCAGTGCAGGCGGACGCACCGTGCACCGGACGCATATATATATATATATATATATATATATATATATATATATATATATATATATATATATATATATATATATATATATATATATATATATATATATATATATATATATATATATATATAGCACGCCAGAACTGGTGGAAGTTCACTTCTTCACTAACCCTCGCTGGGAGGATCACTCGGCGGACCGTTAGGCACCGGCTCATTTGCGGCCTCGATGTCCCTAGGCAGCTGGCAGTACCTGACTAGACGGTCTGCGCACCCTCCGTTCCGGTCGCAGCTTCCGGACAGCCACACAATTCGCTACCGTATTGCCGACAGTAGGCCTGCCACAAGGCGCGCTGACGAGTTGCAGGACGAGAGAGAGAGATTAGAGAGAGAGAGAGAGAGAGAGAGAGAGAGAGAGAGAGAGAGAGAGAGAGAGAGAGAGAGAGAGAGAGAGAGAGAGAGAAGAGAGAGAGAGAGAGAGAGAGAGAGGGAGAGAGAGAGAGAGAGAGAGAGAGAGAGAGAGAGAGAGAGAGAGAGAGAGAGAGAGAGAGAGAGAGAGAGAGAGAGAGAGAGAGAGAGAGAGAGAGAGAGAGAGAGAGAGAGAGGAGAGAGAGAGAGAGAGAGAGAGAGAGAGAGAGAGAGAGAGAGGAGAGAGAGAGAGAGAGAGAGAGAGAGAGAGAGAGAGAGAGAGAGAGAGAGAGAGAAAGGTATCAGAATTTACTTGTAAAAACACCGCTAATTATTCAGTACCTATAATGTCAACGTTGTGAAAAACCGTTTTAACAACGTGTTGGCGACCACCAGCTGACAACGTGAACAGTCCAAGTGTTAAAATATGTCAAATTTAACGATGAAAACTGAATATGCGCATTGAAAGTCAAAGGAAATGCATTATATGGCCATATATGTCACCATGCATTATCAAAACTATAATGCTGCAAGTGCGCGGTTGCTGCAACGTACCAATAAAACGTTGTCACGACGTTTTACCACGACTTTCGGACCAAACCATGGCTTCACAACGTTCAGAACGTTGCTACAACGTAATTAAAACGTAATTTCGCAACTTACCGAAACACGACGTTGTGACAACGTTGTAGTAACGTTTCCTGTTAGCTGGGCTAGGTATGCGGCACATTAGTAGTTGAGTGTCAAAACCCGTGTTTTTCCATGCAGCCAGGCATATATATATAGGGGAGAGTGGGGAAAGATGCCCAGGGTTTTGCTATGTCATGTACCATTCGAAAATGACGATGGGAAAGCAAAAACTTGGAGTTTCAACGGAAGCCGACATCATTTTTCTTCAAAAATATCACACTTTCGTGCCTGAAATATTATAACTTTTTTTGCTATTAAGCATTTTCCTAAAGAAGTGAAAGGGGGCATCTTACCCCACAGGGTGGGAAAGACGCCCCCTGACGTTGGGAAAGATGCCCCCTGCACTATAAGTGACATAAATGGGCACGTGAATCGCCTGAACGAATCAGTAGTCCCTTCGAGCCTGCAGTAGACACCAAACGTCATCATAAGGGTCCTCAAAAGTAGTCGTAAGGGGCTTTAGAGGTCATCGTTAGGGCCATCATAGTCGAGCGCGGCCAAACAAGCCTCCGTGGTGGCGTTCGGAGACCACTGTGGGGCTCTTATAGGTCTTCATGATGCTTGGGGGCCCTCGAGCCCATCGTGGGGACCTCCGATGCCAGCAGGCCCGTGGGGCCAACGTGGGAGCCCTCAAAGGATGTCGTGAGGGGCCCTGGAGCCAATAATGGGGCCCACAGAGGCCGTCGTGAGGGCTCTCAGAGTCACATGCCGCCCAAAAAGTCGCTATGTGGGCCGAGAGACCGGCATGGGGAGCACCCGACCGTACTGATCTCTCAATAGTCCCAGATCGGCTTTTGTCTACATCACAAGTACGTAATAAATGATTTGACGGGCTGTTTGAAGGACAGCCTACGGATTTAGGGGGGCGTCTTTCCCCATCAGGACAGGGGGCATCTTACCCCAAGGTACCGAAGTAACATTAAATCAGTACATTTTGTTTGCCATAAAACTACACCCTGAAACAAACTGTTTGGGACACAGTACACGCATGCTAATGTATCACAACTATAGCAAAGGACGCAAAAATTATTTACCTTCTTTGATATTTACAATGTTCTGACACCAAAATATTTTTTGAAAGCAGCAAATAAAAAACATGCAATCATCAGCCAGCCGTTGCCCAACTGAGCTTCGCAATTTTTTGTGCAGTTAACAAGTCAGGCTTCCGCTTTACGCTAAGAACATTAATTTCCAGGTCCGATTCTTTGTTTCGCCGCTAGAGGGGGTGGGGCGTCTTTCCCACCCTGGGCATCTTACCCCACTCTCCCCTATATATATATATATATATATATATATATATATATATATATATATATATATATATATATATATATATATATATATATATATATATATATATATATATATATATATATATATATATATATATATATATATATATATATATATATATATATATATATATATATATATATATATGTATTAAAATTCAAAATTTGTATTTTAATCTTTTTTCAAAAAGATAGACTTTTCAAAAAACGGAATATATATGATAGAACACATGCTTATGACTTACTCTAGCAAGTTTTAGGCAGATATCTTCAAACATGGCCAAGTTATACGCATTATATAGCAAAAATTTCACAATTTAATTTTTTCAAATCAATTTTTCTGTACGAATTTGACATTGCACACCAATATAAATAGCACCATCGTGTTTCTGAGCTCAAACTGCATCCGATAGACATGTTTTTGTTGAAAAATTTCAATTTTAAAATTTGACCTTTTTGACCTGAGAGTGACCTGACCTCAGCTATATTCAGATGAAAATGGCCTCAAATAACACAGGCAACACCGAATTCGAAGTATATGGCCTAAATGAACCATAAAAAATGTGTCACGTGACCGACTTATGACATAAAATTTCCGTGACCTATGATGACCTGACCCTGACCTGAAAATCAAAGTACAAGTTTGGTACCCTCAGAATATGTAAAGCATTTGTTCACGAGTGGGTAAACCACAAATCAGCCTGATCTGACTTGTAAGACGGCAGCCAGAGCCCAAAATGTGAACAAGCCAAACATCGATAATTAATTTTTACTTTGACCTGACCTGTGACGTCATCGGTGACCTCGAGGTCAATGAAATTAGGTTTCGCTAGACAGTTTTTCCGGGGCTATCAGATGAATTTTGACGATCGGCCCAGTAGTTTCGGATTTAGGAGGGGGGGCTACGAATAGCCCCCCCCCCCCAGTAGGGCGCGTATACACAGACCCCAGTGGGGCGCGGGTCAATTATGTTAAATAAGTCTACATGTCGTAAATAATATATTCAGTTACAATACGTTATCAACCCTAGCCGACCGAGGAGAGGTTGGTGCCCCCCATAGGGTTTTTCGCGATAACTCAGAACACGCCTGAGATAAAGAAATGGAACTAGGCATACCTTACCTTTGATTCAAGACGGGTCTATTGACACTAACCACATTTTCAGGTCGATTCACTGACCTAACAGGGTGATTTTTTTTAACTGTTAAAAAGTAAACGTCAATGGTGGTCCCTAAATCGAAAAATCGCGTGCAAAAAAGCAATGCACGTGATAGATAAATCTGGGACATTTTGTATGGTGTCATCATTTGTCCCAGGCCCATGTCACTCCACTTTTGATGACATCATAAGGGGGCCTCAGGACAATTAATGGCGCGGTGCGCCACAATCGCTCCCAAGCTACTTACCAACAGCTGCCATTTTTGAAAATATTATTTTGAAATAAAGTTTCAAGTAATGAAAATATTGTAATAAAGTTGTAGCTTAAATCTATACCATATCTAAAAACTTACTGAAAAATGATTTATCCATAGTAAAAATATAAGCTCGATGCGTTTTTACTTTGCTTTCCTGGTGCTGCAGAGGGTTTTTAAATCGTCTATATCTTCAAAACCGGCCATTTCTTAGCATATTGCTGCTCTTTTTTGTCGCTGGAAAATTAGTTGGGCTTTCCATTGACATCAACGGCTGAGCGGTATGTGCAGAGTGCCATCAAAAATCTTCAAATGAAGTTAGCCATTTTTACGTTGCAAAGGAATGGAGTACCCCTTGCGAGCATCAGGGGTGACGTCACTCAGGATCTGTCTCTGATTGGTCGGCGGGGGAGTGACTGTACCTTCTATAGATGGCCTTGATTTGTCCCTTTTCACCGACGGCCTCGGCCCCAATGGAGCCTGAAAATGTCCCACCAATCGGGCACGCATGGTCCACTGCCGTTCAGTAAGGAACGACACAAAACGATGATTTTGAAGGATTGAGGCAGTTCGAAGCATACGATGATCAAGGAGATACCTCAGAAAGACGTTAAATAACGCACGAACAAGCTTGTAGTCATAAATAACCTTCAAACGGTCTATCTGGCGTAAGTGCAGACTCTGAAGAATCAGTCTTCAGGAAGAAAGAAAAACAGCGAATCAGACACCACCAGGGCCGTCAGTATCAAAATCCTCGACCTGCCCTCCCTAGGCTGGGGGGATCCATGTGATCGCAAGGCACCTCGCAGTTGCGATCAAACGTAAGTTGAATCGGAACAGATATTGGAGGGATCCATCACATCGTAGGCTAAGTAGATACGCAAGTTGTATCGCAAATGGTGAAGATACGAACTAACTTTACGAATCTTCTCGGTCGATCGGAAGGCCGATCGTAGTGAAGCTTTACCTCTTTCTCAAGAGAAAAATATAAGAAATTTTCAAAATTTTCACAAAACCGAAATATATGTTAAACAAATATGGTTGATGAACACGTGTGCAAAATTTGAAGTCGATTTCTTCAAAAATGGCTGCGCTAGAGCGTTTTAAATTTACACGTTGAAAACGGTCACTTTCACGTCATTTTTGTAATCTCTTTTTTCAATTTTGAAATTTAAAAAGTGTTTTGGGCAATTTTTCGCGTTAATTGCGAAAATCTGACCAAAACATGTATCGCACCATCAATGATCCGATACGCCATCAGAAGCCGCGCCGCGGACAGGTGGGCGCGGCGATACCTAGGCCGCGTGGGGGTTACACTGGTGTTCGGGAAGGGCTATGTCAACGCGAGGCAGGCCGCGGGGGAGCCGGTTGCGGCACCGGTCCGTATTTGTCGGCGCCTAACAGTGCAGCGGTGCGTTTATGGCGGAGGGAGGGGAAGCGGTGTAGTGTCGGCAAGGCCGCACACAGGAGAGGGCACACGGGCCTCCCCCCCATTCGAGTTGGGGCCCCTAATCTTTAGACCGCCGAAGACCATGTAAAATGAACTGAAATAATGATTGAAAAGATCGGGAGGGCCCATCTCGTTCCCCAGCAGGCCCATACGAGTCCATAAATGCCCAGTAGCGCAGCCAGGGGTATTGTGGTGAAATTTCAATGGCCCTCAAAAGACCTCAAAGGGCCCACAGATGGGGTCATCGGGTCCTCAGATGGTCTCGAAGGGCCCTCGGTTAGCGTCAAATGGCCCTCATCTGGTGTCAAAGGGCCCTCAGATGGCCAAATGAAGGGCCACAAGATGGCCTCAAAGGGCCCTCAGATGGGTTCAAAGGGCTCTCAGCCAACGTTAAACCTACCTCAGAAGACCTTAAAGGGCGTCAAACGGCCCTAAACCTGCGTCAGAGGGCCCTGAGCTCGCGTCAAACGACCCTCCGAAGGCCTTAAAGAGTCCTTAGCTTGTGTCAGAGGGCCCCAGCTGGTGTCAGTGAGCCCTCCTCAGCTGGCGCCAAAAGTCCATCTGAAGGCCTCAAACGGTCGTCAGCTGGAGTACAACGGTCCTCAGATGCCGTCACGCGGCCCTCAAAAGTCTCAAGGAGCCCTTATAAGGTCTCAAAGGGCCCTCATTTGGCCTCAAAAGGCCCTCCGCTAGCGTTAACCGGACTTCAGAAGGCCTTAAAGGGCCCTTATCTGGTGTCAGAGGGCCCCCAGCTAGTGTCAGAGGGCCCTCAGTTGGCGCAAAATGGCCATCAGAAGGTCTCAAACGGTCCGTAACTGGAGCCCAACCGCAACGGTCCTCAGGTGGCGTCAAGCGGCCCTCAAAAAGCCTCAAAGGCCGCTTAGAAGGCAGCAAAGGGCCCTCATATGACCCCAAAGGGTCCTCTGCTGGCGTCAAACGGACCTCAGAAAGTCTCAAAGGGCGTCAAAGGGCCCTGAGCTCGTGTCAAATACAAAAGCGCCCTTAGCTGGTGTCAAGAGGCCCCCAGTTGGTGTCAGCGTGCCCTCAGCTGGTGTCAGAGAGCCCTCAGTTGGCATCTACTGGCCATCAGAAGGCCCCAAACGGTCCTCAGATGGCGTCCAACGGTCCTCAGCTGACGTTAAGAGGCCCTCAAAAAGGCCTCAAAGACCCCTCGGCTGCTGAAGAGGCCCTTAGCCTCAAAGGAAACTCAAGAGACGTTAAACGGCCCTAAAAAGGCTTGAAAGGACCCTCTGCTGGTGGCAAAGGGCTCGCATATGACGTCAATAACAGCTTTGTCAAAAACGGACCTGAGAGACCTTGCCGGTCCCTGGTTATAAAGGACTCCTGTCTCTTGCAGTAACCTGAGTGGCCCACGTTTACTGAGGGGCCCCTGGTTATTGAAGGAGTCCCTGGTTACTGGAAGGACCCCTGGTTATCAGAGGGTTCCCTGGTCACCTGGTGGGTCCCTGATCAATTGAAACCTCCCGATCATCCGAGCGCCCCCTCATTGCCTTGGTCTTGGCGTTGGCGTACAGTTTAAAGTCGTCGGCACACTGCGGCCTCCTCTTTCTCAACAAGTCCCTCTATTTCTTCTGCAGCGAGGGCGATTTCGTCAAAATACTCCTCCATCGCGAAGCCTCGTGCGCAGACGCAGTCTTCGGGGCGCTCGCTGCGCCAACTCTTGACGCCAACTGACGGGCTCCAAATGGAACAGATGGACTCCGAAACGAACATGGGAATGCCGACACATGATCCCTCCAAATTTACAGAGGAGGAGATGTCCCTGACAGCCTATTTGCAATAAGGGTCACTTTTACACTATAGACGTATGGAGAATTCGACCTTATCGACATGGTACTACGAGGTCAGCTGATCTGCTTGGCATTTAAATCGTAGTAAAACTGGCATTTAAACGCTGCGAAACAACTTACGTACAACGTAGCTCCGATTTGCCGCTCTTTCTTTTTCATCCCTCCGATTTTCTTCCGATCAAGAGAAGTTTCGTACCGAGAGAAGTTTCGCAGCCACGTCCGATATAACTTACGATAGCACGGATCCCCCCAGCCCTAGACTTCTAGTTTTTGGACCCATCTATGGCAGATATAACGAGAAAACAGTGGAAATATCTGGCAGAGCTGAAAATGGGCGATAGGAGCCTTTTCAGTCCGCCTAATGAGTATGGGAGTCCATGGTGTGTTCAACACGTGCTCAGGCGGGCTGATTCGTGTCGGTGAGAGAGGGCGTAACTTCAAGCACAAGTAAAATACACGATGGACGTTCCTTCACATCGTGTCTGCATGAAATCAAAATGTCCCAGAATGCTCGTCATCCTGGTATCTAATTTTGCAACATATATTTGCATTTTAACGCCACTAGACCTCATTACTTTTTAACAAGTAAAAAAAATCACCCTGTATATCGTTATAAGTGAACCACAGCGTCTGCACGATCCTAAAATGTCTCAATTTCGCGAAACCCTCAGTGCCAAGGAGCTTTTACAGAGGATGAAACTTACAGGTCCTATTATCCCAGAGACTAGAGAGGTCTCTCAACCTGTATATCTCGTATTTTTCCTAGAGGTCAGTTGAGGTTAGGTCGGTCACGTGACCCTAGCATTACAGGTAAGTCAATGGGGAAAATTGCAAGCTGCTATTTTTGCGCCGGGAACGATCTTAAGCTATGATACTATCTCGAGCACACGGAATCGTGAAGAATAGTTAACCTTATCCTCGAAGAAGTAAAAACAATGCCAAAAGTTATATTTAATGAGCCTGAGCAATGCAAACGCGATGGTGCCAATTGCGGCTCTGCGACCTTTTTTGGCGAAGTTTTTTTTAACCAAAATTTGAGCCCGTCCCTTGGGCCACGTGACCTGATATTAGAGATCACCGGATCAGAGACCTTTAAATTGGGAACCCTCGGCCGGCGACAGTTTATGACTATGGTTACATTCCTGTCCTGTGGTGCCCAGCGTTCGGTCCTGCCAAGACTGCCCATCGTAGTCTGGTCGGCGAACGGGATGCGAAAGCGCCCGACTACTTTTCGCTGTAACCGTTAACCCTAGAACGCCTAGGGGGGGGGGGTTGTATCAACCCCCCCCCCTGAGGTTTTTTCGAAGTGCACGCTAAACGGCTTGTCGTAGCGGGCTGAAATTTTCAATACCCTCTGGGGCAACCTTTGCGCATCTTTTGCCGAAAAAAAATTGATCGGGTCATGTCAGGTCACGGAGTTATGACGTCATAAGAGGTACAGCCTCCGGCCGACAGTTACCAAACGTGTGCGCCGAATCCCTAGGTTTTCTGCCGGTGATACCCACATTGTTTGATGGATCATGATGAAACTTCCCATGCATGTTGGGGCAAGCATTGGCTATCGTGTGGTGCAAGAAAATTGACCGGGTCAGGTCAGGTCACGGAGTTATGACGTCATAAGAGGAACAGCGTCCGGTACTATTTTTGAAAAGCGCCCGAACCACTATGTTGCTAATTCTTGTCACCTCAATGGGAATATGCAGCAATATTAGCTCCTATAAGGAGCAAATGAACCTTCCAAATCCAAAAATACAATCAGATTTCAAAAATTGAAATTTTGATTTTTCGAATTTCTGCCGCCGACTGTGACCTTGCCGACTTCCGGCGCTCCCAACGCGCCATTTTTAGAGCTAGAGAAACGAAATACATACCAAACGATAGAGAATTGATCAAGGAACACGATAGTGAAGGTTTCAAGTCGATATCTCCCACCGTTTTGCCGCAATCGCCGCGGAAAGTTGAAACAGTCTATTTTTCCGAAAATTTGACCTTTGACCGGTCAAAAGTAGGTCAAATGTTGACCTAGGACCAAAAAATATACCACCAATCGCGAGATCTCGTTGAGAGCAATCCGTTGGTTTTTCCGCTAAGCTCTACGACCTTCCGTTTCGAAACGCCAGGGGGGGTCGTAACAACCCCCCCCTGGTCGTTCGTGTTATGAGAAATGGCCAGGCGCGTAACCACCACTGGGGACACTGGGGACCGGTCCCCAGTAGCTTTTGGGTTACTGGGGACCGTCCCCAGTAAAACTGACGACCTCAATTTGCTTAAAAAGCGACATATTGTCTCTAAATCGACGTGAAAAGATGTAGTCAACGTAAGACAAAACTATGGATGTTTTGTTTAACCAGCACCCGGGTGGGCCTCTCAGCCAACTTCGCCATGGTGGGGGGGGGGGGGGGCTTTTTGGCCACACCAGGTTATATCGGAAAGTAAGCAAGCTAGAAAGACGAAGTGAAAAGCAACAGATAGCTCGCTACAGTATCTTCCAGAATTACCTACATCGTTTTTCTATCAGGTCATAGCTGAGGTCACTACAGGTCACCAACTGTAAAATTTTCACGAAATTTTGTTCCAAATTTTGACAACTTTTCACAAATCGGCGCATAAGTCAGGAACCAATAGAGTTGCAATGCTGCGGGAAAGCGCATTCGATAGCGCTTTCAAAAGCATTTCTGAGTAATGCTCGCAGACTTGACCTAAGGTCAACGTTTTAGCTTCCAGGCTGGCGTTTTGCGGAAAAGGTTTTTGCATCATAGCTTTGGACTTAAAACTTGTATGACGCTGATTTTACCGGCATCGCGTTTGTCTCGTCGAGACGTGTCGAATGAACTATAAGTTGACCTGAAAAGGTCAACTTTAAAATTTGACCCCTGGTCAGGGAAAAGGTCATGTTGCATGCCATTTGATTGGTATTGTTGAGCTGAACACATTCATGCTGTTTTCAGCGCTCTAGCATGTTTCTACCTAAAGTTGTGGTAAACAACTGTTGGAGATGCTTCATGACCTAAGATGAGCTGAGGGGCATAGAGGGGTCACAGGTGCAATTTTCCGGTTCAGTGTGTCATGTTTACCTGTGTCACGGTTTTTGAATGTGTTTTCGGCCAAAAGAAAAGTATTTCAATTTCCTCCCAATGACCTATAATGAAGAGGTCGTAAAATTGACCTGACATTAGGTCACCGATGTGAAAACTTTGAGATAGGTATACGAATTTTTCATACTGATTTCCTCACGTAAAAGCTCGAGTTTCAAACTTCTGGGATGTAAACTATAGGAATGACAAAGTCACAAAGTTTTTAGAGGCATGATTACTTTACTTGCCCTGCCCTGGTGACCTGACCTTAGGTGACTTGGGGTCAAAATTTTCACACACGGTGTGAAATTGATATATCATAAGCTATATCAAGTTTCACGGCGGTGCGCGCCGCGGTTTTCCTTACATGCGCAAAAAAAGTTGGCAGGTGTGGCCAAAAACGCCCCCACCCTCTTCCCCCTTCACACACACACACACACGCATTCCGGCGAAGGCTGATCCTGAAATATCATATTTGGTATTCGCGGCCCTCCATGTGGTCCCCAGTAACTTCAGATTCGTGGTTACGCGCCTGGAAATGGCCTGGTCGTGCGAGGGTTAAATTACACATTAATTTTAGAAAAAAATCCCTGAATCTCCCTATCGAAGACGAATGGAACATCCAATGATTGATCCCATCAATTAATATTATAAACGCGGTGACTGTTTTAAATTTTGGTAATATTTGAACTCGAGCTGTAAGGAAAAGCTACTAAAAATAGTGTTTCAGCACAATGCCAGTAAGATCTTTAGCGTATGATTTCAAACTTTTACGACTAGACATTGTAATTCGACGTACGTTTTTTCGGCTACTAGTCGTTTATTGTTTTCGTTTCCGAAAACAATAAACGGCTATAACAATAAACGAAACGAAACAATAAACGAAACGAAAACAATAAACGACTAACCGAATAAACGTTAGTAGCCGAAAAAACGTACCTACGTCGAAGATCTTTAGCGCAACCTAGAAGCGACCAACCTTTCCGCAGAGCTTACATCCATGATCCACACCACAAACCACTGAGCGAGTCGATGTTGCATGTTATTCACATAGTCACATGATTGACGACACAGACTGCCGTTCCGTTCACCTAAGTGACTCATTCACGGAGACAATGCACCATAACAGCCATGAGCAAGTCAGTTCGACAAGTTCCCAACAAATATATCGGTGACTAACCGAAGACACCGCATATCACATCGCTCTATCACAGCCCTCCCGCATAGACACAGAGCATCACAGACCGATTACGCCTTCAGGCCCTCTCTGCCGGCTTCTCGGGGGTGCCCAGCTCCCGGAACGTGCTGGAACTGGACGCTCCGTTCCAGGTCCTCCAGCACGGAGACTATCCACCCGTGGTAGTCGGAGACCTTGGTGTAGACAGCAGGGATGTCCTGGCCACAGCCGATGCCCCAGGACACAAGACCTGGGGGAGGTGCGACGAAGAGTTACTTAGTGTTGTGAAGCATAAGACACCGATGACCGTTTACTGGTTCCTGCAAATTGAACGGTACGTTTCAGTATAGGTATCTGTAAAAAAAAGTCCGTTTAGAAGATCTTACAAGTGCAGCAGCAAGCTAACAAAAACACCAGCGGCTTATCACCCACCAGTTTATCATCCACCCGAAGTGTAAAGCGCCCGCTAGCACCCACCTGCAGCGTAGAACGTCCCGCAAACACCCATCTGCAGCGTAGCGTGGTCCGCTAACACCCACCTGCAGCGTAGAGTGATCCGCTAGCACCCACCTGCAGCGTAGAGCGGCCCGTCGGGCCCGTCCTCCTTCAGCGGACAGACGAGCGCGCCGCCGCCGTCTCCAAAGCAGGCATCGCTGCCGCTGCGGCCGGCGGCGCAGAGCACTCCGCGTCTCGGCAGCTGGTAGAAGGGTCCCAGGTGCGTGGTGCGCAGGTGGTGCTGGCACGCTCCGGGCGTCACCACTGCGACTGGTGCCTCGCGCAGCACCCAGCTGTACGAGCTCGGATCGTGGATGTCGCCGGAGACGTGTCGCGCCTGACCCCAGCCCGGTACCCAGCAGTGCTGGTGATCGAACTGGGCGTGCGGCGGCGGCAGGCAGGCCGGCTGCACGTGCGGCAGACCCTCCACCGGTGGGTCCAGTAGCAGCAGTGCCATGTCGTTCTGCAGGTTACCCGCGTAAAACTCTGCCGAAAGAAGCGCACTATTTAACATGCCATGTCGAAATAATAGAAATTATCGGTTACAGCGAAACACTCAGAGAGCCTCGACATGGGTAACGATCGTATATATTACTTATCTTGCATGGCTCGACACACACCCCGAACATTGCATATTTGGCGGTCGATTGCCGCTAGTTCAACGCTCCCGCGACCAACCTCTGCAGCAAGCACAACCATGAACCAAACATCCCCAACCCACCTGGATGGACCACGGCGCGCACCACCTCCACATCGTAGGCCGGGTAGAGCTCCCGTTCCGAGGCCAGGTCCCAGTCGCCCACACGGACCACCAGCGGGGTGCCGGCCGGCAGAGGCGTCACGCAGTGGGCCACAGTCAGCACGAGTCTCGGCGCCACCAGCACACCGGCGCAGAGGTACGTCAGGTCCACCGTCAGGACGGCAACGTGCCACGGGTACTCGCCGTAGCCGGTGACACCGTCCTCGCCCCGCTGAGTGGTCACTCGAGCGTGAAGACCGACCTCCGCGCCGCGACCGCACTGCGCGGACAGGGCCGGCTGGAAAACGAAGCATAGGGGATGGTCATCAGCAACAAGTAAAGCCGTGAGGAACTTAGCAAAGGTGCTTATCACGCAAATCCCTCTCAGTTAGTCTTTCAGCCTCTCACCCTTCAGAAGATGGAGCATCGAGCAAACGAGGTCCGAAAGTCTTCTCACACACAAAAGGACGGTTATCACTTTACTCTCTTTCAAATCTCAAACCGTGAGCGTTTACGGCACTCCCTCAGCCGGCGGTCAGGGAAACTTCCGACTGACCTTTTGGTGGTGTGGAGGCTGATGTTGCCCCGGCCTCTGATGCACGGTTTGCTGGTGGGGTGGCCTCTCGTGAACATTGAAGTGCTGCGTCTTGTCTGGGTGGATCTGATCCACGTGCGGTCCAGTTCCCGGACCGTGCCCGCCGGGCTGGAAGTGCTCCGGCTGGAAATGTCCCGGTTGGAAGTTACCAGGCTGGAAGTGATCAGGCTGGAAACCTGGTTGGAAGCCAGGCTGGAAGTTCCCGGGTTGGAAATGTTCCGGTTGGAAGTGTCCCGGTTGGAAGTGATCAGGCTGGAAGGGCTCCGGCTGGTGGAAGGGAGGTCGTGCACCGTGTCGGGGAGGCTGGGTCGGACGGTGCAGCGGCAGTGGCGGCCGTGGAGCCCCGAAGAACCGACCCCGGGGAGTCTCCTGCCCCTGCTGGTTGCCAATGCCATGCCGGGAGGAGACTGATCCGCCCGGCAAACTGTCCAGGATCCTACTGAGCAGACTTCCCGGCTTGTTCTCAGCTTCTTCTTCAGCTTCCAAGGAATTCACGGAATGACTGTCGGCGTCACCAGCGGCGGAGCGACCAGCAGGTCCAACCGGGACGTCCGGGCCCATCCCGCGCCACATCTCGGCCCGCAGCGGCCGAATGTCCACGTCCTCCAACTGAGGAACCGTCCTCGGCGTCACCGCGATCTTCTGTGGAACCGCAGTATCCTCGTGCGCCTCAGGCACCGCTCCTGCGGGTGCTACTCCTGCGGACACCGCTTCCTCATATTCCTGTTCGACGTTCGAATGTGCTGACGGCGAAGGCGGTGGTGGTGACTGGGTTGGAGCAGGAATGGGCGCTGGCGACGGAAGCGGGGGCAGAATAGGGAGCTCGCGCCTCACATCAGGCCTACTAGACGGCCTGGGCGGCGGCGGGGTGAGACCTCCCAGCTTCACAGTCCCAAGTGATCCCGCTGGCTTCAGCCTTCCTCCGAGGGTGTTCCTGAAGCGTGTTCCGTCGCTGTCGCCTTCCTGTCCCTCAGCCTCAGCAGCCGCTGCCGCCCGTTGCACTTCTCTGAGCCGCTCGGCAGCAATCTGAGAGGGGTAGATCACTCGTCCCTGTGATGGTGGCGGCGGCGGAACCTCTCGCTTCGGGCGCTCTTTCAAGAGGACACCCTCCAAGTAGTGGCCGTGACTTCCTAAACCATCCGAACTGCCACGATTCGTTGTTGGGGCAGCGGTCGTTGCATGCTGAGAAGGGGGAGGAGAGAACGCCGAGAAAAGCTCGGCCAAGTGGTCCAAGGGTAGCTGAATCACGTCCGAATCGGGCACGGCATCCTCAGCAACACGAGAACTGGGATCAGACTCAGATGGAAAGGCCTGTGGAGAACCCGCAGTTGGAGCGGCACCATTTGCTGGGTCTGCAGCTGGGTCTGGGGCAGGGGCTCCAGTCTCCTGATCCACCAGGTAGCTTGGCCGTCGGCAGCATACAAACATCTCAGAGTCTTCGGTCAGACCGCACAGGTACTCCTGCAAGAAAAGAGAAGAAGCAGTCGTGAGCGTCTTTATTAAATGATTGCTAACAATAAGTTGTCAAATAAGTGAGCGTCTTTATTAAATGATTGCTAACAATAAGTTGTCAAATAACGAAATATAATTGATAAATGCTCAAAATCACTCCATTTACCTTTTCATGGGACGACTCGGCGTCGAAGAGAACTTGCCACGCGTCGCAGAGATTCCACGGGACGCACATGGATCGGCTGGGACAGATGTGTGGCACGGGCAGATCGTCATCTGGCTCACTGTGAGAACCCAGCTCGTCGGAGCTCATCCGATGTGCACCTCCAGCGGGCAGGTCCCCGTGGCCAGTCGGGGTCGCTTTGGCCTTTTCAACATCACCGACCGCTGGAGACTCTTCATCGATTTGGCTCATGTCAGCCATGCCAGAGCCCTGCATATGTGGATAGCGGTCCATTACCCTGTTAGACCTTCTCCCGGTCGGGACGGCCCTGCCTTCGCGACCCTCAGCAGCGAGCTGGTACTGCAGCTCGAGCAGCTCACGTTCTGTCTCCCGGAGACGCAGAAGCTCTTCGTACAGCTCACCTTGCGCAAGGAGATCTTCGTTCGATATTCCGTCGTTACGAGTTGGACTTGGAAAGTTGTCAGGTTCGACGACATAGCCGTCGTTTATGTCTTCACCCTCAGACGCATCGTGGCCCTGTTTTGAGCCATCGGCGTGAATGTCCTTTTCGAAGTCATCGTCGTCGTCAATATGAACTTCGTTTTGGTTCTCCAGCTCCTCCAGGTCATCAATGGTAAAGGTTGGCCAGGGCGCTACCACCAGACCTCCTTCGATATTGCTGCCCTGCAAACACACAAAAAAAGGTCGGTTTACGTGAAGGACGTCATCGACAAATGAATTAGGATACGCCACACGGCTGCGATGTTTTAATTTACTTTGGACCATTACCCTCTGCTATTTAGTTCCTACCTGCACTCGATATTTATTAAGCGTGCGATATTAATTAAATGCACTACGATGCTTATTAACCAATGCGGGATAATCAACCAATTAATCAATCAAACATGTCAAAGGTAGAACAAAAATGAAAATGTGTGGTCAGCTCGAGTCATTTTTCCTCATCTCCATACGCATCTTTCATGGGTTAATTCGAGATTTTGCCGCAGAACGCTTTATGACATGGCTTGTTACCACGTTAATTAATTTATTCGATCGACTTTTATTGTCAAACCTACAAATCCGTCGACTTGCGTTCGTGCGGTCATCACTATTTTGGGCCTTGATGATCACCAATGTCAGGAATATGTGATTATAACATTAAAAAGGCATTTACGAGAATAACAGTACCGTTCGTTAAAATACTCTTTGCTTAAAACTCATTGCTTATAAAAACGTACAATTAATTGAACTAATACTGGCATACAGTGACGTGAAAAAGTTGTCATTTTAAGGTGTAGGTAAAGCAAACAGAATGAAACAAAACTTTATTCTAAACCGCAAGGAGGATAAACAAATCTTTTAACCCTCGCCGGACCTATTGGTTTTCTACATACGCGCCGGCCGAGGGGGGGGGGGGGCGGGTACGACCCCCCCTCGCCGTTTCGCCCCTGGTGGAGCTAGCGCGTCGCGGAAAAAAACGAGCGTGTGCGCCGTTACGAGACGCAGAGATTGGTACCCGATTTTAAGGTCCTAGGTCAACCGGTGACCTCTGAGGTCAGGTCAAGTGCCCCAAGGTACGGTTCAGTTTTTGGTGAATAACTTCGCAAAAAAACGGCCGCAGAGCGCCGATTTTGGCAGCATCGTGTTCGCCTCGCTCAGGCGCGTCGAATGATATACTTTTTGTCCGGGTCAGGTCAACTTTGGGTGTTGACCTCAGGTCAAGGTCAGGTCAGCACCCCCAGGTCACGAAGTTGGTCGAAAGAGGTCATGTCGCATATCATTCGATTCGGCAGGCCTTCCTGAGTCCATTGGTGCCTTCCCCGACTCGCTAGCTCAATTTGATCAAGAGTTATTGACGAAAAACTAATTTGACCTTGATGACGCCATAAATGACGTCACGCAAGGTCAACATTGCAAAAGTGACGCATCTAACCTTGCAAGGAGTGCATCAAATCACGATTCTGTGTGCTTGAGATAGTTGGAGATCGTTCCCGGCGCCAGAATAGCAGTTTTCATTTTTCCCCGTTGACTTATAATGGTGAGGTCACGATAATGACCTGACCTCATATGACCTTTAGGAAAAATCCGAGATATACAAGTTGTGGGACTCATAATGGATACTAGATCCTGCAAGTTTCATTTTCCTGTGACATATCCTCTGGCAGTGAGGGCGTTGCGAAGTTGCGACATCTGAAGACCGTGCAGAGGTTCACTTATGACGTCATAGGTCAGTGACCTGACCTGACCCAAAAATGCGGTTGGTGTCAAAAGATGCGGCTTGGATCAAAGGTCAGGTATGCCAAGTTTCAGCTCTCTATCGCCAGCGTGTTTGGAGCTATCGCGAAAAAACCCTATGGGGGGGCGGCACCCGCCCCCCCCTCGGCCGGCGAGGGTTAAACGTCGAGCCGATAGGAGAGACGTAGGAATTATTACTTACGAGCGGTTTAATAATTTTATCCCCTACCTAGGTACCGCCGATATGTTTCGGCACTTAAAGGTAAAAAAAAATACATTTTATATAAAAAACACGACATAATTCAGACTAGACAAAATGTCTACTAGACGTTTAACAGTTTGTTAATCGGCTAGACGTTTAACAAATCAGTTAAACGACATCTGATAATCTTCTCTCTTATCACGTGAAGCAATTGTAAACACTGTCTGCGGTGTGGGATAATGCCTATCTGTTAACACCTACCTACCGAAAATAAAGGATCAAGCTAGTTCATTAGCATTATACACGCACCTATCAACGTTTATTTAACCGAAAACGCGTGTTTTTCATTCACCGAATTAGTTCAGCCCATTCAGCCAAATATAACAGATAATACCTTAATCCTCGCCCATGTAGGGGGGGGGGTGCAACCCCCTCCCCCCTGAGGTGTTTCTTAGCTACACGCCGAACCGTTTCAGATAGCCTGCTCAAATTTTCAGTACCCTTTGGCCGGGGCATCCTTTGCGCAACTTTTGGTAAAAAATGTTTGTCAAGGTCAGGTCAGGTCACGGAGTTATGACGTCATAAAGGGAACAACCTCCGGCCAGATTTACGCTAAATTGGAGATTGCTTCACATTGGTATAAATGCCGACTGACCTGACACACTGATGGATTGTTTTAGGATCACAACTGGCTGATTTGACATTGGCACAATGTCCGTTAACATTTTGAAGGTTACTAAAGGTCAAGGTAAGGTCAGTGACCTCGGTTGACCTGTAATGACTTCTTGCACTTATATGCCTTTTCGTGGTATTTTGAGGCCCTGAATTCGAATTTGCTATCCATTTCAGGCATCGTCGGTTGTTTCTTGTAGTTCATTTTGGGTCAGGGTCAGGTCAGTGACGTCACACGCCTGACGTGACCCAATGCACAAATGACCTTGCAAACTTCCGATGCTCCCAACGCATCATTTTTAGAGTTATGACATCGAAATATACACCAAACGATAGAGAATTGATCAAGGATCACGATAGTGAAGGTTTCAAGTCGATATCTTTTATCGTTTTGCCGCAATCGGCGCGGAAATCTGAAAAAGCTAGATTTTTCCGAAAATTTGACCTTTGACCGGTCATAAGTAGGTCAAATGTTGACCTAGGACCAAAAAATATACCACCAATCGCGAGATCTCGTTGAGAGCAATCCGTTGGTCTTTTCCGCTAAGCTCTACAACGCTCCGTTTTCAAACACCAGGGGGGGTCGCACCAACCCCCCCCCCCCTGCATGGGCGAAGGTGGCAAAACACCGTTTACGGGCGAGGGTTAAATCAAGCACCTTTTCAAATTTACTACCACGCGGAAAGATCTTAAAACGTGAAATACTGCATCGTTGTTACACATGCGCATCTTTTACCGGGATTTTAAATAAAACAAATAAAACGTCGTAATACGTACACCATTCCTATAAGTTTAAATATCCATTCCAATGATGGCTAAGGGCTAAGGCTCGAACAGGTAATTGTTATTTACTTGCCAAACAATATCACCAAATAAAAAACACCAAAACTATCGTCTGACGACTGACAATTAACATTTTACCGGCCCTCCTATATGCGTACCTTTCTCTGGAAGTACCATCGGAAGGGCGTCGGTTTGAAGTGGTGCGGAAGCAGCTCCTGGGTGTCGCAGCAGACGTAGTTGACCGTGGTGTCTGTGACACCGCACACGTACTCGCCCGGTGCCGACCCCTCCTGGGACGGTAGGGGTGCGTTAGAATGCTCTTATAAATTCATGGACCAGCTATATACCGTCCCGTCCCGTCCCGTCCAATTCTGTCGGGCGTCCGATGGAAAGGACATCGGAACAGACTTATCTAAAGACAGACATCGCCCACATATTTGAGCCTGACTTACCAGCATCTCCTAGTAGCAAAATGAACTCATTTTGAGGCGCGACCAGTGGAACAAGGAGAGATTGGTCGAGGAATACGGTCTACGGAACAACGAGCGACCATAAATTATGGAAACAGACGTGACTTCTACCCACCATCGGATTTTTAGCGTCGAAAATGACGTAGTCGGGGTCGCATAGTCCAGTGGGCAGACACCAGCTGTTCACGGGGCAGGCCACGGGCAGCTGCTGTGTCTCCTCTTCATGCTCTGTACCGAGACAGGAACCGATAGCAGCCACCATCAGTAGCGCCGCCAGACGCCGCAGTCGTGCCATCTCTCGGCGGTCACAGGTAACTGTAGCGGAACAGCGACACAACCCTGAGGCAGGCCAGGGAGGCACGACATGAGTCATACCCTACCGTGATTGATAATGTTCCGTAGCATTGTATACAATTTGGACGAATAGGCAAATGTCTTCTCTCGATTTAATAAAGGCCGAATCAAAGCACAAAATGATTTACCTATAACGAGTAACGACTCATTGCTAAACGGCCCTAATCCTTTAGGTATTCAACTATTCTGGCCTCAGTCTTTTACGGGGATCTTATATATATTCAATGGTCAGATTGCCTGAATAACAACAAACGAGCTGAAGCCGAAACGTTACTTATGACGATACAGGTAATTTGCTAAGTCAACGGTTGTAATTAATATTCACTCGACTCGAAGTCCTACTTTTTACTTATAAACGTGATAAAAGCTTAAAATTAATATCTTTCAAAAGCTTTCTTGATTACCTAATGATTATTAAACTAAACCTAATGCTTACCTAAAGCCTTTTTGGTTTTCTTGCCAAACTTTTACTGAAGGTAAAAAAATCAATGAGACATAATCACTGGAGGTGGATGAGAGATCACAGCTCAACAGAAGCTCAGCCGCGGTGGCTCAGCCGAAGCTCTCTTTACTCTTACCCTTTGCCGTTTAGCTCTAGGTCGCCTCTCTCGCCTTCCGGGGCGAGGTCGTCCACCGCAGCCCCCCGTGCACCGTCCACCGCTCGTGACCCGCGCACCAGACTGGCCCGCGCCGTGACCCTTGGCCTCGCCGGCGGAACAGCCTACCGCCCAGGGGCCAACTCTGGAGCCCCGCCCACTCGAGAGGGTTGCCACACCGCAATGCCACCGGTCACCGGAGTGCGGTTCGGTCGCCGTTTTTTTCTTTTATCAGGGTGCAGCCACATTGCCTGGCGTTTCTGGGCTTCTCAAATCGGTGAAATCCACATAGGTGTGCTGTTGACTAATAAAAGGCAAACAGCAGCTAGCAGGCTATTTAATGGCGGATCCAGAAGGGATTTAGGGTCATGCCCCCCAAGCCCGTTTGCCCGCTCTATAAGACCCTCGCCTGTATAGGGGGGGGGGGGGACGAACGGAACCCCTCGTTTTTTTCGCAAATAACTCGCGTAAAAAGCGGCTGATCGCGACGAAACTTTAAGTACCATCCTATTGATCCATTTCACACCTACCCTGGGAATTTCATGACCCTGACCCAAATGACCTTTGACCTGTGACCTACTTTTCGAGACCATGGCCTCGTTTCATAAAACTCTGCCGTAACTTACACCTTTCCGTAATTCACACCCTTTCAAACTACGGAGCGCAAATGAAGCGGTTTCACAAAGCCACAACTGGGCCTCGTTTCATAAAAGGAATTACTTACGGCGTTCCGTCAATTATGCCAGATTTGGCGTATTTGATGCCAATTCGGTTTCATAAAGCCAGAGACCGGAGTAATTCACGCCATCGAAAGTACGGAGCTTCATTTACGGCAAATGCTCGATTCCAGACCAATTGATGCCATTTGGGTTTCATAAAACGACGTAATTAACGCCAAATATTTTATCAAGCTCTTGATATCAGTGGTGTAAACTACGCACAAAAATGTTGCGTGATTTTGAATTAATGTGAAGATTCGAAGCTAATTTTTTAATATATTTTATAATGTTGAGCCCGGTGAGGAAGAAAGAACAGCCAAAATGAGAAAAAGAAACTGCAAACCTTCTGTACCAGTCGCTTTTTGTGGCCACCACTGAACTCTATAATGGTGGCCACTATCGGAATTTTGTTTATTCGCCGCGCCGCGGCACTTTCGTAGTAGTAGGCACTTCTGCTTAGCTGGCTTTCTGCTGTTTTTAATATATTGTTTTTAATAAAGGATGGTCATCAATATCAATTTTGTTTTTTCATAAATAATTTTTAAGATTTAAATTCAACATAATTGTTTTATAATTTCTCGTAAAAAATAAATGTTGACATGAAATTTAATTTGTAGGACGCTTGATAAATTACGGTAACTACGCAAATGTGCTTAGTTACGGAGGTGTAAACGGGGAACATTCATATGTGCGACAATTCAAATTTGCGACACGCACGCAGGTGCTACAAATCCAAAAGTGCATCAACGAAGAAAGTGCGATTCGACGGAGGACCTAATCGACCAAAGTTCTACAAAGTGCTGCACTTTCATTGGCTGGCGCAAGGCTGGAGCTGGGCGGAGGCGGGCGAAGCGCTGGCCAATAGGAGGGAGTGTCACAGCCACAGCTAACTCGGTACTCTCTCTGCGGCCGGCCGGGACGGCCACGCCGGAGCGCGGCAACGGAGCTCGGACGGAGGGGAGGGGGAGCCGCCGCGCACAAAAATAGCCGCACCTGGCCGGTCCGCGCGCATACCTGGGACGGGGACGCCGGCGTGGACAATACACATTCCAGACGCCGCCGTCAAAACAGGGGGCCGGTCTCGGCCCTCCCAGGCTGCGCGGCGGCGGAAGGGTCAGGCGGCGCGGCCGGCCCGGTCAGGCCGGGCCCGGGCGGCCGGCGTCCTCGCGGCCGGCCGGTCTCGGCGGTCTTCCTGGCCGGCTACGAGCCACAGCGGTGAACATACATAAGCATTCATACATGCGGCGGTCACATGCTGTTTTGGGCAAACGATTTCAGCGAAGGAAGCAGAAGACGGTGAATTCCCCAGAACCTGCTTTTTAATTCTGCATGTTATTTTTAATGCAAATTTGCAACGAAACGCCTTGGAAAGCACAAGAGATCGTTTCAGGCAAGATAAAAACATCTCCATTATGAAATTCCATATCATGATATGTATTTTAAACCGCGCACCGACGGGGGTCTGCGCCAACTTCGTACCGACGGGGGGGGGGCGGATGACCGCCCCCTCCCTGAGATCTCGAGAACGAAGCAAGATAGCGACAAGCGGTAAACGGCATGGGATACGCACGGGCAAGGTCTACAATTTTTATACAGGTCATTTTCAGGTCTGGTCAAAGATGACGTCACAGGGGTCAAAAAAATCAAAATGGCGGCGCTAGATATGGAGTTTTTCTCGAATAACTTTCGAACTAGTCAAGATCGGAACAAACTAAGGGCATCATCGTGATCCTCTCGTCAATCCGCATCGAATGATATATATGTTCACCTCGAAAGGTCAAGGTCAAAGATTGACCTCAGGTCACGTGACCTCGAGGTCAACATGTATATCATTCGATGCGCCTTGACGAGCTGAACTCAATGAGACCATCCGCACGGCTGTATCTTGTTCCTGTACGGAGTTATTGGTAAAAATAAAGTATTGTAATATATTTTTTTTTATGTGGGCGAGGATGGATGACATGATTATTATTAATATAACGAGGCTTGAAATGATCTCACGCATGTCAAAGTGTTTTTATTTTAGGCAAAATAAATATCTAAAACAGTAAAACAAGCTTTCGGCATTACGCCATCATCAAGTTTGAATAAATTAACATGTTTTTGATTTTCAAAAGCTAGAGCACAATCATATTGTTCCAGGCATCCTCATAGCAGCTCACTTTTTTAAACGTATTGCAATACGTTGCAAATAGTGTGGTACATTGCACATGGCAAGTAAATAATGTACAACAATGTATCATTACGTACGCTACAACATGACATGCACACAATATATCATAGGTACAACAAGGTCAATAAATCTCATCTCAACATCAGCCGCATACATCATCAACACCCGGTCAGTAAACATTGACATTATAATCATATTGAAAAACATTGCCGCTGTTCTTAGCTCGATTCCAGTCAACCAGTCGTGAGTCGGGCAAGTCAGTTAGGTGCATGTGTACGTGTGCGTGTGCGTGGTAGAGTAAACATGTGAAACAAAGGGTAGAGATAAGTGAGTGAGTGTATAAGTTTGTGAGAGAGTGAGTGAGTGAGAGAGAGAGTGAGGGGTGAGTGAATGAGAGAGAAGTGTGTGTGTGTGTGTGTGTGTGTGTGTGGGGTGTGTGTGTGTGTGTGTGTGTGTGTGTGTTATGACCTATGGTTTACGAGCGAGGGGCCAAGAGCTTTTCATCATGTTTAATGTGGGCCTTAGGTCTCTAATTTTGATGGATTCAGTGATTTTTAGTTCAGCAGAATCCCGTCCCCAACCGATTATATCAATAGTAAAGGCGGAGTTGATTTCAGTGCTACTTGCGTTAAAGTGCGAATCAGCAATATGTTCACCTAGTGGGGTGTCTGGTTTTCTCAGGCGAGCGTCACTTAGGTGCTCGTTGAATCGATAACGTACAGGGCGGGTGCTTTCTCCGATATAAAATTCAGTTCGTCCGTTTCTTTCACAGAGACTACAGGTAATTTTATAGACTATGTTTTTCTTAGTACACTTACCCTTCAGCCCACTCTCACAGGTGTGACAGTGCTTAGTCCCGGCTGGGCAGGGCGGTTTAGAGAAGGCGGAAGAGATAAGTTTGTTTCCTATTGTGGGACCACTAATCCAGGCTACTTTGATATTAGTTTTAGATCTTCTCAAAACACCATTGACTCTTCTAACGACGTTTTCGTCTAAATAGGGAAGCCGCATGAATATCTCGTTTTCTTTGTTGCGCCGAGTTTTAGACCATATAATTCTGCTGTTCGGGTGTGCTGTGGGAGAAGGCGTTGTATGTAGTCGTCTGGGATTTTTTGTTTCAGAGTTGATTTAATGAGGTTTTTAGTTTGATCTTCTAGTCTAGGGGTCGGGTTAGTCTGAACTTTTTCATAAGAGGTGACGATGCTTTCTGCCTTTTCTACATAGTCTGACGTATTCATAACTACCAAGCTTTTGCACTTATCAGATCTTTTGATGATGATGTCTTGGTCTTCTTTGATGGCTTTCAACTCTAGCTGTTGTGCGGGTGTCCAGTTGAGTGGTGTCTTTTTTGCTCCTTTGTAGATGCCGATGACTTTCTTTTTTATATCCTCCAGATCGCGTTCTAGATCATTTGATACGACTGGTGGTTGGCTGGCGATGGTATCAGAGAAGAACGGGCGTGGCATCTTGGACACTACTTCCGCTTCATCTCCGTCTTCTTCTCCTTCTTCTCCGTCTTTTTCTTGGCTGAGTCCGTCCGGCGGGCTTGGGCCACTTCTCTCGGCTCTTTTCGTATTTCAAAGTACGCTCTGACTAATCGTGTGTCCAATGATCTGCTGCAATCTGTGGAAGTCGGCTTGGAAAGAGCATTTTACGGACTGAAATGGAAGAACGTGATAGAGACGAAAAGAGCCGAGAGAAGTGGCCCAAGCCCGCCGGACGGACTCAGCCAAGAAAAAGACGGAGAAGAAGGAGAAGAAGACGGAGATGAAGCGGAAGTAGTGTCCAAGATGCCACGCCCGTTCTTCTCTGATACCATCGCCAGCCAACCACCAGTCGTATCAAATGATCTAGAACGCGATCTGGAGGATATAAAAAAGAAAGTCATCGGCATCTACAAAGGAGCAAAAAAGACACCACTCAACTGGACACCCGCACAACAGCTAGAGTTGAAAGCCATCAAAGAAGACCAAGACATCATCATCAAAAGATCTGATAAGTGCAAAAGCTTGGTAGTTATGAATACGTCAGACTATGTAGAAAAGGCAGAAAGCATCGTCACCTCTTATGAAAAAGTTCAGACTAACCCGACCCCTAGACTAGAAGATCAAACTAAAAACCTCATTAAATCAACTCTGAAACAAAAAATCCCAGACGACTACATACAACGCCTTCTCCCACAGCACACCCGAACAGCAGAATTATATGGTCTAAAACTCGGCGCAACAAAGAAAACGAGATATTCATGCGGCTTCCCTATTTAGACGAAAACGTCGTTAGAAGAGTCAATGGTGTTTTGAGAAGATCTAAAACTAATATCAAAGTAGCCTGGATTAGTGGTCCCACAATAGGAAACAAACTTATCTCTTCCGCCTTCTCTAAACCGCCCTGCCCAGCCGGGACTAAGCACTGTCACACCTGTGAGAGTGGGCTGAAGGGTAAGTGTACTAAGAAAAACATAGTCTATAAAATTACCTGTAGTCTCTGTGAAAGAAACGGACGAACTGAATTTTATATCGGAGAAAGCACCCGCCCTGTACGTTATCGATTCAACGAGCACCTAAGTGACGCTCGCCTGAGAAAACCAGACACCCCACTAGGTGAACATATTGCTGATTCGCACTTTAACGCAAGTAGCACTGAAATCAACTCCGCCTTTACTATTGATATAATCGGTTGGGGACGGGATTCTGCTGAACTAAAAATCACTGAATCCATCAAAATTAGAGACCTAAGGCCCACATTAAACATGATGAAAAGCTCTTGGCCCCTCGCTCGTAAACCAAAGGTCATAACACACACACACACACACACACCCCACACACACACACACACACACACACACACTTCTCTCTCATTCACTCACCCCTCACTCTCTCTCTCACTCACTCACTCTCTCACAAACTTATACACTCACTCACTTATCTCTACCCTTTGTTTCACATGTTTACTCTACCACGCACACGCACACGTACACATGCACCTAACTGACTTGCCCGACTCACGACTGGTTGACTGGAATCGAGCTAAGAACAGCGGCAATGTTTTTCAATATGATTATAATGTCAATGTTTACTGACCGGGTGTTGATGATGTATGCGGCTGATGTTGAGATGAGATTTATTGACCTTGTTGTACCTATGATATATTGTGTGCATGTCATGTTGTAGCGTACGTAATGATACATTGTTGTACATTATTTACTTGCCATGTGCAATGTACCACACTATTTGCAACGTATTGCAATACGTTTAAAAAAGTGAGCTGCTATGAGGATGCCTGGAACAATATGATTGTGCTCTAGCTTTTGAAAATCAAAAACATGTTAATTTATTCAAACTTGATGATGGCGTAATGCCGAAAGCTTGTTTTACTGTTTTAGATATTTATTTTGCCTAAAATAAAAACACTTTGACATGCGTGAGATCATTTCAAGCCTCGTTATATTATTGTAATATATATTGTAATATTGATAAAAATAAAGTATTGGTATTGGTCAAGTGTCTTGCACAACAAGTGTCAAGTGCAAGACAACACCTAATGTAGCACCAGTATAACGCCTTTTGGGGCGACTAACGGAGCGAGCGAGAGGGTGGGCCTTGCACGTGCGAAATTGCGAGGGGGTACCTCCAACTGACTTGTGCACGGCACCCTACTAACTGGTCTCTAGCGATGTGCCAAATTTGGGCACAATCGGCCCAGCCGTTCTCGAGATCTGGAAGCGGCACCCTGCACGTGCGCACGTGTAAAATGGGTCCCAACTGACTTGTGCACGGCACCCTACTAACCGGTCCCTAACCGTGTACCAAATTTGAGCGCAATCGGTCCAGCCGTTCCCGAGATCTGGAAACGACCCCTGCACGTGCGCACGTGCAGCAGCACCCCAACTCTGGCACATGTATAATCAGTGCCTAGTGGGTGCCTACCTACATGCCAACTTTCAGCGCAATCGGCCGAGTAGTTACCGAGATATTGCAACAATTACAAAACTGACACCTCTTCGTTTTGCACGTGGCACGTGTATAAGGGGTCACCCACATGCATCGGGAATAGTCCAATACTTGGTAGAAGGAATGAAGCTACCCTACAAAAATTACCGCGTGTAAATCGGTCAAGTGGTTGCTGAGATATAGGTAAGCCTCGCAAAAGCGTGACCACGGCCGGCCGGCCGCTCATACTCAGAAATTTCCGTTAATCTAAGGAAAGACTACGCTTGCTTCGCTCGCTCCGTAAAAAACAGTTTTATTTTAAGTGAGACGTGTCACAATCTTCACACGGACATCGTTTGCTCCTAAGAGCACGTGCTCAAAATGTTCCCATTTTTGAGCGAGGCACAGCTCCACTCTTTTCAAAACAGACCTGATGGCCCTTCTGCATGTCTTCTCGCTGATCTCGTGAACAGCCCTTGTGATAGACAGCCGTACCATTGAGATTTTCAACAATTCTTTCATTCCTAAATCTGTCAGCTATTCGCAATATTTTGCTATTTAAAGGAGCCTTTTGTCGATTTAAAACGACACCTGAAGGGATGGCTCTTTCGCATGTCTCCTCGTTGATCTCGTGAACAGCTCTGGTGATTGCCAAAAGCCAGCCATACCATGGATATTTTCAACTTCCTTTATTCCTAAATCTATCAGCTTGCCGCAATATTTTGCCACTTGAAGGAGTCTTGGGTCTACTTAAAATGGTTCAAAAGTTAAGGCAAATAAAAAACTGTGTCAAATGCATAGGAGACACCCTGTAGACAGTTTTCTTCATTTGCATCGACGTGAAGTTAGGTACCTTATACGTACCTTACGTCCTATAAGTAACTCCCCAGTCCCCACCTATAGGTATCTTACGTCATACTAATGCTCCCGCCTCCCTGAAGTGCGTGACATACATGCCTCTTTGAACAGCACACAATTATTACGGAGCGAGCGAAGCGAGCGGAGTCTCATACTGAGTATGAGACAAAAAAGAAAATCCTGAGTATGAGCGGCCGGCCGGCCGGCCGGCCGTGGGGACGCTCTTCAAAAGCTAATATCTTAGGAACGGGACATCCGATTGACAAGCGGTCTTTTTTACTGAATGTCACTTGGACGTAAAAGTTCTGTGGTGTGATGGCCACCATGCGTTCTTGCCAACCACCGCACGTGGCGCGTGGTAAAGTTGGACATTTTTTAAGAACCCCCAAAATTGCAACCTCAATAACGGCACAACGGCTGGGCCGATTGAATTGAAACTCGGTACACAGTTAGGTCTCCATCAGATAATTCATTTGCATGTGTTAAGGTTGGGGTGCTGCTGCACGTGCGCACGTGCAGGGGTCGTTTCCAGATCTCGAGAACGGCTGGACCGATGGCGCTCAAATTTGGTACACGGTTAGGGACCAGTTAGTAGGGTGCCGTGCACAAGTCAGTTGGGACCCATTTTGCACGTGCGCACGTGCAGGGTACCGCTTCCAGATCTCGAGAACGGCTGGCCCGATTGTGCTCAAATTTGGCACATCGCTAGAGACCGGTTAGTAGGGTGCCGTGCACAAGTCAGTTGGAGGTACCCCCTCGAAATTTCGCACGTGCAAGGCCCACCCTCTCGCTCGCTCCGTTAGTCGCCCCATAAGGCGTTATACTGGTAAATACACGTAGGTAATTATAATAGGTACTTTCCTAATTAGGAGTTTGTTGAGACGGACGGGCAGGGCGGATAGGACGAGCACAGAGCCATGTATATATATATATATATATATATATATATATATATATATATATATATATTAGGGTGGCACTTAAAAATCATTTTTTAATTTTTAATGCGTGCGGGTGGTTTTCCGGTTCCATTCCCGTAAAAAATGAGGGAGGCAAATTTGTATGGAAAAATATTGATGTTTAGAGGTCGCGAATCAAGGTCAAAATTGAGATTTTGGTAGCAGATTTCAATATCATTAAAATCGTTTCTGACTTTCCTATTACGCTGTAATCGGATGATAATAAGGCATTTCTTAGTAATTTTCATATTGTTTATTGACATTTCATGCAGCTTCGGTCACACCGAAACGCTGGTCTATGTACTCCACTACTCCAGTTCCTCCTCTTTAGTAGATAGATTATTGGCGCCTCATTGGAGGGAGGGGCATCATGGGCAACGGGCACCCAGATCACTTTGTGTGTAGCCTGGTTAGCAATTTGCAGTCGATCTTCGGGTGTCAGGATAGCCTTTTCTGTGATCTTTTCAACGACATGGAGGAAGAACTGGCGCTAATCTTTGTCTTTCATGAGTGCCAGTCCTACATCAGCGCCATACTGCGCCTGGTGAAGTCATTCACCATACGCAACTCCCGGACTAGTTACACGAGCTGCGGTTTGGTAGCTGCTGTCCTCCCAGTGGCCTTGGTCATTGATTATGAGCCCCGCGTCCAGGTCGTGGATCCTTGAGAGCTTTTTGAATGATGGTGTGAGGAAGCTCGCCAACGTCTCGGTCGCGAGAGCGGCGTTCATAGTGTCCACTAAGGACTTATGGGGCGGGTCCTCGTCCTCCCTCTCCTACAAGTCTATTGCCCGCACCATGTCTTGATTAAGCCCGAGGGTCGGGGTCTAAAAGCTCCAGTCACCAGCCGATCGCTCAAGTACTACAGGTGACGGCTGAAGACCGGGACTGTCGCCTTCGACAGCTCCTTTTCGGGGTAGGTGCAGAACGAGTTCACGAAGGTCAGGTCCAGAGCCGGCGCAGTGGCAGTAGAGTCCCAAACCAGGCGGCGGCGGCGGCGGCAAACTTGCAGGCAACGGACAGCGCACAGCGTCTGATGACCTGGGCCTCGGCCGCCGTCAGCCGGAGCCGCTCCCTGAAGAGGAAGGCATCCACAGTGCGGATGGTCTTTGCCATCCACCTAACTCAGTGGAGTACTCTGAGGCGGAGAAACGGATGCCGTGCTTGGAACAACTCCACCGAGAGCAATTACGCAGAGCTCCAGAAGTTTTCGGTAGTATTCCCGGAGCTAGGCATAGTCCAGCGATGGAAGCGATGGAAGCTGACCAGCAGCTCGTCCCACTCCGGAACGTCGTCGACGGCGAACGCCATCGATGTGATCCTGTCATATGAACTCCTACCCGCCTTTGAACCTCTTAAACAGCCGGATGTAGTTAGAGGTCGCTCGAGATTCTAGGGCAGGTGGAGAAGGCCTTCTCTAGGACCAGCTCTTACACGTGGTGCCGGCAGGCCAGCTGGAGGACGGGCCGATTCAGCTTCTGCTCGATAAGGGCTTAAGTACCGCTCACCAGCATGCTGTTCGCCGTCGTGGCGTCGAAGTAAAAGGCCGCAGTTCCGCTTCTCCAGTTCTTAGTCCCCCAGCGCTGTGAGCATGGCCTCCTGTGCTTGGATGGAGGGGAGGTTGGGAGCGGCGAGGAGCTTGGCCACCCCAATCCCTCCCCCCTCCCCATCACCAGGACGTAGAATCGGTCGACGCTCCTTCTCTCGCGATTCAGGATTCGCGGTTCAGCCGGAGTCGCATCCTAAGTTCCATGCCGCAGTTGATAACAGGCTCACGTGTTCTTCACACATTACGGTTGGGCAGTTTGGCCCGGTCGAGGCCAGTTCACTGTTGGGGACGTCCGCTCGCCCGCATGCGCTTGGGAGTGTGAGTCGGCGTTTCTCTCTCATGGTCGCCATCGTCAAAGACGTTCCCTCCGTGTGCGCGCCGCAGCGGCCAGGTAAGTCTGTTGCTGGCAATGGCACTAGATTCAGAAGAAGCGCCCACGGAAGAACATCCCGAAAGCACAATAAACCAGTGCAGCTCAATGCACACTCTCGCCTCTGCTTTTGCCCGCCGGCTATAGACTGACTCCAGCTTCTTAACATTCTCTTTGACAGAAAAGGAGCATGTCTCAAGAACCGATAGAACCGTGGGGCTCGTCCTCCCTTTGGAACAGGAGAGACCGGTCACTCCTCACACTAATCAGAGGATATGACCTCCACTGTGAGAAGGCACCGGTCGCAGGTCAAAACAGGCCTGACATGGGTAAAACAGCCCAGATCAGACCTATCTTGGCCTGACCTGGACTGGCTACGATCGGCCGGAAGTGATGGGATAAACAATTGTTACACAAATAAAGGTCAAAATACGTCGGAAATGACGTTTAATGACCACATATGTCGTTCCAAATAGGTTTAAAGTAGTTTCCAAAAAGTCGATTTTTCCCCAAAAAATGTCAACTTTGACCTCAATTCGCGACCCCTAAATATCAATATTTTTCAAAATCATTTTGCACACATTATTTTTTACGGGAATGGAACCAGAAAACTACCCGCACGCCTAAAAATCGGATGACATAAATTTCACCCTATTGCTAAGTGCCACCCTAATATATATATATATATATATATATATATATATATATATATATATATATATATATATATATATATATATATATATATATATATATATATATATATATATATATATATATATATATATATATATATATATATATATATATATATATATATATATATATATATATATATATATATATATATATATATATATATATATATATATATATATATATATATATATATATATATATATATATATGTATATATATATATATACACAGTGGCTTTTTTTTACTGTTAAAAAGTAAACGTCAATGGTGGTCCCTAAATCGAAAAATCGCGTGCAAAAGAGCAATGCACGTGATAGATAAATCTGGGACATTTTGTATGGTGTCATCATTTGTCCCTTTTCACCGACGGCCTCGGCCCCAATGGAGCCTGAAAATGTCCCACCAATCGGGCACGCATGGTCCACTGCCGTTCAGTAAGGAACGACACAAAACGATGATTTTGAAGCATTGAGGCAGTTCGAAGCATACGATGATCAAGGAGATACCTCAGAAAGACGTTAAATAACGCACGAACAAGCTTGTAGTCATAAATAACCTTCAAACGGTCTATCTGGCGTAAGTGCAGACTCTGAAGAATCAGTCTTCAGGGAGAAAGAAAAACAGCGAATCAGACACCACCAGGGCTGTCAGTATCAAAATCCTCGACCTGCCCTCCCTAGACTTCTAGTTTTTGGACCCATCTATGGCAGATATAACGAGAAAACAGTGGAAATATCTGGCAGAGCTGAAAATGGGCGATAGGAGCCTTTTCAGTCCGCCTACATAATGAGTATGGGAGTCCATGGTGCTGTTCAACACGTGCTCAGGCGGGCTGATTCGTGTCAGTGAGAGAGGGGGTAACTTCAAGCACAAGTAAAATACACGATGGACGTTCCTTCACATCGTGTCTGCATGAAATCAAAATGTCCCAGAATGCTCGTCATCATGGTATATAATTTTGCAACATATATTTGCATTTTAACGCCACTAGACCTCATTACTTTTTCACAAGTAAAAAAATCACCCTGTATATATATATATTATATATATATATATATATATATATATATATATATATATATATATATATATATATATATATATATATATATATATATATATATATATATATATATATATATATATATATATATATATATATATATATATATATATATATATATTTGAATACTTTGGGAGCAGGTTTTCCTTGATACATATTTCATTGAAGACGACAGCATGCTTTGTGTTGTTTAACTTTTTTGTTTCGTTTTCCAATCGCCGAATGACATTACGCTGTTCGGGAGAAACTTGAAATAAGAGTTGCCCAAAATTAGCAATGATGAAGATGTTCAGAACCAATTTAGAAGTCATACTTTGAGATAAATGGGTTCAATTACATTTTTGGAACAAATATTACGGATATGATACTAAAACTATTCAGTCGACGAGTCACAGCATTCAAAACAAAATAACACACTTTTGTTTTCGTACATGAGCTATAACCCTAAACACATTCGTTCATCCTCCGCGAAGGAAGGTCACATCAAAAACACCATAGCGAGATACGTACGTGCATAGGACAGATAACTCAGTCAACCCGCCGCGAGTACTTTGTCGTACAGTGATAGAGATGTGTTCTGCTTTGTCTGAATGTTGATGATTGGCTTTTTGTCGCGAATGTACACTGTTTCAAGTGTGACGAGCCGTCTACGATCCTGACAGTGTGCTAGGATGGATGTGTTGGTCACGAGATCGTCACGTGTGAGTGCGGTGTTGTGATGCTCTGTGTAGTGTTTCTTGGGGGCTCCGTCCTGCAGGTGCATTGTGAGACGTCTGCTCAGAGACGTTGTGGTGTGACCAATGTAGTATACTTCGCGGGTCGCGCAGTCCCCGGCTGTACATTTAAACTGGTATACTACATTGGTCTGCTTGAGTGTTGCCGTGCTGCGTGTGGGATTGTTTTGCATCACCAGTGAGGATGTCTTGGGGCTAGTGTAGTAGACCTGAACTACCAGTCGCTGTTCCCCATCTGTAGGTTGGCAGTTACGGCGAACAATACCGCGGATCACCTGCTCATCCGTCTTCCATGTTGGGGACATCGTGCTGCGGTAGTACACTTTTAGCTCGTCTTTCTTTGTCTTTGGCTCCTTGTTTGTCACATGGTTCTCAAGCATGTTTTTTACAGCGTCGTCAAACATGGAATTGCTGTACCCATTATCTACTATAGGATCTTACGAACCCTCTCAAGTTCAGTGTGAAGTAGATCCCAAGTAGAGCAGTGTTTCATGGCCCGTCTAATGTACGCCCTTATGACACCTGATTTGTACGAGTCCCACTATTGTGCAACCTGTGAAACAATGCCGAGTTATTGTAATGGGAACAAACTTGACACATCTTCATTTTGAATTTTGCATGTGCACTGGGAGCTACGCGCATGCATTGAAAGTATCCGATGCTTGGTAGAAAAGATGCAGCTACCCAACTAAAATTATCTCAGGTTAATTGCCCCAGCGGTTTCTAAGGTACAGACCTGTCAATTCGGATTCGGCTAACGGATTCGGATAACGGATTTGGCGTGAAAAACCAGTATAACGCCTTTTGGGGCGACTAACGGAGCGAGCGAGAGGGTGGGCCTTGCACGTGCGAAATTTCGAGGGGGTACCTCCAACTGACTTATGCACGGCACCCTACTAACTGGTTTCTAGCGATGTGCCAAATTTGGGCACAATCGGCCCAGCCGTTCTCGAGATCTGGAAGCGGCACCCTGCACGTGCGCACGTGCAAAATGGGTCCCAACTGACTTGTGCACGGCACCCTACTAACCGGTCCCTAACCGTTTACCAAATTTGAGCGCAATCGGTCCAGCCGTTCCCGAGATCTGGAAACGACCCCTGCACGTGCGCACGTGCAGCAGCACCCCAACTCTGGCACATGTATATGCAGTGCCTAGTGGGTGCCTACCTACATGCCAACTTTCAGCACAATCGGCCAAGTAGTTACCGAGATATTGCAACAATTACAAAACTGACACCTCTTCGTTTTGCACGTGGCACGTGCATAAGGGGTCACCCACATGCATCGGGAATAGTCCAATACTTGGTAGAAGGAATGAAGCTACCCTACAAAAATTACCGCGTGTAAATCGGTCAAGTGGTTGCTGAGATATAAGCCTCGCAAAAGCGTGACCACGGCCGGCCGGCCGCTCATACTCAGAAATTTCCGTTAATCTAAGGAAAGACTACGCTCGCTTCGCTCGCTCCGTAATAAGCCATAAAACATGTGTCGCACGCCCATGTAGCAGAAAGTGAAAACCGTGACCTTTCGTGACCTGACCTGACCTTGACCCGTGCTTAGTATGACCCTTATACGCACATGGTATCTTCACTAGGCCTTTGAGGTCATTTTTGGTGAGTTTCGAGCAGGAGCTATCGATTCCGCTGTCCGTAAGCCTCATCATGCAAAACCCCAGAATTTGACCTTTGACCTGGCCTGGACCCGAAAGTTGACCTCAATCTTAAAATCTTAAGGGTGATTTGGGAAAGTCTCGTAGAGACCTTTCGAACGCCGCCTCGCGGGGCTCGATACGACCATTGGTTCTCGAGATAACAGGGGTGGGGGGTCGGATCCGAGGAATTTTTATAAGCATGAGTTTCCTGCTTTTATTAAATGATAAAAAATATTTTATCGTTTTTAATACCTACTAGGTTTGTACTGTAATATATATGTACCTACCTAGAGTTCACCTATGCAGTTACTACTACTAGTGCTTAGGTATACTCAGGTATACATCTCGCCGAGCCGAACGACCGGCGCAGCGACGGCCAGCCGAAGGACAGACGAGGCACAGTAGAGGCATGCATTCAAACCAAATTCCACAGAAAATGGAAAAGAGGGAGACTGGAGTGTGGAGAATGCCGAGCTTACGAGTGCATACCTACTGCATATCAAAGTCGACGTTCTCATAGAAAAGTGGCTTAGTATGGAAAACCTTCATTTGTGGCGCCGTGAATTGGCAGGCTATGTAGGCCGTGCATGTAGGTGCCTACCAGTGACGTACCCAAGGGGGGGGCCACGGGGGCCATGGCCCCCTCCTGAGCGCCGAAGGCGCTCAGGGGGCCCGTCAGGCCCCGGTATATTTTTTTTTTCAAACATTGGATAAAACGTCTTTTACTAGGAAGAAAAATGATATCAAAGTTTCATTTGTGTGCCCCTGGTTACCCGAGGGGCCCCTGATGACCCGATGGGCCCCTGCAGTCATCCGAGGGCCCCCGGTTTCCTCGGCCCCTGGTCGCCTAGGGGGCCCCTGGTAGCCGGGGCCTGGTCGCCCTGATTGCCTAGGGGGCCCTGGTAGCCGGGGGGCCTGGTCGCATGGGGCCCCTGATCGCCTGGGCTCCTAGTCGCTAAGGGGCCCCTGGTAGCGGGGGCCAGGTCGCATGGGGGCCCTTGGTTGCCTGGGACCCCTGAGGGCCCCTGGTTGCCTGGGGGCCCCTGTTCGCCTGGGCGGCCTGGGGGCCCCCGGGTGACCTAAGGGCCCCTTCGGAAGCAGGTGGCCCCCTCCTGGGCGAAATCCTGGGTACGTGCCTGGTGCCTACAACAGAAATTTAATTGTGTTTACTATAAGGGTAACTAGTAATTTCATAGGGAAACGTCCTGAGAACGATACCAGGGAAAGTTTTGTCGGAATCTTTAATTCTCGCAATTAAAGGGTTAGGGTAGTGTGGGGTAATTTGAACATATTTTTACGTCTTTGCCGTTGTACCTACCAAATTCCAGTTCAACCCTGGATGAAGAAAAACTGCTTCAGTAGCGCAAGTGTCACTTGCTTTCACCATGCAAGCCTCATTTTTGGACGAGCCGAGCATACCTTGAATAGCATAGCCTCACTTCTCCACCAAGTCACGGTGTGTTCAAATTGCCCCACCGTGGGGTAATTTGAACATACTGCCTTTACCTGTCATAAAAACGATAGTCTCGCCAGCACCGATGTTGTTTGACCCATAAACAAATAGGCAGAACAATTCTAAACATACCTTCACTTGAAAAATCAACACAACAGCAAAAATAACAGTTGCAGAGTATCAATATCTGCACGCTGCACACCGGTCAGTTGACAGAATTCGCCCCTCTTCAATTAACAGAACGTCTATCATTTTTGTTCGATAAAAACTCTCCCAACCGTACTACATCTGTTAAAGTGGTGCCAATGGAAACTTGGACATTTGGAGTTCTGATTTTGTCCAATGTCCAATTCGGAATTGGTTGGACAAAGGTAGCAGACTGAACAACATTGGACGATGGCTTGCTACACTTCAGCGCTTTTTATAAAGTAATCGTGCATAGCATTGAATGGCGAATGGACAGCTTGTTAAGCTCTCAATATAATGAACACTTTTCGGCTGGTAAAATTACATGATAAGCAATATAAAGGACGGTTTTGAGTGTTGATAGCTGCATAATTTTCGGACATATTTGGACAAATAGTTGACTTTAACATTTTTGGACGGAAAATCAACAAAAATGCCGGACATTAGACGGATATTAGACGTAAATTTTCTAAACTGGCATCACTTTCTGCTACTGCCTTGGGTCGAAAATATTGGCAAAAAAAAAAAAACTGGGAGCGTTGTTTTTTCGGAGCTATCCCTGTCTTCATTCAAATTCTCACACTATGTTCAAATTACCCCACGCTAAAAGTTATTTTGCCATTTTTAAAAACAGGGTTCAAAAGCAAATTTCTTGGATTGAAGGCACTGATTAGGTCATTATACAACAAAAGCCGTTGCGTATTAGGCGCTAGCAATGCAAGATTTTGCGCTGCAATGAAGTTGCAATGACGTGTTGTTAGGCGTTTTTCCTTGCGAAATTGATTTTTTACACTGTGCGTCAACATCTTCATTCCCTGAAACTTTAAACCCCGTTCATATGATAGCCCTTTTAGTTACGATAATTGCTCGCATTGGTCTTATTGTCATGCCACTTATGGATTTTCCGTAATTTTCTGTTATTCACATTATGTTCAAATTGACCCACATGTTCAAATTACCCCACCCTACCCTACGTGTTGCTACTTACGATGAACGATTTTATGACGATTGAGTAACGATTTGCAAAAACTGCATTTGCTTTCTCAGTCCAATTTCATCAACACATTTAGCTATGCCTATTATGTTTCATGTTTGGTTTTGCGCTACAGTGAGGTGAGACACTTAAAAAATATTTCGGCCTCATCCACTTAACTACCTACTGGTTCATTGGTTTGTACTTTGTACACGGCAGTGTTCCGATGAAGATAAAATGACACTTGTCAATTTCTATTTAGCTCCTACTATATAATTGCCTGTTTTCTTACACTTCATAGACATAAAAAACGTCAAATCGTCCCAGAATTTGCAATCCCATTCTTTCTCTCGCCCCGGCCCCCTATACTCTACCCGGCCCAAGCGGGTCCGCCCGCGCTCCACGTGGTCCGGCCCGGCGCACACTGGTCGGAAACGCTCCAGCGAGAGGCCAGCGGCCTTTCCGCAAAAGTTTTTTGCTTGTTATTCCACAACTAGTGAAGCAAACTTCATAAAACTTTGTATACCTTCTCTGTCATATGTAAGCTATCATTTGGATGTCAAGCACTAAATATATGACGTGAATCTGTTAAGTTATGATGTCATAATTGAGTATAATACAGGATCTAGCACCACTTTAACCCGCGCCCCGTAGGGCTACCGGCGGACCCTATCACCCGTAGGGGGGGGGGGGGCGTTTCGGCCCCCCCCTAAGATCTCGGAAAGCTACCGGCCGATTTTCAAAATTCAAACGGCGTTCGATAGCCCCACCCGGGAACTACCTTGTGACCAAATTTCATTGACCTAGGTCAAACCGATGACGTCACAGGTCAGGTCAAAGGTCAGATTTTCACCGTTCACAGGCAATTCAAGAAATGTGCTGTGAAAGCGAGTAAATTGGTAATTTATTGAAAACCATCGATGGTACATTGTTCGTCAAACACATACCTTGCTATCTGAGGTCACTGATACCAGGTGGGGCATTCCACGTCAAATCAAACACCGAAATCCGTCATCCCCTTCGATTTTTCTGAAAATTTGTAGGCAGACTGGGCATGGTTCAAAACTGAGTTACGTATAATATTTTCGAAATTTGATAAAGTATCGTTGAGATATAGGTCATCGAATATAGCCAAAAATGCCACACATCAATTTTTTAAATGTCTATAACTCTGGTTCCTTTTCTGGTATCAAAATGATATTAACAGGGTCTTGTAGGCAATTGATAAGGCTTTGATTTTTAATTATAAAATTTAATTGAAGTGACCTTGAAATGCATTTGACCTTGAATTAAAACAGAAAAATTTAAATAGCAAAAAACACGTCACCTTCGATTCGGGTAATTTTTACATATTATGTCCGTCACAATGTTCCTAACCATCTGTGAAAAAATTGGAGTGGGCCATTCATAACTCTCGCGGTAAACGCCGTTTTCATGCATCAACATCACGCAACCGCGCGTGACCTTGAAAGACAGAGTCAAGACATGCTTGCTTGTGTACACTTTCTGAAATGAATGATTGCTGATTAGTGATATCCCAAACTCTGCGATAATGGAAATACATAGTCATCGTAGTCAAGCATTCAAGTTCCATAGTAAAAGTGTCTCAGGCAAACGGTATTTTGCGGTGAATTTTGAGCCGTGTGGAAATGCATCATGAAGCCAAAAATTCAACGAAAACATTATCACGCAACGATATCTTTACGTCTTTTTATCTTCCCTATACGAAAGAATATACATTTTTGAGTATGTATGGGGAATTTCTAGTTAATCCAATAATAAATATGGCAGTTAGAGACCTGCTAAGAGTAACATGTCGCCGGCTGAGGCGGGATCGGCCGACGCGGGAAACGCAGCAATCACAATTTTGTGTTTACACGCTCATATTTCAATTGTTTACCAACTGATTTTCAAAATTCTTACACCATAAGATTGCCTGTACATTTCTTAGTCTTCTCACAAAATTTGACGCGAAGTGAACGTAATCAGCGGTAAGGAGCGCGATGTAAAGACGGAACCGTTCCGTTTCGTCCCGGCACAGTCTACAATTCAGGCGGCGGCTAGCGGTCGGCGCCGGCTGCCGAGTCGCCGTGTCGCCGCGGCGACAGGATGTTTCACTTTACACCGCTATTACTAGAACAGTTGTGAACCGATTTTCTTCTTGCTTGCACGATGAGGTGTGCAATTCAATTTTGGACAGGTAGCTATAATTAATTTCGCATTAATACTATGAGATATTGGCGAAAAACAGGAGGGGTGGGGCGAAATTCACTCTTCCCCCTCCACTGCGCGTGCTAACATACGTTTGCATATGTGCCATTTTCTTCAAAACTTATGAATGGCCCACTCTAATTTTTTCACAGGTTGTTAAGAATATGGTAGGCAATAAAATATATGAAAATTAGCCAAATCGAAGGTGACGTGTTTTTTGCTATTTCAATTTTTGTGCTTAAGAACAGAGTTAAGCAAATTTCAAGGTCATATATTTAAGTAGGTGCAATTCTTAACAAATGCTTAAGAAATTACCTAAACAGTAAGGTTTATTTCATTCAAATCAACCAAGTACAACCAAAGTTATGGTCGTTCAAAAATATAAAGATGCAACATTTTGTAAAAATTTGATGCCCTATATTTAGAAGACCTGTGGCCAGAATGTGCAAAAAACATCAATGTAATGTTCGGGGCGACACAGGAACTCGCTCACAAATTTATAATGAAATCGCTGATGGTAAGGTGCAAAACAGCCGATTTTTGTTCGATTTGACGTGGAATGCCCCAGGTCAGGTCACAGCGAGGTCAGGTCACCGGGGTCACAATATGAATGTGTCGTGTGATACATGTTTTATGGTCCATTTTACATGACAAATGCGATTATGTGGGTTAGGCAGCCTTTGGGGCCAGCCTAGGTCACGTTTTTGTGAAGGTCAGGTCAAGGTCAGGTCAAATTAGGTCAAATTTCAAAATTGATATTTTTGCATAAAATGGGTATCGATTCGATGCAGCTCGTCACGGGGAGTCTAATGGTGGTCTTCGTTTTGCTCTACGAGTTCTAGAATTGCCAAAAATTGAGTTTGAAAATTTGACGTCATCATTTTTGAACAGTTTTTTCGCTATAACTTGGCCAAAAAACGAGGTATCGATCTGAAATTTGGTATGTAGATAGAAGACGGTAGGCACTATCACATATATTCCGGTTTTTTCGAAATTCAAAAAACTTTTTGGATTTTTTGGCGAATATATCCAAAAAAATGCTTTTTTGATTTTTGGGGGTCAAAACTCAAAAATTTCAAAAATTCGAGATAGCAGTTTTGTAGCCCTGTCAATTCTACACCTTTTATGTCTTGATCATTTTTCTGTATCTTCAAAGCTGTAGTCCTGACAGGTCTTCTCGCGAAGGTCTTTTTTCGGTCGAAAATGACAGAACATGACGTCACTCTGACGTCATTTGTGGCCAACCTATCATAGCCTCTGGTAAAATTTTTGGTCACAATGTGTAAAATTGATGCCCGGAGGGGTCCTGAAAGTTTGGTGGCGATATCTGCAGCCGTTTAGGAGATATCGACCGAAAAGGACAGGGGGGGGGGGGGGCCGTTTCGGCCCCCCCCTACGGGGCGCGGGTTAAGTGAACAAGGGAAATTGGAAGCTGCTATTCGGGCACCGGGAATGGTTTCATGCACTCCTTGCAAGGTCCGGTGCTTCACTTTAGCATTGTTGACTTTGCGTGACGTCATTTATGACGTCACTAAGGCCATATAAGTTTTTCGTCAATAACTCCTGATCAGATGGAGCTACACACAGAAAAATATTGACACCGTTAGCGGTGAAATTGCACAGTACATATCTGAGCACTTGAGGAAAGTTAATTTAGTCCTTTCCCCGCTTAAATTACTCGCGCTTCTAAATGAACAGCAGGAAGAAGGTAATAGAACACTGTTAGGAGGGTTGGGTGTTTTACTACATGTAGCAAAACACCCAACCCTCCTAACAGTGTTCTATTACCTTCTTCCTGGTGTTCATTTAGAAGCGCGAGTAATTTAAGCGGGGAAGGGACTAAATTAACTTTCCTCAAGTGCTCAGATATGTACTGTGCAATTACACCGCCAACGGTGTCAATATTTTTCTGTGTGTAGAGAGTCGGGAAAGCCACCATTGGACTCGGGAAGACCTGCCGAATCGAGTGATATGCGATATGTCCTCCTTCAACCATTTTCGTGACCTGAGGGGCTCCGACCTGACCTTAACCAGAGGTTAACGCCTTAAGTTGACTTCACCCGAACACCAAGTATAGCATTCGACGCTCCTGAGCTAGACAAGCACGATGATGCCGAAATCGCGGCAGTGCGACCATTTTTGGCAAAGTAATTAACCAAAAACCGAGCCCGTGCCTTGTGGCACTTACCTGACCTAAGAGGTCACTGGCTGACCTAAGACCTTAAATCGGGTAGTACTTGCTGCGTCTTATAACGGCACACAAGCTCGTTTTTTTCCGCGAGGCTCTAGCTCAATTAGAGGCGAAACGGCGAGGGAGTTGTATCAACCCTCCCCGGTCAATATAGAAAACCAATCGGTCCGGCCAGGGCTAAATACCGGAATTGTGATCTAATGTAAAAAGACGGCCCAAGGTAACCTGACGCCAGTGACAGGTGTCCTATATTCGTAGCGTCTTATATTCACGAAGGTCTCAATTTCCACTTTCTTCAGCCGAGTGATGGTTACTAATAGCAAGGCTCTCTAAATGCAAGCCGTAATCGCCACGCAATATGTGGAAGGCTTTTGATGTCAATACATACATACATAAATGCAATAATAAAACCATATTGTATGCGCTTTCCACAAAATTCATAAACTCAAGCGCGTCTGTTTTTAATGACCAGTCAACTACGCATGGATGCGTGCAGGCCACACAGGTCAGCGTAAGCCGGGCGCGGCGGCCGAGCCGAAACTGGGGCGGGGCGGGCGGTAGTTGGGTAGGAATAGCGGCTCCTGCAAATTTTGCGCAAATATGCGCAGTTAGCTTTTATGTTGCCCTGGTGTAAGTTTAAATCCTGCTTCATCTCACAAAAAATCAGAGTGGGACTAGATGGGACTACCTGTTGTTTCCTTACCTAAACGTTGCAGTTATATTCCAGAGTCACTCTAGGAGAGCCCTCATAAAAAAGCTACAGTAGATCTTAGTTGGGGAAAAAGTATACCAAAAAATTTGCACTGACCAGTCGGCAACTTCATAACAAACATTTTGATGCATAATATGTGGGATTTCAATTTGGTGTCTATCAGCAATAAGACTCTGAATATCCGGCTCAAGAAACCTCTTGCTCTGCGTCAGTTTCCGAGTTCTGGGATACCCCATCTTCGGGGGCTGATTACAGTTATTTTTGGTCACTCGGATTAGTTTTTTTGGCCTAATTATAATAATTTGATCAATTTCAAATCGATCTATATAAAAAATAATCCGAAACTCCGGAATCGCCCGTGGCCTCTCGTGAGGGCGTTTCCGACCAGTGTGCGGCGGCTGGTGCTGTCCTCCCCTCATCCGTGCCGCTGAGCTCTGAAGCGCGGGTGCCCTAAAACCATGAATCACACCCACCCGGCCCGAGCGCCAGCCCGAGTAGGCCCGCATGGTCCGGCCCGGGCGGGTCTGGCGGCTGTGGATGGCACCGGCCTCGTCCCTATCGCGTTGTTGAGGAGTGTACCTGACAAAGCACAGTGGAACGGGCAGCCTCATTGGTCAACCGCTAGCCAATCAAAACCGTCGCTTTTTTGAACCGCCTTAGGGCCTAATGGCGTCAGGCTCCCTGTCACACTTAATCGCACTAACGAGCAGTCGCACTTCTGAATCTGTAGCACTCGTGTAATATTTGCACTAATGAACTGTCGCATATTTGATATACACCCGGTGTAAACAATTCCAGTTGTGGCTTTGTGAAACTGCTTTATTTGCGCTCCGTAGTTTCAAGGCCCTATATACCAGGTAGGATCGTCCGGCGATTCTACCTTTTCGTGACGTCAGCTCGTGACGTCATTTGGAGTCAAGTCTCGAAGCCCCGTTCAATCCCCATGTAAATAAGCGATTTTCGAAGCACTGTAGAATGAAGTCTGCATAAGATATATCAAACCTAAGTATCTTATCTGAAAGAGCAGACAATTTTCTGCAAGTTATCTATTACGTGTTTTTCGCTAAATCTTTTGCTTTTTCACAAAAGCGTAAAATGTCCCCCCACGTCTCCGCAGCCTCCCTGCCGCCGGCCGCCGCGCGGTCGCGGTAGTGTAGTGGTTAGCGTGCCCGCGCAGTATTCCAAAGGTCCCGAGTTCGAATCTATGCGGTGCGGAACTTTAATTGCAATTCCAAGCTGAATATACGCACATCCATAATAAATTATTATTCGTATAGCTAAACTGTCACCAAGCTATCCATATAAATTGACTTCACCCAAAATATCGGCAACATTCTATTAAAATATAAATTCAAATATGGCGGCTTGGACTGCCGCGTGCGTTAGGCTCCGCCCATAGCTCCGCCCACATGCGTGACGTCATTCGTGTTAGTGGACACACGCGGAGATAGGGGACGACATGGGCCTGCGTAGTTTGAAAGGGTGTGAATTACGGAAAGGTGTAAGTTACGGCAGAGCTTTATGAAACGAGGCCCAGACCTAACCTACGTCCCTTAACCTGGTCCTACGTTGAGGAACGCTCAATCAAAAAATGATATGATGAACTTCTTTGGAATTAAGCGGACTAAGTACAGCTACATTTGTATTATGTGCATCGCTCATGCAAGACAGCAGGCCAGGATGCAGGGACACACAGCTGCAGGTATGTATGAATTGTTTTTGCAATAGATGGTTGTAGTGTTTTGTTTTGTCGCTGATGTGTCACGTTCAGTTTTGTGCATCATGTTCAGACACTACAGTGGTCCAGTCCAGTGTACATTTTGCACACTCAAGCTGGGCATGCTGAAAATAATTCGCTGGAGATCCTTCAGTGTGATCTCATGAAGTTGCCTGGCACAACTTTGGAACTTTGCGAGCTCACTTGACTCATCCCCAGTTTTGTCCTGACACAGCCCAATCTAATCCTTTTTCAAGATACAGGCATTGTCTAATGTTTTCAAAACAATTCATTCTAATCTAAATGCAGAAACTTCTTCACTAATGCATGTGTAATTTGTACCTACATTTTCCAGACTGCTGAGTCTGAGGTATTTTACATTATTTTCACATCATGTGCCGAAATGTAGTACCTATCAGTGCCCTGCGCCAACTCATCAGGTCCATGTCTTGTCTTGTTTGCCTTGTTACATCCGCCTACCTCTCCTCAATCATTTCTTCCTTCCATCTTTCCTTGCTTCCTTCCTCACTCCCTCCCCTCTCCTCTCCTCTCCTCTCGTCTTCCCTCTCCCCTCCCCTCCCCTCCCCTCCCCTCCCTCCCTCCCTCCCTCCCCCCTCTCTCTCTCTCTCTCTCTCTCTCTCTCTCTCTCCTTTACTCTTTCCCTCCTTCTCTCCTATTCTTTCTCCTCCATTTTCTCCCACGCAATGTTAAGTGTACCTATAATTTGGTTATGAACATTTTGCAGGGGATGAGCTGGAGAACCTGCAGCGCATTCTCCAAGAGACGACGGAAGCCAACGGAGGCCCGCAAAACTTTCCATCCCATAATCGTGAATGGAGAGCTGGGCGGGGAAGACGCGGTATTCGTCGAGGCCCAGGAGGTGGTATCGGCGCCACCAGACCAAGCATTCCTGCTGTGGCAGGCCGCCTTTTGGATTTTTAACATCAAAACTCCTAAAAACATGGTCAATTTGAATTGGTTTCTGAGAACCAAAGTGTTTGGTGGGGTGAAGGCCGATGTGCCGCCATCAGCGGCGGCCATTGCGACCGTGAAGCAAGTGGAGTGAGATCCCCGTAGAGCATAGACCCGGGAACAGGGGGGGGGGGGGGCAGCGGGGGCGCTTGCCCCCCCAACTTGGGAGCCGAGGGGGCGGCGCCCCCCCAACTTTGAGGCAGCGAGAAAGGGTCTTTCCTCCCTTTTCCGGACTTCTTTCCTTCTTGTTTCCTTTATACATCTAAACATCAACACAGGGCACTTTCCTTGCCATCTGAATGGTTTCTGCTGATACAGTATCGATTTGACAATATCTGCTATTGTCATCCCGCTTTGATTTGGGCCTGACCTTGGCCATAAGCTTGGCAGGCCAGTTTTATACTGGACCATTTTGAGTCAACTTTGAGAAATGCATAACGTACAACGGTGGTAGGATCGTTGTTATAGGTATAACACAGTTTACCCGCTCCGGGTGTGAGGGAGGGGTGTGGGGTAATGAGTGCACTGCACTGACGTGGCGCCCTCGGTATGGGATGGGATGCATGGGATACATTAAAGGGCCGGTATGGGATTAAAGCTCAGCGACACTAAGGCCTTATGTGGTGCCTTCGGTTATCGACAGCACCCTCAGAATCACCGGCGTAGGGCGCTCAGAGCCGCCGGTAAGGGGCCTTTAGAGGCACCGGTCCGGTGTGGGGCCGTCATGCAGGTGCCGGTGTGGGCGCTCAGAGGTGCTAGTGTGATTCTCTCAGAGGCGCCGATGAGGGTCCTTACAGGCGTTGCTGTGGGCCCTCATAGACGCTGGTGTGGAGCCGTTACAGACGGGTGTGGGGGCTTTAGAGCTGCTGACGCGAACTCTCTACAAGCCGGCAGGGGGTCTCAGTGACCGGCAAGGGGTCCTTAGGCCGGCAGAAGAAGTCCTGTGGGGTCCTTAGAGACCGGCATGCTACTGTCAGACGCCGGTGGGGCCCTCAGACTCACCGGTGTGGGACCCTCAAAAGTCACCAGTGGGTGGCCTTCAGATGCACAGGTGTTGGTTGGGTCCTCAGAGCCGCCGATACAGGGCTTAATTTTAATAGGCACTGGTATAGGCACTCAGAGTTGGGGGTGTGAAACCCTCAGAGACACCGGTGTGGGCCCTCATAGGCGCCGATGAGGGCCCCATAGTTGCCGTTATGGGGCCCTCAGAAAAATAAGTGTGGGACCATCACAGGCGGGAAATGCCCCTATGAACTGGCCCCTCATAGGCCGGTAAGGACTCTCAGAGGCCAGTAACGGGCCTTTGGAGACCACCGAGGTGCCCTGAAAAGGCGCAAGAGGCGCTCAGAAGCCGGCGGGGGTCCTTATGGAGATCTTAGTGTGGCTATTTAGGGCCCATGAGGTGCTCTAACGAGCCCCATGGGGCATCAGCGGTTTGACCTTCAGCGGTCAAATGGCGCCGCAGGGCCCCTCGGACCCGAAGGTCTCTTTGAACCCGATGGGGGGGGGGGGTGCGGGTCCCCTTAGACCCCTAGCTACGCCACTGTTTCATATGCATCATGTCAGGTATTTTAGGCTCGCCCCCCCCAACTTGAAAATCGTTCCCGGGCCCCTGCCGTAGAGCATGCCGCTGCGGGGTGTCGGAAGCGTTTGCCAATTCTTTGAGCCTTCCACCGGCAGGACTATAAATACACATTTCTTGAAATATATCTTTGATCTGTGCTTGGTTACACGGGCTCTGGGTTGTGACGCTATTCGTCCAATATATGTGGTCGACGGTCGTATGCAGATTATCATTTGAGCTGACTTATGGTCAGGCCGCTTATCGCGGACAGCGGTGTTCTTGCTCGGGGTGGTCTTTTTTCAGCTCCGTGTTCGGCAATGTGAGCGACCAAGCGCGAGAAGAGGTGTGCTCGTGCACAAGTTCACATGTGTGTGCCACATCCCTAACTCGTCTAAAGCTTACAGCTATTGAGTCTCTAGCCACCCACCAAAATTGAAAAACAATCGGTGACGTCGTTCCGGAGATACAGAAATAAGGTGCGCGTGTGCAAATATATCCTATCCCCGATTCGTCCAAAGCTTATAGCTAATCCGCTTCCAGCCACACACAAAATTTGAACAGGCTCGGTCAAGTCATTCATGAGAAACATTAACTGCAACATAAATTCCATCCCACCAAAACTGATTGATTTTGTCTATTATATACACCATTATCATTGTATCTTTTAATTAGCTGCATTGTTCAACGCTCGCCAGTAGCACGATCAGCGCGATCAAAATCGTGATTAGCCAGCTGAATGCGAAATCAAGATCATGATTAGCCAGCTGGCTGCGTAATCAAGAAGTTGATCATCGGACTCCCGGGACGACGCCTCGTAATCAAGTTGTTGATTACGTTTTGGTTGCAATCTACCGCCTCACGATTTTCAACTTGAATCATTCAAAGATTACACTTGTAGAGTGACTTCTTCTCTATCGGTCTTAAAAGTTTCGTGCATCTCCGTAGACCCTGAATCGAGATTCGGCCGTTTTCGTGACGGACTGCAAACATGACCAAATATGGGCATAAAATAATCATGAACTTGATTAATCAAGTTCTTGATTACCTCCCCGTAGTTTGCCCAACTGGAATCGTGATTCGGTGTATATCGGCTTGCATTAGCCGCGCGTTTGCAGTCTTTTCTGGTTTCAAGCGTTCAAACATGTGATATGATGCTGCTCCCATGCAAAAGGGTGGGTGTCAAGGTCACCTGAAGGTCAGGTCAGGTCATTGACCTTTGAAGACCTCGGTTCACTTTTTCCAGTTTTACATGTTTCTATGCTAGTTTTTGGAGCTGAATTTGGATTAAGCAGCCATTTGAACATTTACGAAGTAGTTTTTGCATCTTCGTAACATGTTACGAAGCTGTCAGAGGCGGTTGACACGTACTAGCAATACCTGGCAGGACCCCTACTGGTTGACCTGACCTGATCTGACCTGACCCGACCTGGCCTAAATGCATGGAAACATCATCTGTGATCAAAACTAACATGATATTCATGATAAGCATCCCGAAAACCCCATAACAGACCGTATACGTGAATAACAGTCACACTTAACGGCGCTCTAACAGACCCGATTTTCCCGACTTTTGGGTCATTGACCTGACCTAAAAGATCAACCATGGCCTAAGACCTTCATAAAAGTTGGTTATCATCGGCCTCCTCTCGTCACGGGCAGCACGCTCGTTTTTTCCACGAAGTTATAGCTCGATCAGGGGCGAAACGACAAGGGGGAGGCCAAGGGGGTCCAACGGACCCCCCTTTAAACGTTCACGGCTGGCAAAACACCAATATACGGGCAGGGCTGGAGAAATGATTTCAGAGGTGGGGGGGACTAGGCCTCGAGGGGCCCTCAAGGAAAAGGGCCCCAAGTGTCTCAAAGGGCCCAAAATCATATTACCTTCCAAGGGCGGATCTAGGGAAACGTTTGGGAGGGGGTCACAAGTCGGCCGACATGCCGGGTCTGATGGATGAATTCTGACGACCGGGGGGGGGGGGTAGGGAGCGAGTAGGGGAGATCCGTGTAAGACGCCCAGGGTCGGTAAGAGGCCCCATCGCTTTTTTTACCAAACCAATAATGTTATTTATTTTTTAATGTTCTTGTAAAGCAGAAGCCCTCTTGAAACAACAACTCACGAAACCTGAGGTATCAGGTGCGTCGCAGCGACTTTTGGTAAGCCTGTTTCTGTTTTTGCCCCTTTACTTGCTAGATATATGCATCTTTATCACCCTTATATATCTGAAAAAACAATGGCTATCAAATGCAATCTTTTCTCATCGAAATTGTTACATGTTAGCTTCAGAATAGACCATGTTCTGGTGCGCTGCAAATGTCTCATAAACCATAAATATTGTGGACGTTAAAACACTGTATTTTTTTAAGAGGCCCTCCCTTCGAGGATGATAAAACGCCCCCCGATAAAAAACGCCCCCGATGCTAAAACGCCTGCACCTGCGGCAGGCGTGGCATTCTTTTTTCAAGGAGTTTGTTTTTGTTTCTTTTTTTCTGTTTCTTTTCTTAGAGGTTATAGGTACAATTTTCGTTGGTCATCAGCGTTTGGTTGTGCTAGTTTTCGCATTGTTCAAGCGCTTTGGAAGTGTTATTGGTTTCGATAACACCGTATTTGCTTAGCTTTTCGAAATAAAAGGCCTTGCAGCTGTGTTCGCAAAGCGTCTTTTACAAGTCGACTTGACTTTTAAAACGCCGGAGGGGGGGGGGCGTCTTACCATACCCATAGTGTAAGAGGCCCTTTTGCAACTTTTTCCAAAATGTTAAAGTTTACGGTTTGTGTACCCCCTAGATTCATTTTGAATGCAAATATGTATGGGAAAATGATGCATGCTCACAGCGCATGCACACGTTAGCGCTTAAATATTATCAGTTGTCTAAAAATAGTAACTGAGCTTAAGGGGGGGCCTCCTGCACCACTCTCCCCTATGTCGAGATCAAATGACATTTGATCTTCGTCGTTTCTAAGATGAAGTTATATCGTTATTAGTCACTCGGCTCAGTAGTTTCAGTTAGTGAAACCCACCTATACAGGGGCGTCGCTACGGATTTTTTACTGGGGGGGGGGGGATCGACGTACTTAAAAACCCAGAAGTAGATATAGTTACCTCACTTTTAGCCTAATGCAATAGTAGCATATAGTCATGATCTCTCTTATTGACCTGTTTATGAATCGGCGGCGCGAAGCGCCGCAAAAATTTGCAAAAAAAAGTAAAAACACAGCTCTAAAACACAAACATTACAACCCTTATAGCATGCTAGTACAAGCCGGAGTTCCTTCACAGTACACATATGAATTCCGATTCAATTTGACACGGTTGATGTTATTACAGTCACGATCTCTCTGATTGATTGGTGTATGGCGACGAAAAAAATTGCAAAAGCATTTGTCAAAACACAGCTGCAAAACACAATTTTTACCACCCTTTGAGCATGGCAGTACAAACCGGAGTTCCTTCACAGTTACACATATGAGTTCTAATTCAATTTGTACGGTTGATTGGTGTAATTACAGTCATGATTTCGTATTGACCTGTACGTAGGTACATGAATCGGCGGCGCGAAGCGCCGCGAAAAATTTGCAAAAAGATTTGTCAAAACACAGAGGGGGGCGGCCTCCTCTCTACAGAGGACCACCTCTCTACTGCGGGCCTCCTCTTTTCGCAAGGCCTCTTAACTACAGAAGGCCTCCTCTCTACAGAGGTCTTCCTCTCTACCGAGGGTTTCTCCCTTTCAGAGGGCCTCCTTTACAGAGGGCCTCCTCTCTTCAAAGAACCTCCTCTCTACAGAGGACCTCATCTCTGCAAAGGGCCTCCTCTCTTCAGAGGGCCTCCTCTCCACTGAGGCGCGAGTCCTCCTCTCTACAGAGGGCCTCCTCTCTACAGCGGGTCTCCTCTCTTCAGAGGGCCTTCTGCTTTCAGGCGGTCTCCTTTCCACAGAGGGCCTCCTCTCTATACAGGGCCTCCTCTCTACATAGAGCCTTCTCCTCTCTACGGGGGGCCTCCTCTCTACAGAGGGCCTCCTACCTACTGAGGGCCTCCTCTCTACTGAGGAGTCAGAGGGGCCCTAGCGGTCAGACACAGGCACTAGCGGGCGGTTATTCAGGAAGTAAGAAGGAAGGAGAAGGAGGCCTCAGGAAGTAAGAAGGACCCTAGCTGTCAGGCTGGTCAGAGGGCCCTGAATGTCCTGACGTGATTTTTTGGATTCCCGTGAATTTCTTACGCCTCCGACGTGATTTTGGCCCCCGTGGGCCTTCGGCGCCCACGGGGGCCTCCTGAAACCCCAATGGGGGGCGCCCCGTCCCCCCTTGGGTACGTCCCTGGGGCCCACGCCGGTCTCCGAAGGTCCAAATTGCCTCTTGAGTCTCATACTGTCCAGTGGCCCGATGGTCTTATGATGGCCTTTGAGGTTTCTCACCGGCTTCAGAGGGCTCACATCGACCTATGAGGATCCCGCGCTGGCCTCCGAGGGCGCAAAATGTAAGAAGGTAAGCATGCCGCGTAAGTAATGCATAAGTATTCCGGCATCTGAGGGACTCCGACTGCTTTTTGGGTACCTACCGCCTCATACCGGTGAAATGAGGGTCCCTGACACCCTACCTGTCTCTGAAGGTCCCATTTTGACATTCGAGATCCTTATTTTGGGTCACAGCAGAGGCCCATGCAGTTCCCTTAATTAAGGCCCAATGCCGACGGTCATTTAGCCGCTTCTGATGGCCCCACGTCCTCTTTTGAAGGCACCTCAGGGGTCACCATAGGCCTGCCAGGGGCACCACCGGTCTCGCAGGGGCACCTTGGGCTGACAGGGGCACCACAGTCCTGTCAGGGCCCAGGGGCCCCAGCGACCTAGCAGGGGCACCACAGGCCCGCCAGGGCTACCACAGTCCGGCCAGGGGCACCACAGGCCTGCCAGGGCCCAGGGGCACTAAAAATAAAATAAACAATATAAAAAACAAAGATGGAAACACCGCATCACCAAAATTAAGTGGCCGAAATCCGTTGAGTTTTTAATTTTGGGTATAGGTAGGGGCACCATAAATTAAATTCATGACCATCCCCTTGGAGTTTTCCTGTATCATCCCCTGGTGCTCGCACGGTTGAGACAAAAACGAGTGAGATTCTGGCCTTCAATACGCCTTTTCACGCAACACGATCCAGACAAAAACAAAGGTATTAGCTCAGATGTGTTTGATAGGTGATTTTGAGCATGCAAGACGGCGTCTATAACGCATTTAGGTATTCGGCTTTTGGAGGGGGGTCAACTGACCCTCTCAGACCATTTGGGGGTCATGACCCCGTGCCCCCCCCCCCCCCCCCCAGGATCCGCCACTGAATTATTCATGCGTTGCTGTACATAGGAGGTATGTGAAAGGAAAGTATGTCTAGCAAACACCTGTCAAATTTTCAACAGGTCCACTACTGGACCTGGACCACATGGACTCAATGAGGGCCCATGGCTCTCTGATGGTTCACGGTCACCACGGAACCATTAAGGGCCCACTAGCTTGTGGTGGACTACGACTCGTTGAGATCTACTCACTGATATAGGGCTCCGATGCTTGGAATGGGAGATTTAAAACACTAATACAGGCCAAAATGGCTGATTACTTTTTTAAACATAAGTCAGAAGGGCCCACTTTCGTTATATATTAGGTCCCCCCCAGGTCCCCCCCAGGGAATGGAATTAATGGGGCCCGGGGGGGACGGTCCCCCTCGGTCCCCCCCGGTTTCTCCGGCCCTGTATACGGGTGAGGGCTAACAATACGCCTTTGGCGGTGCATGGAAACGAAGGGGCCATTTTTCGGCCACTTGCGCCCCCAAAAAACGTCCAACTGGATCCGCCAATGAGCCTTTTAAAATACATATACCTTATAATTCTGCCCGCATCAATCGCGATTTCCTGAATGCGGACGGAGTCTATTTCAACCTTTACGATCACCCCAGGGAATGCGATTCGGGACAGTTTTTTGCTAGCCTTCTTTAGATATAATGATTTAGATATTAAACCGTTATCAAGCAGAACTATTACGTTGATTTTAAAATCATCTAAGATGATAGCAATTCCATTTTGGTGCTAATAACCATAGATATGTCTGTATATCACGGATTTATTTTACATATAGTAGAACTATTTGTATTTGCTAGTAGTTTCCTAAAATATGGTAGCAATATTGGAGTTTTCCCTTTACCTGCTCTTACCTTTATTCTTTTTTCTTTTCAGCGAAGAGGGTAGAGACCTCATGGCCCATTACCTTGATATTTCAAGAAATATACGAAAATTAATTTGAAAAATAAATTCAACTATTGAGTGACTTAGCCATATTGTATCAACGCACAAATCATCAGATAATGATGTTTCGGTATTGTGTAAAGGTAAAGGAATTCCTTTAATATGGTAGGAAATAGTTGCGACAGTTATGATTGTTGTGCTGCGCCTCCGGCGAAAATGATGTCAATCAAAGTCAGTTTTGAGAGTGCGTTTGAAGGTGTGGGGTGCCCCGGCGGGGCTCGTGTGACAGGGTGTGCCTTTGTGTTGAACCATCTAGACTGGACAGAAACAATCCAGCGTATATTTATATACTTGGGAGCGCTTCTAATTGAAATGGTAGTGCTCCTACCTTTATAAATATCAACATGGATTTGGGCCTTGATTGATTCGAGAAAGCTAGCTGGTTGGTTGAGTCAGAGTTGAAGAGGTTTCTTCAGTTGAGGGTGAACTGAACTGCACCTGATTCAAACATTGCAGTTAGTGCAACAGGTGTGCGTGTGGCTCGTGGCTTTGACAGAAAATAAACAGTTTCTGAAGACTCGACAAAATGGGTCGTCAGTGCTTGCTTCCCTTGGAGCTGGCTGACTGCTTGACAGACAGCCCCTACTTCCGGCAAAATCTGCATGCTTATGAAAAGGAGCTTGAAAACACCAGTGCATCAATTAAATCTCTGGTGAAGGACATCAAAGAAGTTCTTGATGCCGCAAAACGTGAGTACTCATACCTTCACTTCCCCTGTTTTGGTTTTAACTTCATACATGCTAAGCTTCCGGGTGCAGTTGACTAAAATAGCCTGTGTCCCTTAAAACTAAAAACTATCACCAGTATGTATTATCAAGCTCACCATCATGAATGTTAAGTAAAGCAATAATGCCAAGGCAGTGATTACATCCTGCCAAGCTATGCTGCAGAATTGTCATAGCACAGGATGTATGGAATTGACTTGATGATAATGTGACGTGCTGGATCAGGGCATGTACATATTTGGTTTATTGGGTTTGGTGTCCTCGTCTGCTCGCGACGGCATGTTGCGTCCTCGTCTGCTCGCGACGGCATGTTGTGTTGTTGTGTGTGTGTTGCATGTTGTTGTGTGTGTGTTGCATGTTGTGCATGGTTGTGTTCCGTGGTGGCTGCCGCATGACCTGCTATGCAGCGTGCAATGTGCATGGAGTTGCTTGGAGTTGCTAACGGTTTTGCTTGTTGTGTGCGTGTGTTCGCAGGCCTACTTCCTGAAGAATTAATAAACTGAAAAGGCGTCTGCTGGTGTATCGGACCCGTCACACTGGTGGCAGCGGTGGCGACAGCAGGCGCTGGTGGCAACAAAGCTCATGATCAAGCCTGAAACGGACAGTGATTTTCTTCAGGAAGAGATAAAGGCGTATGCGATGGCACCTGGCGGCAGCAAGGCGGTGCGACCAGCTGATTTTGATGGCAGTGGCAGTGTGCGTCGGTTTCTTCATAAATTTGAACAATGTGCAGGCATCAATGAATGGAGAGATGATGCTACGAAGCTGGCACAGTTGTCTGTTTCCTTGGCTGGTAAAGCATATGACTTTTTTATGCACCTCCCTGCAGAGCAAAAGAGTAGATATGACAAGTTGTACAAGGCGCTCATGGATGAATATGATTCTCCAGGACTCCAGAGTGACTATGCGCTGCAGCTCAGTTCTGCTCGAAGGAAATCTGGACAAAGCACAGCAGATTTCATGCACGAGTTGGAGGAGCTTGCTGAGCGAGCGTATCCGGACTGGGATGTGGTACCGCGAGAGGGCGTAGTGCGAGCCACCTTCATCAATGGGCTAGATGATGACTTGCGTATGGCATTGATGCTTCAGGCACCCGAGCAAGAACGGGGTTCCCTTGCAGATCTAGAACGCAGCGCACGCCGGATTGAGCAAGTTCAGCTCTCCCGTCGGCAGGCCTCAGTGGGACGGGTGGAGACCACTCCGTCTGTTGATGCTCAGGTCGCGGAGCTTCGAGACCAGGTGTCCGCGGTGGCGGCGTCTATGGCGGATCTTCAAGCACATGTCGGGCGGCTGACCCTCCCTGGCCGTGGGAGTTTTCGCCCTCGTGGTGGTGGAGGTGGCTTCGGTGGACACGGGGAACGCGTCGGTCGTGGCAGCTATGGAGGTGCTGCTCGTGGCCCAGGTGCAAATCGCGGCGGTGGTGGAAGGGGATCTGGTGCTCAATGCTATCGCTGTGGTGAAGTGGGACATATGGCGCGTGAGTGTCCTGTTAACTCTGCAGGTGGGGAGGAAGGAGCCGTTTTTCAATGTTATCGGTGTGGTCAGATGGGGCACATAGCGCGTGGGTGTCGTGTTAAGTTGGATTTTTAGGTGCCCACCACCAGTCTTCTCCCGACAGTTTGTTGGTGGGCACGACGTCCTATGTTACTCCAAGTGGTCGGGCTGTGTATGTCAGGGGCTCTGTGCAGAACGAATCGGTAGTATGGTTGCTGGACACGGGAGCGGAATGCACGCTGGTTGGGTCGAGTGTTCCCGGTGTACGTGAGCTGCGGCGTTGTCTTTCGCAGCAGCAGCCAGTGACGATAGACGGTAAGCCCTTGTCCTGTGAGGCCCGAGTACTGGCAGATATATGTATTGGTTCTTCAGTTCTCCTGCAACACCCTGTTTATGTGGTGCCGTCTATGAACACGCAATGTTTGATCGGGACCGATGCGATGAGACGCTTGGGAGCAACTGTTACCATTGACTGGACGTCGGGCAGAGTAACCATAGGAAGTCAAGATGTAACATGTTCATCTCCGACCCCCTCCCAAGGAGAAGCAGAACCGCGATGTGCACGAGTGAGACTGACTCGCGAGGTCGTTCTGCCTGGGCGGCATGAGATTGTTGTAAGGGGAGTCGTAGAAGCTGCTATTCCCGTCCAGGAAGAGGTCATGTATAGCCCAGACCCTACGTTTGAAGAAGCCAACGATGTAGTGGGAGCCCGGGTACTGGACGTGATGCGAGAAGGGCAGGAGATCGCTGTTCGGCTCGTGAATCCGGGAGAGGGACCTGTCAAGCTGCACCAGGGGACCACGCTGGGGCACGTCGAACGTGTCGCGCGAGTTCATGAGTCCCTGGCTCAGAACGTCAGGAGTGTTCGGGAATCAGTCGGAAAAAAGTCGGAAGAAGTGAAACGGAAAATGGAGACGCTTGTTGAGAGGCTGGTCACTGACTCTGATCTGACGTCACGAGAAGAGCAGTGTCAGGCTAAGAAGCTACTTCACGACTACCAAGACAGATTCCCAGCGGATGGACGTCTCGGACGGTCTGGAATTGTGAAGCATGAAATTCGGACAGAGGGTACGCCTCCAAGAGCAGCGCAACCAACGAGAGTGGACCACCACACCCGTCAGCGGCTGGACGACATGGTAGAGGACATGTTGAGCAAAGACGTCATCAGGCCGAGTACGTCTCCGTACGCGGCACGAGTGGTTCCGGTTGAGAAAAAGGACGGATCCATTCGGTTCTGCATTGACTATCGTCGGTTGAACGCAGACACAATCAGCGATGCTTTTCCTCTGCCAAGGATTGATGACTGCTTGGACGCCCTCTCTGGGGCCCAGTGGTTTCACGTACTGGACCTCAAAAGTGGGTATTGGCAGCAAGAAGTAGAGGAACGGGACAAACACAAGACAGCATTTACCACTCACAAGGGCCTCTTCGAATTCAATGTCACTTCAATGGGCCTCAAGGGAGCACCAGCTTCCTTCCAGCGGCTGATGATGGTGGCGTTGACGGGAATGGTATGGAACATCTGCCTGGTATATCTTGATGATATAATCGTGTTCGGAGGCAGCTTCGGCGAATCATTGCAGAGACTCGAGGACGTCCTACAGGCCCTTCGTTCTGCCAACCTGACATTGAACCCTGAAAAGTGTCGGCTCTTTCGAAAGAAAGTTCAGTTTCTGGGTCATGTCGTCAGTGGAGAAGGTGTTTCGCCTGACCCCGCGAAGGTTTCGGCCGTAAAACACTTCCCGACGCCTTCTTCAGTCAAGGAGACAAGAGAATTCCTTGGACTTGCCTCGTACTTCCGACGCTTCATTCCGCAGTTCGCAGACGTGGCGAAACCTCTACACCGGCTTCTAGAGGGATGTGCACGATTCGTCTGGACGGAGGAATGCGACGCTGCGTTCCGACAGCTCAAGGAGAAGCTGACATCTGCACCTGTGCTGTGCTACCCGAACTTCAACGCTCCTTTTATCTTGACCACGGACGCCAGTGAAGTAGGGATTGGAGCGGTACTGACGCAGGAAGAAGGAGGCCAGGAGCGAGTGGTGGCGTACGCCAGTCGCAGCCTCTCGAAAACTGAAAGGAAGTTCTCGGCGACCGAACGGGAGTGCCTTGGCCTTGTGTGGGCCACTCGACGATTTCGTGTGTACCTGCATGGACGCCGATTTGTTTTGCGGACGGACCACAACCCCTTGGTGCATCTCCGCAAAAGTAAGGATCCACGAGGCAAGCTTGCTCGCTGGATACTTGAATTGGAGGCGCTCGACTACGACCTCCAGTACAGGCCGGGGCCGACACTTCCACACGCGGACGCTCTCTCGCGTGGCCCAGTGGAAGGGACAGACAGCGAGGTCAATGCTCCGGTATTTGCAGTGACGTTGGATGATGACTACGGGATGGCGCTGGCCCAACGTGATGATCGGGACATAGCAGTAGTCATGGAGCTGGTGAGAACGGGGAAGAGATGTCCCTCTGATGCATCTTCGGCGGTGAAGCACTACATGTCGCAGCGAAACAGACTGAAGGTCGACGGACAGGGCCGGCTGGTATGCGTGTACAAGCGCCACGCGACGGAACACTTGCAAGTGGTTGTTCCCCGATCTCTAACTGAGGAGGTCCTCGCGATGTGTCATGACGATCCCGCCTCGGGTCACCTCGGAGTCACAAAAACAGTGGAAAAGATCAGAGAGAGGTTCTATTGGAGTACAATGTTCAAGGATGTGAGAACGTGGATTCGGACGTGCCGTCTTTGTGCGATGAAGAAGAGTCTTCCTGCTCCTGGGAGGGCGCCTTTCGGTGAAATGCCAAAACCAGTGAGACCGTGGCAGTGGATTTCCATGGACATCGCGGGTCCCTTCCCGCGGACTAATCGAGGAAATCGTTTCATCCTTGTCGTGACGTGCGGGTTTTCCAAGTGGACAGAGGCTTTTGCACTGGCTGACCAGCGGACGGACACGGTGGCCAAGATCTTGGTGGAGGAGTTGATTTGTCGCCATGGCTGCCCGGAGGTCATTCATTCGGACCAGGGAAGAAATTTCGAAGCATCGCTGATCCAGGAGATCTGCCAGCGTCTGCATATAAAAAAGTCGAGGACGACGCCGTATCACGCGCAAGGAAACGGACAAACTGAGCGTTTCAACCACACGTTGTGCACAATGCTGTCCATGTATGTTTCACAAGATCAGCGAGACTGGGACGACAAGCTGCCGTTCGTGATGATGGCATACCGAACAAGCGCGAATGAAACTACAAAAGAGACGCCGTTCTACCTCTTCTATGGTCGACAACCACGACTGCCGGTGGATGTTGCGTGCGGTGGAGGCTCTCCAGGAGCCGGCAATGACAGGGAGAGTTACGCTCAGAAAGTGACGCAAGCTTGGTCTCGAGCACAAAGCAGGGCACGTGAGAACATCGCGAAAGAAGCGCAGAAACGAAGAGAGCGGCAATCAAGCGGTGTGCGGCAATTCTTTTACAAGGTTGGGGATTGGGTTTGGCTGTTCAAACCAGTTAGATACCCGGGCCGCTCACCGAAGCTTCAAAGACCGTGGCATGGGCCGTACCAAGTGGTAGCCGTTCTGCAGGATGGCTTGACTTACAGAATCAAGCATGTAGACAAGCACAGGTACCGGCAGGTGGTTCACCATGACAGGCTGAAACCCTGCCACAGTCGAGATGATGAAAGACATGCTGACAGGCCTGAAGTCGATGTTAACCATCATGACCGGAGGGATAGAGATGATGTGTATCAGAGGGACCGGCAGGATCAGACGCCGAATGAAGGAGAATTTCAACAACCCGACAGCGAAGACGAGTCAGAAGCTGTTTCTGCGGAAGATTCACATGGCAGGGCCGAAGAGGAGGTTTCACGTCGGGAAGATGGAAACAGCGGTGCCGACTTCGAATCAGGACAGGCAGCGAGCTCGGAGGTGACCCCTGGCCCGTTGGATAATCCTCCATTGTTGGATAGCGAGCCGGTGGGGTGCGCAACGCGCACAGAGCAACAGTTGGGACTCAGGCGGCGAAGTACAAGGACAAGGAGGGCCCCCGATAGGCTGGATTTGTGAGGGGAGGAATGTGACGTGCTGGATCAGGGCATGTACATATTTGGTTTATTGGGTTTGGTGTCCTCGTCTGCTCGCGACGGCATGTTGCGTCCTCGTCTGCTCGCGACGGCATGTTGTGTTGTTGTGTGTGTGTTGCATGTTGTTGTGTGTGTGTTGCATGTTGTGCATGGTTGTGTTCCGTGGTGGCTGCCGCATGACCTGCTATGCAGCGTGCAATGTGCATGGAGTTGCTTGGAGTTGCTAACGGTTTTGCTTGTTGTGTGCGTGTGTTCGCAGGCCTACTTCCTGAAGAATTAATAAACTGAAAAGGCGTCTGCTGGTGTATCGGACCCGTCACAATAATGAGAGATGTTGCTTGATGCTTGGTTCAATGGTAAATATCAATGCAATATCCATTGTTTCAAGAAATACCTATTCCTATTTTGGTGTTGATGCGTGCTGTAGTTTGCCCTAATGATGATGATTAAGCACAAATATGGCTTAAAACATTTCATGTTTTCATCAGTAGCTGGTAACCAGAATCAGTATCTAGTACCCAATCACAATGTTGATGTATTCTGCTGCAGTCTCAAAGCAAACTGTCTGGTTTCACTACAGTCTACACAAAGACACGAAGTTTATTTTATACATGGCCATGCTATATAATCGTCTTCTAAGTCCAATCAGATTGAGATGAGGGAACTCTAATGCTTAGGTTGATTTCACTTTACATTTTTCCTGAATGAAATAATTACATCAAGGAAGCTATTACAAAAGTTATCTAGTTATCAGGTCTTTTTCAGTGGCTGAACCATTGTATTTTTGTGCATTGTTTTGCTATTCTATAGTTGATTCACTGAACTCATGGTTTTAGTTTCTCTTCTTCAGCATCAATAGAATCCTAAACTAGGTATCCTCTGAATAGTCCACGGGACTCATAGTTTGGCTGCCAACTGCTGCATTAGGCTAGTCAGCCTGGCTGCTGCCTGGCCAGCATGTCTGGCCCAGCGGTCGGACGATGACCTCCGCGTCAAAACCAGTGGGATGCGGAACCCGGCGAACGGTGACGTACCTACTTCCCTTCCGCAACGTCCAAGACAGATAGGGAGGAAGGAAACGAGTCAGGATATAACTGGAAGATGGAACTGTAATGCGTTGCCTGGGGATGGGGGTGGGCTCCAGGAGGTTGGGGCTGAGGCGGAATGAGAAGGGATTGGTTGAAGGGGAAGTAGAAGAGATCGAGCAAGGCGGAACTGTAAGGGATGGATTGTGGTGGAACGGAAGGGATGGGAGAGGAACGGAATGGAAGGGATGGAGGAGAGCAGAATGGAAGGGACGGAGGAGGCACGGATCGTATGGGATAGAGGAGGAACGAAACTGGACAGGACTGGACTGATGCAGAGACGGCACACGCTGCCGGGAACGACGCGGCGGAAGTCCTTAGCTGGACGGCGATTGAGCGCGACGCTCGCCAGGCCGTGCAATGGTCGTGCACAAGGCGTGCACCAACTGTGCACCGGCTGTGCACAGCCGGCGGCCGGCCCAGTGACTCAGGGTTTCCGGATGGCGCGTGCGACACCGTCCACTCACGGTGTCAGTGACGGAGCTCCGTCCCGTCTCCGGTCCTGTTCGGTCAGCGTCTCGGATCAGTTACTGCTCAGTTGGCGCCTTTGGTAAACCCTGAGCCTGGATGGGATTGGGGACTGTGTTGAACTCTGAGCCTGGAGGGAGACATGCTGACCACTGATCAGCGACCAGTGACCTAGTCGGTCCCTGTGGTAGACCCTGAACCCGGATGGGGACACACTGGCCTTCTGTGGACGGGAGATACGCTCAGTGATTCGTTCTCATGAGCGGTTAGTCATCGGACCGACACACACTCACGGGATGTCGCCAGAAGCATCCATGTGTGTATATCCGGACCGCGGCGAAGGGCGGCTGAAGGTCGACATTGCCAGCTCCAAATGGGCTCATAATGTCTGCTTAGTTCCAGATAGGGTAAACTTGTGTATACAGAGGCGATGTAAACCAGGCCTACTGGCATTGCTTAGACGATTACATGCAGAAGTCGTTGAATTCGTGGTGATGCATAGGTAAGATGTATGTAGTTGCCAGCGAAGTTATAATCGACTTGTCTCAAACGTGGTATTCTACTATAGTTTTACTATATACCAATGCACCGTAATTTGCTCATCACGTTCTTCCTTGGTTTTGTCCGAGTTTGAACTCTGGAGTTGGACTCGGACTGAAGTTGAATTCGGACTCGGGCTCTACGGAGGTCAGGCCACAAAAACTGATATGGCTAGCAGCTGAATAGTGAATACTGAGTAGTACTCAGTAATAAGGGCAGTAAGTTCATTTATCGGGGGCTGCTGCTTTGTTTATTCATGCAGATATTGGGACTGAGGCAGGCTCGACATTTCTAAATCGAGCGTGGGTCGATCGAGCAAATCGAGCAAAAACAGTCACCCTACTAACATCGGTATGTTATGATGAAGTAATCTTTGTTCGGCTTCAAGCTTGCTGCTGTTTTTCCGATGTTTCTCAAATTTATCATCAAATGTTGGATGTCTTCCAGATGCCACCACATCCTTGCATTCTCGTAATCACGTTGAAGTAAGGCACTCGATCATATATTCTGACATCAACAGTTTTGTTTGTGACTTTACCATAACATCCTGTCGTTATCTAGTTCTAGCCGTATCGAATCTATCATCCTTCCCGCCAACTGTCCTCTTCAGACCGTCCGTCTGTCTCATCAGGCTTCCTCCGACCGCCCGTGATCGTCCCCATCCCTCCCGTGAGCATCCTCCACGCCTGACCGTGAGTCGTGAGTCGTGACCGTCTTCCCCCGGCCGACCCGTGACCACCTACCATCGTCCGTGACCGGCACGCCCGTGACCGTCGGCCCCGTTTCGTGTCCCGCAGAGCTGTCGCGATGTCAGCGGGCGTTCGCCAACAGTCTGGACAAGTTCCAGTTCGACTGCATCGGCGGGTCACAGACAGATGACGAGATCGTCATCGCTGGCAGTCTCAAACAGTTCGCCTCGCTCATCAACCTGATCGAGGAGGAACGCCAGAGAATGGTGAGTAGATGGGCACTGGGCGCTGTCTCTGGGACTGGCGGCTCAGTGGAGGGCAACAGAAACGGCCAGCACGAATTTGAAAGGCGTTGTATGATACTGGTGCATCACCTGTCTGCCTGTTCCAGTTGAGTGAATCAAACACGTATTTTTTTATACTAACTATGCAGTATGCATGATTGAACTGGAGTTATTTTGACTTCGTTCTCACCCTGAAATACTCCGTGGTCGCTTCACGTGCCCCGCCCCGCCCTTGTGGATATCACGCGACTGTGTGGGGATCTGCCGCTCGTAGCGGGTCGCAGGGCGCGGTCCAGTCGGGCTCCTTATCCTATCTTTCAGCTCCGTTAGCCGCTGAACGCAAACACTTGCCGCTGAGGCCAACCGGCCAGAACCTTGTTGCATTGAATAGACGTCAACTTTGTGTACGGGCGATAAACTAGCACCCACAGTGCAGACGCAGTACGGGGGAGAGCGGCGGGGGAGGGGAGGGGGTGGCTGCCGTGCCCCTGAAACCCTCTGCTCGATCACGCCGCGCGGAGTCCCGCCAGGGTCCGCAACACGTGCCCCGGGCGCGTGTTCGCTCAGTCCATTGTGCAACACTGCACAAATGGGAGTCTGACGCACACACACACAGTCAATCGGTTGCTGTTGCTACATAGGCTGGCGGTCTCGGGTGCGAGAGTCGGTCGAGCATTGACGCTTGCACTGGTAGGCTTCAGTGTTACCGCTTAGCTGGAGTGGTGTGTTTATGACAGGCTGACTGCTAGAGAGGAATTTGTCTTGGTGATTGCACAGAGCGGCACACTTTGACGTGGAATCAGTGGTGTATTTCCACCGTGATATTGTTTCGTGACCTAAAAAGCATCCCGAAAAGCGTCGCGTGTTTACAGAACTGCGAGCTGTGAATACCGGGATGGTTTTGTGCCGATATGATAAGCCCGAGTGAAGTAAAGCGAATGTTAATACAGTGGAAGTATTTGTAACATTTCGAATACTTGTGTGAAATTCCGAATACGCAATAAGAAGCGTCTCATGGTGTATTGCATATAAATAATACATCTGTAATATTTGATTGATATTCGAGTGGAAGTCCTCGTTTATGTATCATTGAGGAGCAGCTGGAGAATGCGCTAGCATTACCCTGATCTCTCGACTCGCCTACTTGCACTTCCGGAGTTAACGCTCCCATGGTGCAGAGATATCCGTAATACTGATGTAACGCCCTTAGGTATGCAGTAACGACCGGCCTTCTTTACGCTAGCGTCTGTTTTTCCTTGAAAAGCCGATTGCGGTCTTCACTACACCTGGGAACGCGTATATTTCTGACCGGTTCTCCTCCTAGCCGTGGCAAATCGCATCGAATTACGTTTAGATTCAAACTAATACAAAAAGAAATACAGTGTGCTATGTTCACTACCATCGGCAGGCTCTACGCGGATATGAAAATCCCGTTTCATTATTGTGCTCTCAAGTTGTGCCATACGCACGTGCGTTTTTCGGTCACAAAATACATCAAATGCCCGTCGTGCATCGTGTTTCCGTATTTTGAGTTGATTATTTCGTCACCGCGGGGCTGCACTGGTCACAAACGCCATTATGAGAGCGTGTCGCCGCGCCGCCACGAGTCGCTCCCCATCCCGGACCACTCTCTTTCCGCGTGGTCCGGGCGTGCGACAATGGGATAGTGATTGTCATCTGGGGCATGGACTGTGGCCGCTGTAAGGAGCTGACCTCTGCTGTCATCATCACAAGGGGGGGGGATGGCGGAGGGTCGCCCCAGCAACACTCAGAAGGGGAGCTGGTTCAGGTCTGACTTCGTCCGAGGTTGCTAGTTCGGGGCGGCTTTTCGTCAAGCAAGGCGCATCGCTCGTCAACGATGCCGCTTTCCAGCGATGATCTAAGCCCTGGATAGCATTCCGTTGGTACTGGGCTGTGCTTATGTCATTTGTTTACATTGCAAGATACTCGGTGCGTATTTCCAGAGACATGGAATGGTTGTTTACATGGCGAGTATGTATAGACAAAGCTCTCGGCGGATTACTGGATTACAGATCGAAAGCTCTTGCGGATTACTGGACTATAGACCGGTATCGTTACGGTGAATGCCTGGTACTGCCGTGCTGTTCGAGTTTGGTATGGCGGTTTGTCTGCTCGTCGGTCATCCATTCCGATACTACGCTTGGGATGGCTTGGTCAAATAATGAAAACATGTTATAGGGAACACTCAGAAACTACACTACCAACACACAAGAACGCTGAAAAAAAAAACAGTTAACACTAAGCTGGTCATGTTATGGCTCACGCACAGCTAGCTGCTCGAGAGACGTGGAGGGTTGGCGTATCACAGGCTTGTTGCGGGAGCCCTTACCAGACGAAGGCTCAGTAACACGTTGTTCCCTGTCTGACTGGGACAGGTGTAGCGACTAGCGATACGATACGCTTCCCCCAGCAGAGGGAGCGTGCCGGCTCCTCCCCTCCGGTTACCAGACAGATGCTCCCCTCCGCTTGTCAGATACAGGTCGGACACTCGTCAGACCCAGCCTCCGATGTAACACCGTGAACTGAGGACCGGGTTGGGGTCGGTCCTAGGCACGGTGTCTTGCTGTGATCCTGGGGGTGGCCTGCTGTCATTTGGGACTGAGCCCCAAGAGGCTAACGGCTGCGTTTGATTGAAATCGAGCTTTAGTCTTTCTTTGTCTCTGGCTTATAGGTATCCCGTTATTTTCTTTCTTCTTCTTTCTTGGATAATAATTTTTCCTTGTCTTCTGTCTTGTTCCGTCTCTCTCTCTCTCTCTCTCTCTCTCTCTCTCTCTCTCTCTCTCTCTCTCTCTCTCTCTTCCTCCGCCTCTCCCTCTCCCTCTCCCTCTTCCTCTTCCTCTTCCTCTTCCTCTTCCTCTTCCTCTCCCTCTCCCTCTCCCTCTCCCTCTCCCTCTCCCTCTCCCTCTCCCTCTCCCTCTCCCTCTCCCTCTCCCTCTCCCTCTCCCTCTCCCTCTCCCTCTCCCTCTCCCTCCCTTCGTCCTCTCCCTCTCCCTCTCCCTCTCCCTCTCCCTCTCCCTCTCCCTCTCTCTCTCTCTCTCTCTCTCTCTCTGTCTCTCTGTCTCTCTATCTCTGTCTCTCTCTCTCTGTCTCTCTCTCTCTCTCTGTCTCTCTCTCTCTGTCTCTCTCTCTCTCTCTGTCTCTCTGTCTCTCTATCTCTCTCTGTCTCTCTCTCTGTCTCTCTCTCTCTCTCTCTCTCTCTCTCTCTCTCTCTCTCTCTCTCTCTCTCTCTCTCTCTCTCTCTCTCTCTCTCTCTCTCTCTCTGTCTCTCTGTCTCTGTCTCTCTCTCTCTCTCTCTCTCTCTCTCTCTCTCTCTCTCTCTCTCTCTCTCTCTCTCTCTCTCTCTCTCTCTCTCTCTCTCTCTCTCTCTCTCTCTCTCTCTCTCTCCAACGCTACATGCGCACCTGCCATGAGCCAACGTGACGCGTCAAGCACACCTGCTGAGAGTTAATGGCTCTCCACATGATAAGGCGGTATGGTGATATCAGCTAACGTGACACGGGAGCGTAGCAAAAGACCGTCGCTGATATGCCATGTGATGGGATGTTAATTGCTGGTACGACGCGGTAGACGGTCAAGGGCATCTAAGAGAGATTGATCTGACCAGATTTAATAGTCATCAATAAGGACACGGCCTGTTTTTGGGTACACCATTGCGTGTGTGTATGTGGGCTGTGTGAATTTGGCCATCTCGTTGTCATGCGAGCCGCCCGTTGATTGGTAACCTCGCTGAGATCTGAATGGCGGCTGGGAACTATCAGGTAGGAGCGGGATCTCGGCGGCCGACGGCGCCGTCAGTGTGTCAGTCGGACGCAGCCGATGACGTCATCAACGACGTCACCGGTTATTGGTAGGGTAGGGTCTCAGGTGCTGGGAAAGCGGCTGGTCAGCGCGGGTTTCAATCACTATGACAGGGTTCAAAGCAAAATGTCTTCGTTCTTATGGCTGTTGAATGTAGTGCGACGAATCGTGCTGGGATGCTATCGTCCCCCTTCGCTTTAGGGATGACACCAATAAACCGCCGCAACGCAAAACACATGAGCACCAGTGGTAGCCGTCCCCCTCCTCCTCATGAAGCCGTCAAGCGCCACCTGTGCCCTGCCAGCTACGCTGTAGGTGAGGACACCTGTCCCCTCCAATCAGGGCAGACAGCTGGACCGTCCGTCATCGTATCTGTGGAATGATCACAGATCACGGTGCCTGCGCCCAGCTCACGCACGAGATATCGGTCGCTGACACTACGCCGCGACTCCAGCCGACGTCCTCAGTTTCTCCTTAGCTCCGTTTTCAGGGCGTGAACTCCAATCTGTTGGAAAGCTCCGCTCGGTGTGGTTTGTTTTCGCTGTGTGGGCCGAGGACCTGTCTGGCTTCTGTCTCGGCTCTGAGCCGTCACGGTCTCCGTGTCTCAAAACTGGCTGTGGCCGCGGCCTGCCGGGAGCCGTGGGAACCAACTGGGCGCCGCCGTGGCTGGGATGGTGCTGCTCGGACGGCGCTGGCAGGGGCTGGGATAGCTCGTCCGCTGGATCCGGGACAGCTCGATGGCTGGACCCAGGGCAGATCCGTGGCCGGATCCTGAACATATCGGCGGCTCGAACGGAACAGCTTGGCGGCTGGATCCGGGACAGCTCGACGGCGGAGGTCCATCCAGGATAACTCAGTGAGTAAGCGGTAATTTAGTGGCGGATCCGGGGCAACTCAGAAGCAGGAGTCTTAGGGGGACAGTTCGGCAGCAGGAATTTATCTTTGTGAGCTCAGTGCCGCGTATGGCCCGGAACACCTTGGCAGCCGAGTTTGGGTTTCGGTAAGGTCCGGCACAGTCTGACGGCTAAGTCTGTGGACAGCTTGGCAGGAGATTCATCAGAGATGCTCGGTGGTAAGCGTCTGGCGCAGCCTGCTGAAGCTGACAGTCCACACGGTTTTTGCGATGCCGTCGGCACTTGGAAGACGGTTCCGAGCCGACCGTCGACGCGCGCGCGTCCCTTGGTACCGGATCGGGTGGATTACCGCCTCGTTCAGCTCTGGTTCCCGTGATTTATTCCATCCAGGCACGGGACTCCTCCGTGCTTGTTTGTAATGCTTCCAACGATTTGGCTGTTAGTTCCAGCAGCCAGAGTTTTGCCTGTAGTCGTGATTGTAGCTTCTGACGTTTTGTAATTTATGGTTTCGCTTCTGCTTGTCATCATAGACTAGTTCCCTTCAGGGATGTTGCGTAGCCATAAACAAAGAAAAATAGCAGCCTTTTCGGCGATTTTTACAATCCTGGTTTTTAGTGTTAGTTTGTGAGTCGTGCGTGGTTCGTTTGCTCATGTGCGCCGTTTCGTTTTATTCCAACTACCTGGGCGGCCCGATTTCGGTGAGCCGTGCCGGCACCTTCCTTCTTAGTTCCGCCAGCGGTGCCGGCGGCGCGGCTGCCGGTCGTTCCGCCTCGTGTGCCTCTCCGGCCGGCGGGGCTCAGTGCGCCGCGGGCTAACGGCCGTTCCGGCACACAGGTGGGCTGCGGTCGGCCCGATGTGCGCCGGGACCGTCGGGGGTGGACCGGCGCACGGTGCGGACCACGGGGCCGCCGAACCCGGCCGAACCCCGCCGGACCGACCGCAGCTGCCGAGACCGCTGCCGTCTGCGGCCGCCAGTGTAAAAACAGACGAGCCCAGCGCGTGCTGGTGTGCCCGAACTCGCGGTGTCGAGATGACAGAGCCCGCCGGCCCGGCCCCGGCGCGCGGCGCACGGCCTCTGCCTGCAGTGATGATACCCCTGACGGCTGCGCCAGACTGGTTATGTCGGTCGGGACAGCCGGTGGATAGGGTTACCCGTCGGGCACGTGGGGTACCTCACGGCACGTGTTGCCGCACCTGGCACGTGGGACGCATCGCGCGGGTATCACGTCTTCCTGAGTATCACGTTCCTCGGTACATGGGGTTGAGAAAGTTATGCAGCTAAAGTGATGGTTACTGGCTACTGCTTTATGTGAGCTGAACTATGTGGATCGCCGTTGAATGGCTAAAACACTCCGGTAATTATTCTTGTAGTTTTTTTTGTTGTTGTTGTCTTGAATACTCTCCTCTGCAGTGTTTCATTTTTCAGCCTTTTTGGTGGCAAATCACACCTAATGGGGAAAATATTTTCATCTCTAAAATATGAATGACCAACTTTACTTCATCTCTGAAAAGAGTTTCATGTATTCCCAACAGCCAGTTCACTTGTCACTTGACAGTTGATGCACCCACATCCTTTTGTTCCACACCCTGTCAAGATCCTGACATGAAATCCTGGTTTATCAATTAGCATAAAAATTGGCATTACACCATTTTGCAAAAATACTGCAGTTAATTACTTTCTTTTTTTTTTCATCCTAAGATTTTTTCTTCATCGGCACACCCAACCAATATCCAATTTTAGAACACTGCTCCTCTGGTCCCACCAGCGGCATCTGTACTCGACCTATCCTTTAGCACTATCACCTACCATGAAATGCGCCTCTTTCTCTCTTGTCTTTGCCCTGACGTCCGTCCCTCTCTGTTTTTCAGCTCGAACACGGCCACAAACAGGTGATCGGAGCACTGGACACATTCCGAAGGACGCACATCGGCGCCGCAAAGGTCAGTAACACTTGGTGCAACACGGTGTCTCGGTGAAGCCACTGTTTTTTTTAGCGTGGAAGTTTTCTAAGCAGGAGTTTGTGGTCATTGAAATGTGTATTTTACTATTGTGTTTCTGTCCTTTCTTACTTTCCAAGAGCACATAATTGGGATGAAATGGGGATGCCCTCTTGATTTGCTGTGAACAACCAGTCTCGCATATGCTTGTCTGCAGAGCTCGTGTGAATTCGCCGTGCTCGCATCACTCACGAGGCCAGGTTGACTGACCGGTCGTTAACCTGTCTCAGATGGTGTCGCTATGTGCCGTTTTGTCTCAGCAATCTGTTGTCTGAACTTGAAAGTTTTGTCTGATGAACTGATCGATAAACCACAGAATGGGTTTAAATTGCGCCTTGACATTTCTCACAGTCATGATTTGAAATCATTCATTGTTCACCTTTCACCATTCAGCTACCAACGAAGCCCAGGTAAATGCTGATTTTGATTGCCGATGCTATCTTAGATTCAGCAGTAGATCTGTCGCTAATCCCTACAGAAACGTGCAACTTCAGTAACAGTATTGGACATATCAGCTCGTCGCTTAGCCGTTTTCCGCAATTGAATAAAAGCGGAGGGATTAGGTGAAATCGTTATTGGCTGGTGCACAAACTCACTGATCAATTACCGGGACGGCGCTAAGCTCAACGGAACGGAGAAGGAGCACTTTCTACAGTGGAATCGGGTCTCTGCGTGCTCTGGCCGTGGCCACCGCTAGGGGCTTGAGGGGTATTGTGCTGCAGTGGATCTGTGACGGTCTATGAGAGTTCGCCTCTAACTCTGAGTCGGTGTCTCGGGTCTTCTCGCCAGTCTACTTATGGTTCATGCCTCACGTCTTCAGCGTCGGCTAGCGCTGGGGTGCGCCGGCTGGTGCATGCGTCTTCCTCCGTGAATACTAAATATGAGCTAAGAATCGCGTAGTTTTCACCTCAATCGCAGCCAAATTGGAGACCGGAAAGGTGTATTCCGAACGCCCCCGGTTTCTAGAATTGCTCGACATCTCTAAGGCGACACAATGGAGCCGTGTATTCGGGAAGCTGATCTCTGCCTCTTCAGGTCGGCGTTTTGTAGCTCGTTAGTGTGTGAAAGTGAAAGCAGAACACCGCAGGTCTCGGCTCCGAACCTGTTTCGCCTGTGACCGCATCACTTGACTAAACATCACCTGATTTCATCTCAAAGCACCTCGCCCACTCTGGTCTCACCTCACTTCCTATAACCTGGCCTAATCTCGCCTTAATTCCATGCTTTTCACCTATCTTCTCCTTACCATCCCACCTTGTATCATACCACCACGGAATATATACTATGTAGTCGTCTACCAGAGCTGGGCATTGCGCAACTTAAGTCCGCAACTCCGCAACTCCGCAACTTGCGGACTACCCTCTTGGTAGCGGAGTTACGGATCGGCTACCGAGCCCAAAAAAGTTGCGGAGTTGCGAGTTGCGGAAGCGAAAAATTCTAAAGCGCAACCGCTACCGGGGCCGCCACCGCTGGTGGGGGCGCCACTGTACTCTTTGCACTCCACTGCACACTGCACGTGTTTCCAGGCTAGTTGTTGAAGCTGATTTCGAATTTAATGACCGTTTGAACATTTACGAAGTAGTTTTAGTGCGTTAGTAACATGTTACGAGGCTTTCAGTGGTGGTTGACACTGGATAGGCGGTAGGACGCCTACTGGTTGACCTGACCTGACCTGACCCGACCAGGCCCAAATGCATGAAGACGTCATCTTTGATCAAAACCAACATGAAATTTGTTATCAGCGCCCCCCCCCCCCCCCAAAAGCATAAAAGCTTCACTTTACGAAGTTCTAGCAGGTCCGATTTTCCCGACTTTTGGGTCATTGACCTGGCCTGGAAGGTCAACCAATGGCCTATGACCTTAAAATTGGGTATCATCGGCTTCCTCGATCGTCACGGGCAACACGCTCGTTTTTTTCCCGCGAAGCTCTAGCTCGATCAGGGGCCGAACGGCAGGGGGGAGGGGGTCCAACCGACGTACACGTTAGACGCTGTAAAACACCGCACACAGCGAGGGTTAAGTCAAATTTTATGGTCGCCAGCACGGGGTTGGGTGCAGGGGAGGGGTGCTTGGACACCCCTCCGTAAGGTTTTCCGCAAATATATAAAAAAGGCGGCGGCAGGGCGGCTGTTTTCGACACTGCTATTAACACATCCTTTCCACACATTGTATGAACATGTCAGACCCAGGTCACCTCAGGTCAGGTCACCCGGTCAAGTCAAGGGACCCAATCTCCGAAAAAAATTAAACACCCGCCCTAGCAATACAGGGCAATATAGAATTAGATACACCTATTGACCGATATCACTTTGAAACTGTCTGCATGTGACAAGGGTAACAAGATATAGGTACAAAGTGTATTGTCTCATATTTTTTATATTTGTGGCTTAAGGTAAGGTCAACTGTGTGACCTCTCCATTATAAGTCAATGGGATAAAATACAACTCGTCCGGATTTGCGGCAAAATGATCCCAAACAACTAAAACATGCAAAGAGTAGCACTGGCAGGTCATTTACGTCGACTGGTGTCGCAATGACTTGCACATTGAGCATTATAGGTCACGTGACGTCATCAGAGGTCACCAACAGTCAGGTCACCAACAGAGGTCAACCAAAGGTACTACCTGTCAGACATAACACTGCACTTCAGGACTAAAACTGATAAAACATAAGAACCTAATAGAGGTTGGTAGCGGAGTTGCGGAGTTGCGGAGTTGCGAGTTGCGGTTTTACGATCTGCAAAATAGTTTCGGAGTTGCGATTGCGCTTTGGGTACCTAAGGTTGCGGAAGGTAGCGGTAGCGGTTTCCAAATTTCGGTAGCGATGCCCACCTCTGATAGTCTACGATATATAGTGTCGTAGACTATATATTCCGTGATATCACCTTTTGCTGCTTTTTTTCTCAGCTTCCTAATAGTGGCCATGCTTACACTCCTTTATCACTATTAGTTGCCACATCGATTCCGATTACTTCCTGGGACTTTCTTTTCACTTGAATGCCGAATGACCTCACATTCACAGCCTCTGCAAACTAAACAAACAGTCGACCGACTTCACTGACCCGCCGCTCCTTCACCATCTCACCCTGGCAGCTTGATTGCGCAGGGGTGCAGATGATACACGGACGACGGACGACCACCGTCGACTCACCACCGGCCTGGCGTCGCTCAATCACTGAGATCGTTTGGCGAACGGTGGCTCATTGCGCGTGCAGCCCCGCGGCCGCCACCCGCAGTTTGTGCCGTCAATCCCCTATCCGCTGGGATGCCCTGTTTGATTATGTCATCCCGGAACGGGCGGTGCACACTGGTCTTTTGACTTCAGTTCGATGATCTGCTGAATGTTTTTGTTGTACGAAATAAAATTTCACACAGGTACCAAAACATTCTTCGTGGAATTAAGGACGTGACTAGTGTGCTAACGTGATTTACTAGAGCTCCAAACTTCTGCTGGCCGTGGACTCCGCTGAATCCGCCGCTACTTATCCGCATCTCTAGCTCTCATCAGAGTAACGTCTATCTGCGGCCGTGCCCCGAAGCGTCACTCTGGCGCCCTGCGGTGTCACTCTGGCACCCTGCAGTGTCACCTTCCCCTCCCCCTTCGCCATCCGACGGGTGCGGTCCGCCTGCTGACGGCAGCCCGCCCCACCCTATCTGGAGTGACTCAGACGGCTCTGAGATCTCTGCGCCCGCTATCGTGCAGTGACCGCGCGGTGCCACCGCGGCGCCGCTGCGGTGCTGTCTGCACTCACGAGGACGGCGCGACTCGCGTCTACATCAGCCCGGCGGCGGTGCCCTACTGGCGCCCCTTGGTAGACTGGCGGCGCCGTGCCCCGGGCGGCAGGCTGTGGGTGGCCGGGCCGCCGCCGACCACCGGCCACCGGGACCCGGTCACGTCCGTTCCGTATGCCCGTGTGCCCAGCCCGCGGCCGTGCCCGCCGTGGAATGCGCTCTGAAGGGTCGGACGGGCCCCGGGCGACGGGACAGGGACTGGGGAACGAGGACTGTGTGCTCCACTGCGGACTGGCTGTGCGGCGGAGAGGCTGGTCTGTATTGGCGACCCTCCCCGCCCCAGAGTGACCCGCTTGTCTGCAGCTGTGCAACCTTGGGCAAACGGCATGTGCATTGTGCATGCAACATGAATGGGACACGTTGGAGTGTGTCGAGCCCTTGTGCCTCATCGTAGTACGTTAGAATCGTGCTCCCTTTTACAATGGAGGCCACAACGGGTGTGGCTGAAGTACTGCACTTGCATCCCTCCGATTTAATGACGGTATTTCACAGCCCATATGTAGTTGAGATGATACGAGTTGACAGGATCTTGATGGCTGCGCCTGGATGCATTTCCATTCCAGGAGGCTGCCTTATAATTCGACTACTTAACAGTCAACTCACTGCCAAGTTTTACATTCCTGATGAGGCTGTAACTGCGTGCTCTGCCGTGTGCACTGAAGGTCGTGCACATGCATACATCTATTTCTTTCAATACTTGTGTTCACATTCTTCTCCATGTCTGTGCCCTATGTGTATAAATCATCCATGAATGTTTGTTTGTGCTTACCTCATTCTTATGTGCCATCGCTAGGATTCTGGCTAAATGCACTCAACTCGAATGCCTGTGTTTCTCGTATGCAATTTGGTGACCAAGGCCTTGTATCTCGGTAATCGATTCTCAGTGAGCTCGATGGTGTGCGTTCCGTGACTGACGCCCCGCCTTCTATACTCTCACAGGAGGGCCGGAAGAAGTTTGAGAAGCAGACGCAGAAGTTTTGCTCCAGCTTGGAGCGGCACCTGAACCTGTCCACCAAGAAACTGGAGAACCAGGCCATGAAAGAGGTAAGTCTGTGTAGCTGGACTCGATTCTCGGATGGAACGATTCCTGAGACTATCGAGTAGATCGTCCAGAGAAGCAGTGTATCGCTCAGCAGTCGACCCAATCGCGTCTGGTTTGGGGTTTGAACAACATAGCCGCTGGCACAGAGAAGGGGGCGCCGGTTGGTGCGGAGAATAGGACGTCTGGACAGGGGGCACTGACCTCCCGAAGCTTGTCAGTGGACCAGATCATTAGGGGAGGCGGTTGTAGTCTGTTTCGTCTCGCCTAGTTCTGTGACTGACAGCGAAGCCTGCTGCCCGGGTCAGTGAGTCACTGGCCGTCGGCGCCTGCCGCCAGTGGCCGTGCCTGGTGACCGCGCCGCTGTGGAATGGTGCCACTGAGCCGACCGGTGTCTGTTTGCAGCACCAGTTATGTCGGTCGGAGTTCAGGGTCATGTCGCACCAGCTCTGCCGGCCGGACCATCACGCTCAGGCACTTCTGGGCCGAGCTTTAGTGAGCGCCCTCGCGGCTCCAGCGTGAGCGGACTAGCGTCGGTCCAACGGCAGGATGACACCGAATAACATTACCATATCAAGCGCAGTTCGCGAACAGGTCCCTCTCGTCACCTGACGACAGACGATCGCCGATGCATGTTTCTCTGCACGCATGTGAAGTGAGCTTTAACCGGTCAGTAACCTTGATTCGACACTGACCGTGAATCCAGATCAGACCATCTGCCGGAACTCTCGGTTTGATACCGCTCAGTCTGATCGGTGATCAGTACATCAGCTGGTGGCTGTCGCTGCTCCGTTTTGCTCAGCTGTCAGCACACGGCGTTCGTCCTTGGTTGAGCAGCGTATGGCCTACCCGTTTCGACGACCGCCCGCCATCCATTGTCCGACCAGTACCGAATCACTGACACTTGTAATGCGCATAGATCCGAAATGCAAGCCCAGCTTGGTTCGAGACGCCGCGCCGGTCGGGTCCGTTATTTTGGCCCTGAGTGCTAGGCACGCCGTACTCGCGTGGCACATACTCGATTTGTGGCTCCTCAGGACCAGGCCCAGGAGGCTCCTGAGTAGGTTGTGAGCCGGTTCTGGGCCGCGGAAGTCTGTCTGATTCATGGCGCTGTGTTTTTCCTGTTGCACGGGTTGTCGGCCGCGCCTGTAGCCTGTACTGCCGCCGCTGGCGGCCTCTGGACGGCTCAAGGCTGTTCACGATTGAATACGACCGCCTCGCAGGTGACGAGCTATGGATGACCCCTGTGTCTAAGGAGCTTGCTGTCGGACAGGGGGTGAAACATAAAGGGACAAAGCGAAGTGAATGCTACGATGGCTACACCAGGAATCCACCGGACATGCATTCTTTATTTGGACGTTTTTAATTTTTAAATTTAAGGTCCTGACGCTTGGGATCGTGCAAACCGGCAGTACTGTCTGCGCACCCAGCTTGCCCGTGACCGAAACCCACGGCGGGTCGTCACACATGGCAGACTCCTAGGCGTGAGAAGGACTGCAAAGTGTCAGTCTCAGCTGCAGGGGGCGTCCAACGTGTTTGTTTTAGGCGCGGGAGAACCCTCCGTGTTTGCTCGTATCGGATGCGTCACCTGATCCCAGTGCTGGATCAGCCTAGCGCTGCTGTCCGGGGCTGAGTTAGGTTAGGTCACCCTGGTTAGCGGCCATGCTCCACTCACGGCTGTTCTGGCAAGCCTCAGTCAACACAGAAGGGGCACGGTCAAAGAGTCATCTCGACCACACGCGTCTGTGTCGATGACTGTGCCGTGCGGAGTCTGGCACGTCCGTCTGTCCTGCGGGGCTCTGGGGGTCGTTAATCACAGCCGACTGACCGCTGAGCTCAGCAGCGGCGCCTTGGCCACGTGTTTGGGGTCAGTGTCACCACGTGGGGTGGTCGAGGGGCACTCACCGCACCCGCTGGACTCTCAACCGTCTCCTGCGGACGACGTCAAACGGTAGCGTTGTGTGGTGAGATGCCAGTGGGATCTCCAGTGCAGACGGTCAATGATAAAATTCTTTGTGTTGGCATCGGACCCTTTGCTGCTGGATCCTGACTGCGTCTCTGATAGAAAACTGCGTCTGTGTCTGCGGTGTGGCTTATTTTGTCTATATAATCAGGGTGAGACCACATCATACACCGTGCTTATTGAAACAAAGGAGCAACATGAAGGCAGCAATAAGAGCAACATTTGCTTCATTATTTCAATTGACTGACTGGGTCGATGCTCCTGCTATTGACACGTGTGAAAACCTCTTGAACAGGAACTTTCCTCGATTGAAGCGTGCGTGCTCCGAGACCACTCATCTCCCACCTCACGTATTCTCGGAATCCCCGCTGCGCACTGGCGTGGCGTCGGTGACGTCGGTATGGGAATCAATCTGGGCGGCGGGACGACCACGCAGCCCGCCATCGATCGACTCCGCGACGAGACGTCTCCTCTCAGAGTCGGCAGGGCCAGAGGCGAGCAGAGTTCAGTCTGGTGGGGGCGCATAGTGAGGTATCTGGGCGTCTGGTGACTGCGTAGGGAGACGCACAGGGACTGGCGCCTTGGCGCCGAGTGGGGAGGCTGTGCCGTGGTCTGGTGTTGGATGGGCTGAAGACTGATTGCAGAGAGCTGTGCTGGACGAAGATATGGCGCTTCGTGGTGAGTAGAGACTCAGTCAGACTCAGGCGTCGCGATGTGGGGCAATTTAAAGCTTCGGCTTTGCGCGATGAGTAGAAGCTCCGTCTAATCCGGGTGACGTGGTGTGGGGCGCTCAGAGCCTCGGCTGTATGCGGTGCGCTGTGCGGTAGAGGCGCGCCGCGCCGCTGAGTCCACCCGCCTCGTGCTGCCGGCAGTGCGTGAAAAACGGGCCACTGCGCCCCGGCGGGTGCGCTGAGCGGGTACAGAAATGGGGCGCTTTAACCAGCTTCGGCAGCGACTGAGCGCGGCCGAACGGGGCAAGTGTGGCTCGTTCACCCGTCACCGGCATCATTGCTCGCTCTGCTTCCGCTGTTGATATTCTTGGGTAACGTTTCATTATGTAGCCATTCATAAACCCACGGTGCATGTGAAACCGCCATATTTCCATCCACCGAGAGACTTGTTTTCACTGGAATGTTAATTCCCTGTCGGCTGACCGCCGTCGGACGTCGCCAGAAGCTGTGAAGCTTCCCGATCCGGTCCGACGTGGGTTGTCGTGGAGCTGCCACCGGGACGGGGGCCGGGCACGTGGCGCGGGCGGCTGCAGCGACGCCCACCACCTGTTCGTCCGTGTGTGCGGCCGGCCGTCGGACGAGTGAAAGCCGCAGACCGGGAGCGACGGCCAGTCTCACCTGCGGCTTAGGTATCGTAGAGAGACCAGCGACTGGCTGCCGCCGCTGCTGCGGCTGAGCTACGACAAAGCTGTGGTCAAAGGCGCAGAGCTTGAGACTGATTTCTGGGGTAGTGCATGGTTATTTATCGTCACACTATTCTGGGTAATTGTCAGAAACCGCACTACAAGGTGTTGTCTAATGATCTACCGGTAACCACCGTGCGTCAGGTGGCACGGGATCCAACGGCAACCACATCACGCCAGCTGGTGTCACGGAACCCGTTCAGTAACCGCACATCAGCTGGCGTCACACAATCCTTCGTCAGTAACCGCCTCGCGTTCCTAGCTTGCGAAGCCTCCACTGGTCAGTAAAGATTTGTATTGCACAACAGACTACGTGATTCCCGCGCCACAGGGGCTGGTTTCTTCGCCACGGGCGCCGTGGTTCCTGCTGTGAATGAACCCGTGCCTGGCACAGTCGGATGCGCTCTCCACAGAGCTGCGGGGGCTCGGGCTGTATGTAATCATTGTGCAGGTGACTCAACACGCTAGAACACGCCAACGAATGGGACGCGCAAAGATGCGCAGCACTAACTTCAGTCCGCTAAGCACTGTGCTGTAAAACAGCAGTGTGTTTACAATCAGCCCCGTATGCGCTCCGCGCCGGGGTAAGTTATCACCGGGAGTGCCATAGGAATGCGGCGCGACTAGCAGCCCGTGTCGGCCTTGGCTGAAGGCTGGTGGCGCGACCCGCTCCCAGCGAGCAGCGGACGAACATCCGGTCCGAGTCTTGTCGAGGCAGCGGCCTCCTTCCTAGGGCTGATCCTCCTGCAGCTGGAAAGGGAGGAATGCTGAGCCGGGCCTGAAAGTTTCACCGAAAGCGATTCTCCTGAAATTGAGACGGACATGGCCTCTGCCATGGTAGACCGTGTCGGTGGATAATAGGATTGTGAACTTTCTGATATTCTTTTGTGTTGAATTGTCCATCCGGAGTTGTTTCTGTCGTAGTCGGAAAAGCTGGCACTGATAGGACCGGGTAATATTTTGATAGTTGTGCAAAGGTACGGTTATCCCATCGATTTGCAAAAGAGTTTACTACTAGAGATTGCTGTGTAGGGTGTAGAAGCTAGTCGCCGCCTGGGCTTTGCCGGCAGCATGGCAGACTTCCACCGTCAACGTCGACGTCTCTGCCGGATGAAGGCGGTATTCGCCGGCCGGTCCGCCGCTCCCTGAACAGCGGCAACTGCTGACGTGTTGACCTGGGATCCACACGGCCCCGATCGAACGCCGCCGAACAGGGCCGTTATATCCGCCCAGTGGGCCGGATCCGACCCACCCCGCCCCCTCCGCTAGCCTCAGATGAAAACCATATCGACCTGGCCGAAGGTCGGCCAGACGGGCTGATTTGACCGCCTACAGGGCGCCGGACAGACATCGATTTTACGGTCATCTCAGGATGCGCTGCCAGGGATCCAGGGCCAGTCGCCACCGGCGCCTACCAGGTGAATCCTGCATAACTAGGCAAACTGTTGCTAACAGTTTCACTGAGGCTACGTTGGTGGTGAAAAACAATGATTTTGATAGATTGGTAGCTGAACAACTTCATTGTTGTATTGTATCTGTTGGCGCCATGAACAGACCGAGGGACTTGTGTATCATCCAAAGAACGCCACGACGTCCACCTCGCGGTGGCAAAGAATCGGAAGGAACATCTGATAGGCCCGAAGTCTGATATCCCAGACCTGCGACGTATCCGACGCACGTCTCTCGATCTCTCTCGACCACATTGGAACGTGTCTGTCTGTATGTTTGCTGGTTTCACTACGCGCCTGGCATGCGGCTGCATTGTCGGAGACCGGAAACCATCTCAGACCATTCTCACTTTCAACGTGACCACACCCGAGTCTCTCTCCTTCCTCTCTCTCCGGTGTGCGGTCGTGATGGAGCCTGCGGCGCTACAGTGCTCGTCTCACCATGAGCGCTCGTGTTGGTGATCGTTCTGCCCCCAGCAGTGCTACCGCTGCTGCCGTTACTGACTTTCCTTTTCGGAGGTCCGGCCGACGACTCTGATTCTCGCCATCCCCGGGCGGCGGTGGCACGGCACCGGTCTCTGCGGTGACGGTGGCGGCGGCGCAGTGACTGCCTTGCCGCGATCTAGGCCGCTGTGCGCCGCGGGCCCGGCCGCCGGCTCGGACGTCACGGCCACTTCACACGGGCCGAGCGCGGTAATCACCCGGGCCGGCCTCCTGAGGCGTACCCGACGCGCACTGTCCGCCGCAGCGCCGCGGCCGGTGCCGGTGCCGGTGACGAGCTGACCCGACCGACCCGACCCGGGGTGCGCGGGTTGTGACCTCCACGAACTTCAGTCCGTGCTACGACTGGGAAACATGGGCTGGACGTTCAGATCTGACCCGCCGACGTTTCGCGTTCTGTTCACGCACTGCGCAGTATGTACAGCTGTCCGGGGTCTCTTTTCAAAGACATGCTGCTTTGATTCGTCATTTGTTATTTAGATCAGTATTTTGCCGCGTCAAATGACTTTGAAGCAGGCAGCTGAATATTTCTGTCCGAGCTGGATCCTGTCGGAGCTCCTGGTTACTGTCCCTGTGCAGTGATACGGATGGGTCGGGTCACCTGCCCCTGTTGCTATCCACCACCGATGCCAAGTTGACCTGGTGGCTCGTGCCTTCCTGTCACCTCAGCAACAGGGGCCCTCTCGGTGACAAACCCTGGCCATGGGTACCCCATTCGGGTGAAGACAGGGCGGGCGCAGTACCGACGCATCTACTACATGCAGCGGGATTCATGTTTGTTAAACGTTTTGAAAGGGTGTTGTTTATGGATGCACGGAGACTGGCTACTTTGCGCCTACCTATTTGGTGACAGGAGCGGCTTTGGTGGTTCTGAGTTCTGACTGGCGAGCCCCAGCAATGATCGCTGCGACTCCAGAGTGGTGTTGGTTCATGGAGGCTCATCAAAACCTCGGTGGTTTTGAAGAGGTACCAGCGACTGCTTCTCTTGGCACTATGTGAATGGCGTCGGTTACTCTGATAGGCGGCTTTGATAGGAGGTTTATTAGACCCAGTCCGTGGATCTTGCTGATCCAGCTCCAGTGCTATCTGTGGTTATCAATGTTGGCCGAATCCCGACCGTTTTCAGATCGCAGCGAGCGGGCGTAAACATAAACATTGGCGCTTGCCTGACTAATGGCTGCCGGCTCGGATGGCTTCGGTCAGCGCACTGCTCTGGGTTTCGTGAGGCTGGGCGGACAGTGTGACTCAGTTGCACGTGGAGCGAGGCGGAGGGTAAAGCTCAGGATCACGTGAACTGGAAGGGCTGGGTTTGGATTACCTGGGAGATGGATGATTGGCTTCATTGCTTAGATGAATCTTGAGACTGACATTAACTTCCTATCTCC